>NC_086190.1:737500-1037500 GCF_023053635.1 Elgaria multicarinata webbii
AAATTAGTAAAAGAAAATGATTATTTAGATTCGTGGCGTTTACTTAACGGGAATAGGCCTGGATTTTCATACTTTTCCCTAGTTCATCATACATACTCCAGGATAGATTATATATTTGTTTCTAAAGATTTTGCAACGAGGATTTGTAAAATGGAAATGGGGGTAATAAAAGTAACTGATCATGCCTTGTTAAGTCTAGAATTTACAGTTAAGAAAGATTATAAAGAGGCATATAGATGGAAGCTGAATACAAAGATATTGAAATATAATAAAATAGTAGATAAAATTTGGAAGGAACTGTCGGAGTCATGGGAAATTAATGAAAAAGGAGGAACAGCTGGGTCAGTCATTTGGGACACCATGAAGGCTGTAGCAAGAGGAATCTGTATTAGAGAAACATGTAGTTTAAAAAGACAACAACGTGCAGAACAGGAAAAGTTAGAGATAGAAATTAAAAACTTGGAGGAAAGATATTGTCGAGTTAAAGATAAATATAAATTAGTGGAAATACAAGCTAAGAAGAAACAATTAGAAAATTTAAATATAGAAGAGATTCAAAAGAATTTAATGTATATGAAAAGGGAATATTTTGAAAACAGTGATAAGAACTCGAGGTTGCTTGCCAAGCTCACACAAAAAGAAAAAGGGAGGAATGGGATAGAAACGTTGAAAGATAGCCGAGGGAATTATTGTCATGCAATGAAAGCTAAAATAAAAATTTTTCAGGAATTCTATCAGGAATTGTATAAGGGTAAAGAAATTCAACAAGAAAAGGTGGAGGAGTATATTGGAAGGTTTATAAAGAAGGGAATAAAATTAGAATATAAGGAGTTAATGGAGTCAGTAATAACTCAAAGAGAAGTTGAAGAGGTTATTGATAAGTTAAAAGTTGGTAAATCACCGGGAGCAGATGGTTTGGGTCCAGAATATTATAAGGTCTTCAAAGACTGTTTAGTTCCAAAATTAATGGAACTTTATAATAGGATATTATCAGGAGAGAAGATACCTGAATCATGGGAACATTCAGTGATAATTCTGATCCCAAAACCAGATAAAGATTTGACTAATCCCGATTCTTATAGACCTATTTCTTTAATAAATCAGGATGCTAAAATTTTTACATCTATTATGGCCAAACGGCTAAATAAATTTTTGGCAGAATATATAGGAGCAGATCAATGTGGGTTTGTGGTAGGAAGGCATATGCATAATTTAGTGGGTAGAGTTTTAAATGTAATAAATGTAATAAAAAAAGCAAATATTAAGGCAGGTATTATGGCATTAGATATTTTTAAAGCTTTTGATTGTGTGAGCTGGCAGGCACTAAAGAGTATTATAGATAAATTGGGATTTGGAAATAAATTTAAAAATGTAATAGAACAGCTATATTCCCAAAATACGGCGGTAGTGGTGGTAAATGACGGACTTACTGAAAAGATACGACTAGCCAGAGGAACAAGACAAGGATGTCCGCTCTCGCCGGTCCTGTTTGTAATGGTTATGGAAGTTTTGGCGAAGGCACTAAGGGAGGATGAAGAGTTAGAAGGAATTGGAGAGGTAAGGGAAATAAAGTTAAACATGTTTGCGGATGACACTTTATTGACCATTAAGAATCCATTAAGAAAATTAGAAAGAATTAAATATCAGTTGAGGGAATTTGAGGAAATTACAGGGTTAAAAATAAATTGGTCTAAATCAGAGATGATGTTGTTTAACTATACCAAGAAGGAAGAAAAGGATTGGGAATTTAAGGGAATGGAATTGAAAGTTAAGAATGAGATTAAATATTTGGGAATTAAAATTACAAAAAAATTAGAGAATCTTGAAAAGGAAAATTTAACGAGGTTAAAGAAAGAGGTATTAGAGAAATTGGAGAAATATAAAAGATTAAATTTATCTTGGTTCGGAAGAATAGCCTTAATAAAAATGAAGATATTAGCTAAAATTAATTTTGTATTTAGAATGTTACCTATAAAAATATCAGAAACCGAGATAAAAAGTTGGCAAAATATTATTAATAAATATTGTAATGGAGAAAAGAGAGCAAGAGTGAATAAAAATAATTGGTACCTAAGCCAAAAAAAGGGGGGAATGGGTCTCCCAAACATAAAATTATACTACGTAGCAAATAGATTAAGACATGTTGTAGAAGCAATTAAGGGAGTAGGAGATTTATATTGGATGGAAGAAAAAACCATAAATAAGGTAGAGATGAATTTGGAGAATGTTTTTTTTAAAGACGGAGGAAGAAAGTGGGTTGGAAGTATAGATAATCCACTCCTGAGGACTCAATGGGAAATTTGGAGTAAATTTAAAGGGAAGCTGCTTCCGAGCAACTCTCCCTTAGCACCGATAATAATGTTAAAGAATTTCCCAGAGGATCTAAAGGGTAGATTATGTAAAATATTAAAAGAGAAAAATAAAATAAGATTAAAGGATTGGGTAAGAGATATTAAAACAAGAGAGGATATGGAAAATTTGTTAAAGGAGAAGAAGCTATCTTGGCTAGAATATGGTCAATTAGAGCAATGGAATAAAAAGTGGATTAAAGATAATAGAATGTGCAGAAAGATGACGAGGTTTGAAGAATTAGTAGTAAGTAAGGAGGAAGGGAAAGGAGGGAGTATAGTTTCAAAAGGATTAATGAGTGAAATATATAAAATATTGTTAGAGAAGGAGTTTAGAGAGAATACAGAGAAAATGGTTTGGGAATCAGATTTGAAGATACAAATAGGGCGACAGAGCTGGGAGGGACTATGGAAACAAAGAGTGTTGAGAAGTTTATCAGTAAGAATAAAGGAGAATTATTTTAAAATCCTATGGAGGTGGTACCTAACCCCGGTTAGATTGAATAAGATAAGTGATCAACATTCAGCAAATTGTTGGAGAGGTTGTGGGGAAAAAGGAACGTATTTACATATGTGGTGGCAATGCAAATATGTACAAAGATTATGGAAGATGGTGTTCTCAGAAATTGAAGAAATAGTGGGAATGAAAATAGAACAAACACCAAAAATAGCATTGCTGTCACTATTTGAAGATATAAAGTGTGGAAAAGGAACTATAGAGCTGATATCGAATTTGTTGGTTGCAGCACGACTGATGGTAGCTAGGAACTGGAAGGTCCAAGGGGAATATTCTATTGAGGAATGGTACAAAGAAGTATGGGACATAGCCATTAATGATAAACTGACATGTAATATTAAGTGGAGAAAAGGCGTAACTAAAATAAATGAGTTCGAAGGAATTTGGAAACAGTTCCTAGTGTTTGTGTTTACTAAGGGAAGTGGGAAACCACCAGCAGAAGAAACGATTAGATTTTGGACTCAAGAATGATCCCGAGGTGGGGGGTGCACTTTTATGTTAAGAACGAAGATGTTGTAGTATGATAAGGTATATGTAATAGTTTTTGATATTTGTACTCAACAATCATTCAATATGTATGCAGCAGATATTTGATGTTTTTTTTTTTTTTCTTATTGTGTTTTGTTTCAGTTATATTTTGGTAATGTTTACCTATGTTTATATAGTGTTGAAAATGAATAAAAATTTAATAATAATAATAAAAAAAAAGGTTCCGAATTTGGTTCCGGGTTAGGTTCCGGGTTACGTTCCGGGTTAGGGTTAGGTTCCGGGTTAGGGTTAGGATTAAGGTTAGGTTCCGGCTAACATTCCGTGTTAGGGTTAGGGTTAGGGTTAGGTTCCGGGTTAGGTTCCGGGTTAGGTTCCGAATTTGGTTCCGGGTTACGTTCCGGGTTAGGGTTAGGTTCCGGGTTAGGGTTAGGATTAAGGTTAGGTTCTGGCTTACATTCCGGGTTAGGGTTAGGGTTAGGGTTAGGTTCCGTGTTAGGTTCCGTGTTAGGTTCTGGGTTAGGGTTAGGTTCCGGGTTAGGGTTAGTTTCCGGGTTAGGGTTATGGTTCAGGTTCGGGTTAGGGTTCGGGTTCGGGTTCGGGTTAGGGTTAGGTTCCGTGTTAGGTTCCGTGTTAGGTTCCGGGTTAGGGTTAGGTTAGGGTTAGGGTTAGGGTTAGGGTTAGGGTTACGGTTAGGGTTGGGGTTAGGGTTGGGGGTGGGTTTAGGGTTAGGGTTAGGGTTAGGGTTGGGGTTAGGGTTGGGGTTAGGGTTAGGGTTAGGGTTAGGGTTAGGGTTAGGGTTAGGGTTCGGGTTCGGGTTCGGGTTCGGGTTACGGTTAGGGTTAGGGTTAGGGTTAGGGTTAGGGTTAGAGTTAGAGTTAGGGTTAGGGTTCGGGTTCGGGTTCGGGTTAGGGTTAGGGTTAGGGTTAGGGTTAGGGTTAGGGTTAGGGTTAGGGTTAAGGTTAGGGTTAGGGTTAGGGTTGTGCTCGCATCGGCAGCACATATATTAAAATTGGAACGATACAGAGAAAATTATGGTTAAGGTTAAGGTTAGGGTTAGGGTTAGGGTTAGGGTTAGGGTTAGGGTTAGGGTTAAGGTTAAGGTAAGGGTTAGGGTTAGGGTTAGGGTTAGGGTTAGGGTTAGGGTTAAGGTTAGGGTTAGGGTTACGGTTAGGGTTAGGGTTAGGGTTAAGGTTAGGGTTAGGGTTAGGGTTGTGCTCGCATCGGCAGCACATATAATAAAATTGGAACGATATAGAGAAAATTATGGTTAAGGTTAGGGTTAGGGTTAGGGTTAGGGTTAGGGTTAGGGTTAGGGTTAGGGTTAGGGTTAGGGTTAGGGTTAGGGTTAAGGTTAAGGTAAGGGTTAGGGTTAGGGTTAGGGTTAAGGTTAGGGTTAGGGTTAGGGTTAGGGTTAGGGTTAGGGTTATGGTTAAGGTTAAGGTAAGGGTTAGGGTTAGGGTTAGGGTTAAGGTTAGGGTTAGGGTTAGGGTTAGGGTTAGGGTTAGGGTTAGGGTTAGGGTTATTATTTATTTATTTATTTAATTACATTTATATACCGCCACACAGCCGAAGCTCTCTGGGCGGTTTACAACATTTAAAAATAGTAAACATTAAAAGTATACAATTTAAAAACACACACACACACACACACACACACAAAAACAGTATAAAAACAACAGTATCCATTTAAAAACAACAATTGTGGGGTCCATTAAAAACAAACTTAACGTTGTTAAATGCTGTTAAAATGCTGTTAAAAATGCCTGGGAGAAGAGAAATGCCTAGGTTAGGGTTAGTGTTAGGATTGTGGGTTAGGGTTAGGGTTTGGATTGTGCTCGCTTCGGCAACACATATACAAAAATTGGAATGATACAGAGAAGATTAGCATGGCCCCTGCGCATCTGGTGAATTTGGTTCACTTACCGCATTGGGAAGCTGCCGTTACCGCCCGTTCTGCGCAATACACGTTTTTGACCGGAACGGGTATCTGAACGTGGTTTTGGGGTAACTTTTGGAGCTTTCTATATTTGTCCCACATTGTCTTGTGCATCTAGTGAGTTTGGTTCACTTACCTCATTGGGAAGGTGCCGTTACTGCCCATTTTCGCAATACGCGTTTTCCGCAAGAACGGGTATTAGAAAGTGGTTTTGGGGGAACTTTTGGAGCTTTCTACATTTGCCCCAACTTGTCACGTGCATCCGGTGAGTTTGGTTCACGTACCCCATTGGGAAGGTGCCGCTACGGCCCATTTTCGCCATACGCGTTTTCGGCGGGAACGGGTACCAGAACTTGGTTTTGGGGGGAACTTTTGGAGCTTTCTATATTTGTCCCTTTCGCAGGAACGGGTGTTAGAACGTTGTTTTGGTGCAACTTATGGAGCTTTCTTTATTTCTCCCAACTTGTCATGTCTATCTGGTGAGTTTTGTTCACTTACCTCATTGGAAAGCTGCCGTTACGGCCCATTTTGCGCAATACGAGTTTTTGCCGGAATGGGTATCTGAACGTTTTTTCGGGGCAACTTATGGAGCTTTCTATATTTGCATAACCCTAACCCGGTTAGGTTCCGGGTTAGGTTTAGGTTCCGGGTTAGGGTTAGGGTTAGGGTTAGGTTCCGGGTTAAGGTTAGGGTTAGGGTTAGGTTCCGGGTGAGGGTTAGGTTCCGGGTTAGGGTTAGGGTTAGTGTTAGGTTCCGGGATATGTTTAGGTTCTGGGTTAGAGTTAGGGTTAGGTTCCGGGTTAGGGTTAGGTACCGGGTTACAGTTAGGGTTAAGTTCCGGGTTAGGGTTAAGTTCCAGGTTAGGGTTAGGTTCCAGGTTAGGTTCCGGGTTAGGTTCTGAGTTAGGTTCCGGGTAAGTTTCCGGGTTATGTTCCGGGTTAGGTTCCTGGTTAGGGTTTGGTTCCGGGTTAGGTTCCGGGTTTGGTTCCGGGTTAGGTTCCGGGTTTGGTTCCGGTTTGGGTTCACGGGTTAGGTTCCGGGTTACGTTCCGGGTTTGGGTTAGGTTCTGGGTTAGGGTTAGGTTCCGGGTTAGGTTTAGGTTCCGGGTTAGGGTTAGGGTTAGGGTTAGGGTTAGGGTTATGGTTAGGTTTAGGGTTAGGGTTAGGGTTAGGGTTAGGGTTAGGGTTGTGCTCGCTTCGGCAGCACATATATTAAAATTGGAACGATACAGAGAAGATTAGCCTGGCCCCTTCGCATCTGGTGAGTTTTGTTCACTTACCTCATTGGGAAGCTGCCGTTATGGCCTTTTTTGCGCAATACGAGTCTTTGCCGGAATTGGTATCTGAACGTCGTTTCGGGGAAACTTATGGAGCTTTATATATTTGTCCCACCTTGTAATGTGCATCTGGTGAGTTTGGTTCACTTCCATTATTGCGAAGTTGCCGTTACGACCCAATTTGCGCAATATGAGTTTTTGCCCAGAACGTATATCTGAATGTGGTTTTGGGGCAACTTTTGGAGCTTTCTATATTTGTCCTACCTTGTCATGTGCATCTGGTGAGTTTGGTTCACTTACCTCATTGGGAAGGTGCCGTTACGGCCCATTTGCGCAATATGCATTTTTGCCGGTATGGGTAACTGAACGTGGTTTTGGGGCAACTTTTAAAGCTTTCTATATTTGTCCCACCTTGTCATGTGCATCTGGTGAGTTTGGTTCACTTACCTCATTGGGAAGGTGCCGTTACGGCCCATTTTTGCAATACACGTTTTTGCCCAAAACGTGTATCTGAACGTGGTTTCGGGGTAACTTTTGGATCTTTCTATATTTGCCCCACCTATTTATGTGCATATGGTGAGTTTGGTTCACTTCCCTTATTGGGAAGGTGCCGTTACGGCCCATTTTGTGCAATACGCATTTTTGCCGGTATGGGTAACTCTACGTGGTTTTGGGCAACTTTTAAAGCTTTCTATATTTGTCCCACCTTGTCATGTGCATCTGGTGAGTTTGGTTCACTTACCTCATTGGGAAGGTGCCTTTACGGCCCATTTTCGCAATACACGTTTTCTGCCGGAAAGGGTATCTGTTTTTTTATTATTATTATTATTATTACAATACTTAAACATGCACATTTACATTCACATAAAAACAACAACAAAAACAACATACTATATAATGTTCAATTTGAATACAAAATCTTATCTTAATAACATAATCAAAATAACCTACAAGTGCACCCCCCACCTCGGGATCTCATTCCTGATTCCAGAATCTCATACTTTCTTCTGCTGGTGGTTTCCCACTTCCTTTTGAAAACACAGATATTAGGAACTGTTTCCAAATTCCTTCATAATCATTTGATTTAGCTATACCTCTTCTCCATTTAATATTACTTGTTAATTTATCATTAATAGCTATATCCCATACTTCTTTATACCATTCTTCAATAGAATATTCCCCTTGAATCTTCCAGTTCCTAGCTACAATCAATCTTGCTGCAATCAACAAATTTGTTATCAGTTCCTTAGTTTCCTTTTTACAATTAAAATCTTCTTCAAATAGTGACAGCAATGCAACTTTTGGTGTTCGTTCTATCTTCATTTCCACAATTTCTTCAATCTCCAAAAACACCATCTTCCACAATTTCTGAACATAGTTACATTCCCACCACATATGCAAATACGTTCCTTTAACCCCACAACCTCTCCAAAAATTTTCTGATTGCTGATTGTTTATCTTATTCAATCTAACCGGAGTTTGGTACCACCTCCATACAATTTTATAATAATTCTCTTTTATTCTTACTGACATATTTCTCAACGCTCTTTGTTTCCATAATCCCTTTCTATATTTGTCCCAACTTGTCATGTGCATCTGGTGAGTTTGGTTCACTTACCTCATTGGGAAGCTGCCGTTACGGCCCGTTTTGCACAATACGATTTTTTTCCGGAATGGGTATCTGAACGTCGTTTCGGGGCAACTTATGGAGCTTTCTATATTTGTCCCACCTTGTCATGTGCATTTGGTGAGTTTGGTTCACTTACCTCATTGGGAAGTTGCCGTTACGGCCCAATTTGTGCAATACGCGTTTTTGCCCAGAAAGGGTATCTGAACGTGGTTTCGGGGTAACTTTTGGAGCTTTCTATATTTGCCCCACCTAGTTATGTGCATATGTTGAGTTTGGTTCACTTCCCTTATTGGGAAGCTGTCGTTACGGCCCATTTTGTGCAATACGCGTTTTTGCCAGGAACGGGTAACTGAACGTGGTTTTGGGGCAACTTTTGGAGCTTTCTATATTTGTCCTACCTTGTCATGTGCATCTGGTGAGTTTGGTTCACTTACCTCATTGGGAAGGTGCCGTTAAGGCCCATTTTCGCAATACGCGTTTTCTGCTGGAAAGGGTATCTGAACGTGGTTTGGGGGCAACTTTTGGAGCTTTCTTTATTTGTCCCAAATTGTCATGTGTATCTGGTGAGTTTGGTTCACTTCCCTTATTGGGAAGGTGCCGTTACGACCTGTCTCTTTGTTGCCGTTTGTTTCAAAGATCCTGGAGCGTGCGGTCTACTCTCGCTGTCTTGACTTTCTTTCTAGTAACTCTGCTTTGGATCCTTTTCAATCTGGATTCCGTCCTCTGCATTCCACCGAAACAGCCCTTACTAAGATCACCAATGATCTCCTTACTGCTAAGTCTAAAGGCCATTATTCCGTTCTTATTCTCCTTGATCTAACTGCAGCCTTTGACACGGTTGATCATGATCTTCTCTTAGATTCCCTTCATGACCTTGGATTTTGTGGCTCTGTCTATAACTGGTTTGCCTCCTATCTAGCGGGTCGCTCTTTCAGCGTGTTGACTAATGGCAGCTCGTCTTCCTCCTTTCCCCTTTCAGTAGGGGTTCCGCAAGGCTCGGTGCTTGGCCCGTTGTTGTTTTCCTTATACATGTTGCCCTTGGGCAAGCTTATTCAATCTCATGGCCTCCAATATCATCTGTATGCCGATGATACACAACTATATCTGTCATCTCCGGAACTTTCTCCTGATGTTCACGATCGTATCTCGGCATGTCTTTCAGATATCTCAGCTTGGCTGCTTCATCGTCGCTTGAAACTTAACATGGCAAAGACTGAATTGCTTGTTTTTCCTCCTAAACCTTCTCCTCATCTCTCATTCTCTCTTACTGTCAATGATGTTACGCTTACTCCGATCAAGGAAGCTCGTAGCCTTGGCTTTATATTTGACTCCTCGCTCTCCTTTATTCCTCATATTGAGGCAGTAGCTAAATCGTCGATTTTTCCTGTATAATATTGCCAGGATTCGATCATTTTTGTCTGTCTCTTCTGCCAAGACGCTTGTTCATGCACTGGTTATTTCACGGTTGGACTACTGCAACCTTCTTCTCTCTGGCCTTCCTTCTTCTCACATCAGTCCGTTGGTTTCTGTTCACCACTCTGCCGCAAAGATCATCTTCTTGGCTCGCCGCTCCGACCATGTTACTCCGCTTCTGAAATCTCTTCATTGGCTTCCAATTCACTTCAGAATCCAATATAAACTTCTGTTAACCTTCAAAGCTTTTCACGGTCTAGTTCCTTCCTATCTCTCCTCTCTCATCTCACACTATTGCCCCGCTCGTGCTCTTCGCTCCTCTGATGCCATGTTTCTCGCCTGCCCAAGGGCCTCTACTTCCCTTGCTCGGCTTCGTCCATTTTCGTTTGCTGCCCCTTACGCCTGGAACGCTCTTCCAGAACATTTGAGAACTACAAGTTCAACCGCAGCTTTTAAAGCTCAACTAAAAACTTTTTTTTCCTAAAGCTTTTAAAACTTGATGTTGTGCAGACTTCTACTGTTACTTTCTATTGTTACTTTTACCCTACCCTGTGCCTGCTTACCCTACCCAGTACCTGTTTGCATTCTCTACCCCTCCTTATTGTTTTACTATGCTTTTATTAGATTATAAGCCTATGCGGCAGGGTCTTGCTATTTACTGTTTTACTCAGTACAGCACCATGTACATTGATGGTGCTATATAAATAAAAAAATTAATAATAATAATACTAATAATAATAATAATAATAATAATAATAACAATAATTTGCGCAATACGCGTTTTTGCCAGGAACGGGTAACTGAACGTAGTTTTCGGGCAACTTTTGGAGCTTTCTATATTTGTCCCAACTTGTCATGTGCATCTGGTGAGTTTGGTTCACTTAACTCATTGGGAAGCTGCCGTTACGGCCCGTTTTGCGCAATACGAGTTTTTGCCGGAAAGGGTATCTGAACGTAGTTTGGGGGCAACTTTTGGAGCTTTCTGTATTTGTCCCAACTTGTCATGTGCATCTGGTGAGTTTGGTTCACTTACCTCATTGGGAAGCTGCCGTTACGGCCCATTTTGCGCAATACACGTTTTTGACCGGAACGGGAATCTGAATGTGGTTTGGGGGTAACTTTTGGAGCTTTCTATATATGTCCCACCTTGTCTTGTGCATCTAGTGAGTTTGGTTCACTTACCTCATTGGGAAGGTGCCGTTATGGCCCATTTTGGCAATACGCGTTTTCTGCATGAACGGGTATTAGAACGTGGTTTTCGGGCAACTTTTGGAGCTTTCTATATTTGCCCAACTTGTCATGTGCATCTGGATAGTTTGGTTCACTTACCTCTTTGGGAAGTTGCCGTTACGGCTCAATTTGCGTAATACGCGTTTTTGCGAAAAACGGGTATCTGAACGTGGTTTCGGGGTAACTTTTGGAGCTTTCTATATTTTCCCCACCTAGTTCTGCGCATCTGGTGAGTTTGGTTCACTTACCTCATTGGGAAGCTGCCGTTACGGCCCATTTTGCGCAATACGCGTTTTTGCCAGGAACGGGTAACTGAACGTGGTTTTGGGGCAACTTTTGGAGCTTTCTATATTTGTCCTACCTTGGCATGTGCATCTGGTGAGTTTGGTTCACTTACCTCATTGGGAAGGTGCCGTTACGGCCCATTTTCGCAATACGCGTTTTCTGCCGGAAAGGGTATCTGAACGTGGTTTGGGGGCAACTTTTGGAGCTTTCTGTATTTGTCCCAACTTGTCATGTGTATCTGGTGTGTTTGGTTCACTTTCTTCATTGGGAAGCTGCTTTTAAGGCCCGTTTTGCGTAATACGCGTTTTTTCCGAGAACGGGTATCTGAACGTGGTTTTGGTGTAACTTTAGGAGCTGTCTATATTTATCCCAACTTGTCATGTGCATCTGGTGAGTTTGGTTCACTTACCTCATTGGGAAGCTGCCGTTACGGCCCGTGTTGCGCAATACGAGTTTTTGCCGGAATGGGTATCTGAACGTCTTTTCGGGGCAACTTATGGAGCTCTCTATATTTGCCTAACCCTAACGCGGTTAGGTTCCTGGTTAGGGTTAGGTTCCGGGTTAGGGTTAGGGTTAGGTTCCGGGTTAGGGTTAGGTTCCGGGTTTGGGTTAGGGTTAGGGTGAGGTTCCGGGTTAGGGTTAGGTTCTGGGTTAGGGTTATTGTAAGGTTCCGGGTTAGGGTTAGAGTTATGTTCCGGGTTAGGGTTAGGTTCCGGGTTAGGGTTAGGGTTAGGTTCCGGGTTAGGTTACGGGTTAGGTTCCGGGTTAGGTTCCGGGTTAGGGTTACGTTCCGGGTTACGTTCCGGGTTAGGTTCGGGTTAGGTTCGGGGTTAGGTTCCGGGTTTTGTTCCAGGTAAGGTTCCGGGTTAGGTTCCGGGTTAGGTTCCGGGTTAGGGTTAGGTTCCGGATTAGGGTTAGGGTTAGGGTTAGGTTTCGGATTAGGTTCCGGGTTAGGTTCCGGGTTAGGGTTAGGTTCCGGGTTAGGGTTAAGGTTAGGGTTAGGTTCCGTGTTAGGCTCCGTTGTTGGTTCCGGGTAAGGGTTAGGTTCCGTGTTAGGGTTAGGTTCCGGGTTATGGGTTAGGTTCCGGGTTAGGGTTAGGGTTAGGGTTAGGGTTAGGGTTAGGGTTAGGGTTAGGGTTAGGGTTAAGGTTAGGGTTAGGGTTAGGGTTAGGGTTAGGGTTAGGGTTAGGGTTAGGGTTAGGGTTGTGCTCGCTTTGACAGCACATGTACTAAAATTGGAACGATACAGAGAAGATTAGCATGCCCCTGCGCATCTGGTGAGTTTGGTTCACTTACCTCATTGGGAAGTTGCCGTTACGGCCCGTTTTGCGCAATACGAATTTTTGCCAGAAATGGTATCTGAACGTTGTTTGGGGGCAACTTTTGGAGCTTTCTGTATTTGTCCCAACTTGTCATGTGCATCTGGTGAGTTTGGTTCACTTACCTTATTTGGAAGCTGCCATTACGGCCCGTTTTGCGCAATAAGAGTTTTTGCCGGAATGGGTATCTGAACGTCTTTTCGGTGCAACTTATGGAGCTCTCTATATTTGCCTAACCCTAACGCTGTTAGGTTCCTGGTTAGGGTTGGGGTTAGGGTTAGGTTCCGTGTTAGGGTTAGTTTCCGGTTTAGGGTTAGGTTCCGGTTTAGGGTTAGGTTCCGGGTTAGGGTTCGGGTTACGGTGAGGTTCCGGGTTAGGGTTAGGTTCCGGGTTAGCGTTAGGGTTAGTATCCGGGTTAGGGTTAGAGTTATGTTCCGGGTTAGGGTTAGGTTCCGGGTTAGGGTTAGGGTTAGGTTCCGGGTTAGGGTTAGGTTCCGGGTTAGGGTTAGTGTTAGGTTCCGGGTTAGGGTTAGGTTCCGGGTTAGGTTCCGGGTTAGGTTCTGGGTTAGGTTCCGGGTTAGGTTCCGGGTTAGGTTCCGGGTTAAGTTCCGGGTTAGGTTCCGGGTTAGAGTTAGGTTCCGGGTTAGGTTCAGGGTTAGGTTCGGTGTTAGGTTCCGGGTTAGGTTCCGTGTTTTGTGCCAGGTTAGGTTTCGGATTAGGTTCCAGTTACGTTCCGGGTTAGGGTTAGGTTCCGGGATAGGGTTAAGGTTAGGGTTAGGTTCCGCGTTAGGTTCCGTGGTTGGTTCACGGTTAGGGTTAGGTTCCGGGTTAGGGTTAGGTTCCGGGTTATGGGTTAGGTTCCGGGTTAGGGTTAGGGTTAGGGTTAGGGTTAGGGTTAGGGTTAGGGTAAAGGTTAGGGTAAGGGTTAAGCTTAAGGTTAGGGTTAGGGTTAGGGTTAGGGTTAGGGTTAGTGTTAGGGTTAGGTTCCGGGTTATGGGTTATGTTCCGGGTTAGGGTTAGGGTTAGGGTTAGGGTTAGGGTTAGGGTTAGGGTTAGGGTTAGGGTTAGGGTTGTGCTCGCTTTGGCAGCACATATACTAAAATTGGAACGATACAGTGAAGATTAGCATGGCCCCTGCGCATCTGGTGAGTTTGGTTCACTTACCTCATTGGGAAGTTGCCGTTATGGCCCAATTTGCGCAATACGAGTTCTTGCCCGGAACGGGTATCTGAACGTTTGTTTTGGTGCAACTTTTGGAGATTTCTATATTTGTCATACCTTGACATGTGCATCTGGTGAGTTTGATTCCCTAACCTCATTTGGGAAGGTGCCGTTACGGCCCATTTTCGCAATACACGTTTTCTGCCGGAAATGGTATCTGAATGTGGTTTGGGGGCAAGTTTTGGAGCTTTCTGTATTTGTCCCAACATGTCATGTGCATCTGGATAGTTTGGTTCAGTTACCTATTTGGGAAGTTGCGGTTACGGCTCAATTTGCGTAATACGCATTTTTGCGCAAAACGGGTATCTGAACGTGGTTTCGGGGTAACTTTTGGAGCTTTCTATATTTTCCCCACCTAGTTCTGTGCATCTGGTGAGTTTGGTTCACTTACCTCATTGGGAAGCTGCCGTTACGGCCGATTTTGCGCAATACGCGTTTCTGCCTGGAATGGGTAACTGAACGTGGTTTTGGGGCAACTTTTGGAGCTTTCTATATTTCTCCTACCTTGGCATGTGCATCTGGTGAGTTTGGTTCACTTACCTCATTGGGAAGGTGCCGTTACGGACCATTTTCTAAATACGCGTTTTCTGCCGGAAAGGGTATCTGAACGTTGTTTGGGGGCAACTTTTGGAGCTTACTGTATTTGTCCCAACTTGTCATGTGTATCTGGCGTGTTTGGTTCACTTTCTTCATTGGGAAGCTGCTTTTACAGCCCGTTTTGCGCAATACGCGTTTTTGCCGAAAACGGGTATCTGAACGTGGTTTTGGGGTAACTTTAGGAGCTGTCTATATTTGTCCCGACTTGTCATGTGCATCTGGTGAGTTTGGTTCACTTCCCTTATTGGGAAGGTGCCGTTATGGCCCATTTTGAGCAATACACGTTTTCTGCCGGAAAGGGTATCTGAACGTCGTTTTGGGGTAACTTTTGGAGCTTTCTATATTTGTCCCACCTTGTCTTGTGCATCTAGTGGGTTTGGTTCACTTACCTCATTGGGAAGGTGCCGTTACGGCCCATTTTCACAATAAGCGTTTTCCGCAGAACGGGTATCTGAACGTGGTTTCGGGCAACTTATGGAGCTTTCTATATTTGTCCCACCTACTTATGTGCATCTGGTGAGTTTGGTGGACTTTCCTCAATGGGAAGCTGCTTTTACAGTACGTTTTGCGCAATACGCATTTTTGCCCAGAACGGGTTTCAGAATGTGGTTTGGAGGCAACTTTTGGAGCTTTCTATATTTGTCACACCTAGTCATGTGCATCTGGTGAGTTTGGTTCACTTTCCTCATTGGGAAGCTGCTTTTACGACCCAATTTGCGCAATATGTGTTTTTGCCCAGAACGGGTATCTGAACGTGGTTTTGGGTAACTTATGGAGCTGTCCATTTTTGTCCCAACTTGTCATGTGCATCTGGTGAGTTTGGTTAACTTACCTCATTGGGAAGGTGCCGTTACGGCCCGTTTTGCGCAATAGGAGTTTTTGCAGGATTGGGTATCTGAACGTCTTTTCGGGGCAACTTATGGAGCTCTCTATATTTGCCTAACCCTAACGCGGTTATGTTCCGGGTTAGGGTTAGGTTCCGGGTTAGGGTTAGGGTTAGGTTCCGGGTTAGGGTTAGTTTCCGGTTTAGGGTTAGGTTCCGGGTTAGGGTTAGGTTCCGGGTTAGGGTTAGGGTTAGGGTGAGGTTCCGGGTTAGGGTTCGGTTCCGGGTTAGGGTTAGGGTTAGGGTTAGAGTTATGTTCCGGGTTAGGGTTAGGTTCCGGGTTAGGGTTAGGGTTAGGTTCCGGGTTAGGGTTAGGTTCCGGGTTAGGGTTAGGTTCCGGGTCAGGGTTAGGGTTAGGTTCCGGGTTAGGGTTAGGTTCCGGGTTAGGTTCCGGGTTAGGTTCCGGGTTAGGTTCTGGGTTAGGTTCGGGGTTAGGTTCCGGGTTAGGTTCCGGGTTAGGGTTAGGTTCCGGGTTAGGTTCCGGGTTAGGTTCGGGGTTAGGTTCGGGGTTAGGTTCGGGGTTTTGTTCCAGGTTAGGTTCCGGGTTAGGTTCCGGGTTAGGGTTAGGTTCCGGGTTAGGGTTAGGGTTAGGGTTAGGTTTCGGATTAAGTTCCGGGTTAGGTTCCGGGTTATGTTCCGGGTTAGAGTTAGGGTTAGGGTTAGGGTTAGGGTTAGGGTTAGGGTTAGGGTTAGGGTTAGGGTTAGGGTTAGGTTCCGGGTTAGGGTTAGCTTCCGGGTTAGGGTTAGGTTCCGGGTTAGGGTTAGGGTTAGGGTTAGGGTTAGGGTTAGGGTTAGGGTTAGGGTTAGGCTTAGGGTTGCCCCACCTTGTTATGTGCATCTGGTGAGTTTGGTTCACTTACTTCTTTGGGAAGTTGCCGTTACGGCCCAATTTGCGCAATACGAGTTTTTGCCAAGAACGGGTATCTGAACATGATTTGAGGGCAACTTTTGGAGCTTTCTATATTTGTCCTACCTTGTCATGTGCATCTGGTTAGTTCGGTTCACTTACCTCATTCGGAAGTTGCCGTTACGGCCCAATTTGCGCAATACGCGTTTTTCCCCAGAACGGGTATCTGAACGTGGTTTCATGGTATCTTTTGGAGCTGTCTATATTTGCCCCACTTGTCATGTGCATCTGGTGATTTTGGTTCACTTACCTCATTGGGAAGCTGCCGTTACGGCCCATTTTGCGCAATACGAGTTTTAGCCGGAATGGGTGTCTGAACGTCGTTTCTGGGCAACTTATGGAGCTTTCTATATTTGCCCCACCTTGTCATGTGCATCTGGTGAGTTTGGTTCACTTACCTCATTGGGAAGTTGTCGTTACGGCCAAATTTGCGCAATACGCATTTGTGCCCAGAATGGGTGACTGAACGTGGTTTTGGGGCAACTTTTGGAGCTTTCTATATTTGTCCCAACTTGTCATGTGTATTTGGTGAGTTTGGTTCACTTTCCTCATTGGGAAGGTGCCGTTACGGCCCAATTTGCGGAATACGCGTTTTTGCCCGGAACTGGTATCTGAACGTGGTTTTGGATCAACTTTTGGAGCTTTCTATATTTGTCCCACCTTGTCATGTGCATCTGGTGAGTTTGGTTCACTTACCTCATTGGGAAGCTGCCATTACGGCCCGTTTTGCGCAATACGAGTTTTTGCCGGAATGGGTATCTGAACGTCTTTTCGGGGCAACTTATGGAGTTCTCTATATTTGCCTAACCCTAACGCGGTTAGGTTCCTGGTTAGGGTTAGGTTCCGGGTTAGGGTTAGGGTTAGGTTCCGGGTTAGGGTTAGGTTCCGGGTTTGGGTTAGGGTTAGGGTGAGGTTCCGGGTTAGGGTTAGGTTCTGGGTTAGGGTTATTGTAAGGTTCCGGGTTAGGTTTAGAGTTATGTTCCGGGTTAGGGTTAGGTTCCGGGTTAGGGTTAGGGTTAGGTTCCGGGTTAGGTTCCGGGTTAGGTTCCGGGTTAGGTTTCGGGTTAGGTTCCGGGTTAGGTTCCGGGTTAGGGTTACGTTCCGGGTTACGTTCCGGGTTAGGTTCGGGTTATGTTCGGGGTTAGGTTCCGGGTTTTGTTCCAGGTAAGGTTCCGGGTTAGGTTCCGGGTTAGGTTCCGGGTTAGGGTTAGGTTCCGGATTAGGGTTAGTGTTAGGGTTAGGTTTCGGATTAGGTTCCGGTTTAGGTTCCGGGTTAGGGTTAGGTTCCGGGTTAGGGTTAAGGTTACGGTTAGGTTCCGTGTTAGGCTCCGTTGTTGGTTCTGGGTAAGGGTTAGGTTCCGTGTTAGGGTTAGGTTCCGGGTTATGGGTTAGGTTCCGGGTTACGGTTAGGGTTAGGGTTAGGGTTAGGGTTAGGGTTAGGGTTAGGGTTAGGGTTAAGGTTAGGGTTAGTGTTAGGGTTAGGGTTAGGGTTAGGGTTAGGGTTAGGGTTAGGGTTGTGCTCGCTTTGACAGCACATATACTAAAATTGGAACGATACAGAGAAGATTAGCATGCCCCTGCGCATCTGGTGATTTTGGTTCACTTACCTCATTGGGAAGTTGCCGTTACGGCCCGTTTTGCGCAATACGAATTTTTGCCAGAAAGGGTATCTGAACGTTGTTTGGGGGCAACTTTTGGAGCTTTCTGTATTTGTCCCAACTTGTCATGTGCATCTGGTGAGTTTGGTTCACTTACCTTATTTGGAAGCTGCCATTACGGCCCGTTTTGCGCAATAAGAGTTTTTGCCGGAATGGGTATCTGAACGTCTTTTCGGTGCAACTTATGGAGCTCTCTATATTTGCCTAACCCTAACGCTGTTAGGTTCCTGGTTAGGGTTGGGGTTAGGGTTAGGTTCCGTGTTAGGGTTAGTTTCCGGTTTAGGGTTAGGTTCCGGGTTAGGGTTAGGTTCCGGGTTAGGGTTCGGGTTACGGTGAGGTTCCGGGTTAGGGTTAGGTTCCGGGTTAGGGTTAGGTTTAGTATCCGGGTTAGGGTTAGAGTTATGTTCCGGGTTAGGGTTAGGTTCCGGGTTAGGGTTAGGGTTAGGTTCCGGGTTAGGGTTAGGTTCCGGGTTAGGGTTAGGGTTAGGTTCCGGGTTAGGGTTAGGTTCCGGGTTAGGTTCCGGGTTAGGTTCTGGGTTAGGTTCCGGGTTAGGTTCCGGGTTATGTTCCGGGTTAAGTTCCGGGTTAGGTTCCGGGTTAGAGTTAGGTTCCGGGTTAGGTTCAGGGTTAGGTTCGGTGTTAGGTTCCGGGTTAGGTTCCGTGTTTTGTGCCAGGTTAGGTTTCGGATTAGGTTCCAGTTACGTTCCGGGTTAGGGTTAGGTTCCGGGATAGGGTTAAGGTTAGGGTTAGGTTCCGCGTTAGGTTCCGTGGTTGGTTCACGGTTAGGGTTAGGTTCCGGGTTAGGGTTAGGTTCCGGGTTATGGGTTAGGTTCCGGGTTAGGGTTAGGGTTAGGGTTAGGGTTAGGGTTAGGGTAAAGGTTAGGGTAAGGGTTAAGCTTAAGGTTAGGGTTAGGGTTAGGGTTAGGTTCCGGGTTATGGGTTATGTTCCGGGTTAGGGTTAGGGTTAGGGTTAGGGTTAGGGTTAGGGTTAGGGTTAGGGTTAGGGTTAGGGTTAGGGTTAGGGTTGTGCTCGCTTTGGCAGCACATATACTAAAATTGGAACGATACAGTGAAGATTAGCATGGCCCCTGCGCATCTGGTGAGTTTGGTTCACTTACCTCATTGGGAAGTTGCCGTTATGGCCCAATTTGCGCAATACGAGTTCTTGCCCGGAACGGGTATCTGAACGTTTGTTTTGGTGCAACTTTTGGAGATTTCTATATTTGTCATACCTTGACATGTGCATCTGGTGAGTTTGATTCACTAACCTCATTGGGAAGGTGCCGTTACGGCCCATTTTCGCAATACACGTTTTCTGCCGGAAATGGTATCTGAACGTGGTTTGGGGGCAAGTTTTGGAGCTTTCTGTATTTGTCCCAACATGTCATGTGCATCTGGATACTTTGGTTCAGTTACCTATTTGGGAAGTTGCGGTTACGGCTCAATTTGGTAATACGCGTTTTTGCGCAAAACGGGTATCTGAACGTGGTTTCGGGGTAACTTTTGGAGCTTTCTATATTTTCCCCACCTAGTTCTGTGCATCTGGTGAGTTTGGTTCACTTACCTCATTGGGAAGCTGCCGTTACGGCCGATTTTGCGCAATACGCGTTTTTGCCTGGAACGGGTAACTGAACGTGGTTTTGGGGCAACTTTTGGAGCTTTCTATATTTCTCCTACCTTGGCATGTGCATCTGGTGAGTTTGGTTCACTTACCTCATTGGGAAGGTGCCGTTACGGACCATTTACTCAATACGCGTTTTCTGCCGGAAAGTGTATCTGAACGTGGTTTGGGGGCAACTTTTGGAGCTTTCTGTATTTGTCCCAACTTGTCATGTGTATCTGGCGTGTTTGGTTCACTTTCTTCATTGGGAAGCTGCTTTTACAGCCCGTTTTGCGCAATACGCGTTTTTGCCGAAAACGGGTATCTGAACGTGGTTTTGGGGTAACTTTAGGAGCTGTCTATATTTGTCCCAACTTGTCATGTGCATCTGGTGAGTTTGGTTCACTTCCCTTATTGGGAAGGTGCCGTTATGGCCCATTTTGAGAAATACACGTTTTCTGCCGGAAAGGGTATCTGAACGTCGTTTTGGGGTAACTTTTGGAGCTTTCTATATTTGTCCCAACTTGTCATGTGCATCTGGTGAGTTTGGTTCACTTACCTTATTTGGAAGCTGCCATTACGGCCCGTTTTGCGCAATAAGAGTTTTTGCCGGAATGGGTATCTGAACGTCTTTTCGGTGCAACTTATGGAGCTCTCTATATTTGCCTAACCCTAACGCTGTTAGGTTCCTGGTTAGGGTTGGGGTTAGGGTTAGGTTCCGTGTTAGGGTTAGTTTCCGGTTTAGGGTTAGATTCCGGGTTAGGGTTAGGTTCCGGGTTAGGGTTCGGGTTACGGTGAGGTTCCGGGTTAGGGTTAGGTTCCGGGTTAGGGTTAGGTTTAGTATCCGGGTTAGGGTTAGAGTTATGTTCCGGGTTAGGGTTAGGTTCCGGGTTAGGGTTAGGGTTAGGTTCCGGGTTAGGGTTAGGTTCCGGGTTAGGGTTAGGGTTAGGTTCCGGGTTAGGGTTAGGGTTAGGGTTAGGGTTAGGGTTAGGGTTAGGGTTAGGGTTAGGGTTAGGGTTAGGGTTAGGGTTAGGGTTAGGGTTAGGGTTAGGGTTAGGGTTAGGTTCCGGGTTAGGGTTAGCTTCCGGGTTAGGGTTAGGTTCCGGGTTAGGGTTAGGGTTAGGGTTAGGGTTAGGGTTAGGGTTAGGGTTAGGGTTAGGCTTAGGGTTGCCCCACCTTGTTATGTGCATCTGGTGAGTTTGGTTCACTTACTTCTTTGGGAAGTTGCCGTTACGGCCCAATTTGCGCAATACGAGTTTTTGCCAAGAACGGGTATCTGAACATGATTTGAGGGCAACTTTTGGAGCTTTCTATATTTGTCCTACCTTGTCATGTGCATCTGGTTAGTTCGGTTCACTTACCTCATTCGGAAGTTGCCGTTACGGCCCAATTTGCGCAATACGCGTTTTTCCCCAGAACGGGTATCTGAACGTGGTTTCATGGTATCTTTTGGAGCTGTCTATATTTGCCCCACTTGTCATGTGCATCTGGTGATTTTGGTTCACTTACCTCATTGGGAAGCTGCCGTTACGGCCCATTTTGCGCAATACGAGTTTTAGCCGGAATGGGCGTCTGAACGTCGTTTCTGGGCAACTTATGGAGCTTTCTATATTTGCCCCACCTTGTCATGTGCATCTGGTGAGTTTGGTTCACTTACCTCATTGGGAAGTTGTCGTTACGGCCAAATTTGCGCAATACGCATTTGTGCCCAGAATGGGTGACTGAACGTGGTTTTGGGGCAACTTTTGTAGCTTTCTATATTTGTCCCAACTTGTCATGTGTATTTGGTGAGTTTGGTTCACTTTCCTCATTGGGAAGGTGCCGTTACGGCCCAATTTGCGGAATACGCGTTTTTGCCCGGAACTGGTATCTGAACGTGGTTTTGGATCAACTTTTGGAGCTTTCTATATTTGTCCCACCTTGTCATGTGCATCTGGTGAGTTTGGTTCACTTACCTCATTGGGAAGCTGCCATTACGGCCCGTTTTGCGCAATACGAGTTTTTGCCGGAATGGGTATCTGAACGTCTTTTCGGGGCAACTTATGGAGTTCTCTATATTTGCCTAACCCTAACGCGGTTAGGTTCCTGGTTAGGGTTAGGTTCCGGGTTAGGGTTAGGGTTAGGTTCCGGGTTAGGGTTAGGTTCCGGGTTTGGGTTAGGGTTAGGGTGAGGTTCCGGGTTAGGGTTAGGTTCTGGGTTAGGGTTATTGTAAGGTTCCGGGTTAGGTTTAGAGTTATGTTCCGGGTTAGGGTTAGGTTCCGGGTTAGGGTTAGGGTTAGGTTCCGGGTTAGGTTCCGGGTTAGGTTCCTGGTTAGGTTTCGGGTTAGGTTCCGGGTTAGGTTCCGGGTTAGGGTTACGTTCCGGGTTACGTTCCGGGTTAGGTTCGGGTTATGTTCGGGGTTAGGTTCCGGGTTTTGTTCCAGGTAAGGTTCCGGGTTAGGTTCCGGGTTAGGTTCCGGGTTAGGGTTAGGTTCCGGATTAGGTTCCGGGTTAGGTTCCTGGTTAGGGTTAGGTTCCGGGTTAGGGTTAAGGTTAGGGTTAGGTTCCGTGTTAGGCTCCGTTGTTGGTTCCGGGTAAGGGTTAGGTTCCGTGTTAGGGTTAGGTTCCGGGTTATGGGTTTGGTTCCGGGTTACGGTTAGGGTTAGGGTTAGGGTTAGGGTTAGGGTTAGGGTTAGGGTTAGGGTTAAGGTTAGGGTTAGGGTTAGGGTTAGGGTTAGGGTTAGGGTTAGGGTTAGGGTTAGGGTTGTGCTCGCTTTGACAGCACATATACTAAAATTGGAACGATACAGAGAAGATTAGCATGCCCCTGTGCATCTGGTGATTTTGGTTCACTTACCTCATTGGGAAGTTGCCGTTACGGCCCGTTTTGCGCAATACGAATTTTTGCCAGAAAGGGTATCTGAACGTTGTTTGGGGGCAACTTTTGGAGCTTTCTGTATTTGTCCCAACTTGTCATGTGCATCTGGTGAGTTTGGTTCACTTACCTTATTTGGAAGCTGCCATTACGGCCCGTTTTGCGCAATAAGAGTTTTTGCCAGAATGGGTATCTGAACGTCTTTTCGGTGCAACTTATGGAGCTCTCTATATTTGCCTAACCCTAACGCTGTTAGGTTCCTGGTTAGGGTTGGGGTTAGGGTTAGGTTCCGTGTTAGGGTTAGTTTCCGGTTTAGGGTTAGGTTCCGGGTTAGGGTTAGGTTCCGGGTTAGGGTTCGGTATACGGTGAGGTTCCGGGTTAGGGTTAGGTTCCGGGTTAGGGTTAGGTTTAGTATCCGGGTTAGGGTTAGAGTTATGTTCCGGGTTAGGGTTAGGTTCCGGGTTAGGGTTAGGGTTAGGTTCCGGGTTAGGGTTAGGTTCCGGGTTAGGGTTAGGGTTAGGTTCCGGGTTAGGGTTAGGTTCCGGGTTAGGTTCCGGGTTAGGTTCTGGGTTAGGTTCCGGGTTAGGTTCCGGGTTATGTTCCGGGTTAAGTTCCGGGTTAGGTTCCGGGTTAGAGTTAGGTTCCGGGTTAGGTTCAGGGTTAGGTTCGGTGTTAGGTTCCGGGTTAGGTTCCGTGTTTTGTGCCAGGTTAGGTTTCGGATTAGGTTCCAGTTACGTTCCGGGTTAGGGTTAGGTTCCGGGATAGGGTTAAGGTTAGGGTTAGGTTCCGCGTTAGGTTCCGTGGTTGGTTCACGGTTAGGGTTAGGTTCCGGGTTAGGGTTAGGTTCCGGGTTATGGGTTAGGTTCCGGGGTAGGGTTAGGGTTAGGGTTAGGGTTAGGGTTAGGGTAAAGGTTAGGGTAAGGGTTAAGCTTAAGGTTAGGGTTAGGGTTATGGTTAGGGTTAGGGTTAGGGTTAGGGTTAGGGTTAGGGTTAGGGTTAGGTTCCGGGTTATGGGTTATGTTCTGGGTTAGGGTTAGGGTTAGGGTTAGGGTTAGGGTTAGGGTTAGGGTTAGGGTTAGGGTTAGGGTTAGGGTTAGGGTTGTGCTCGCTTTGGCAGCACATATACTAAAATTGGAACGATACAGTGAAGATTAGCATGGCCCCTGCGCATCTGGTGAGTTTGGTTCACTTACCTCATTGGGAAGTTGCCGTTATGGCCCAATTTGCGCAATACGAGTTCTTGCCCGGAACGGGTATCTGAACGTTTGTTTTGGTGCAACTTTTGGAGATTTCTATATTTGTCATACCTTGACATGTGCATCTGGTGAGTTTGATTCACTAACCTCATTGGGAAGGTGCCGTTACGGCCCATTTTCGCAATACACGTTTTCTGCCGGAAATGGTATCTGAACGTGGTTTGGGGGCAAGTTTTGGAGCTTTCTGTATTTGTCCCAACATGTCATGTGCATCTGGATACTTTGGTTCAGTTACCTATTTGGGAAGTTGCGGTTACGGCTCAATTTGGTAATACGCGTTTTTGCGCAAAACGGGTATCTGAACGTGGTTTCGGGGTAACTTTTGGAGCTTTCTATATTTTCCCCACCTAGTTCTGTGCATCTGGTGAGTTTGGTTCACTTACCTCATTGGGAAGCTGCCGTTACGGCCGATTTTGCGCAATACGCGTTTTTGCCTGGAACGAGTAACTGAACGTGGTTTTGGGGCAACTTTTGGAGCTTTCTATATTTCTCCTACCTTGGCATGTGCATCTGGTGAGTTTGGTTCACTTACCTCATTGGGAAGGTGCCGTTACGGCCCATTTACTCAATACGCGTTTTCTGCCGGAAAGTGTATCTGAACGTGGTTTGGGGGCAACTTTTGGAGCTTTCTGTATTTGTCCCAACTTGTCATGTGTATCTGGCGTGTTTGGTTCACTTTCTTCATTGGGAAGCTGCTTTTACAGCCCCTTTTGCGCAATACGCGTTTTTGCCGAAAACGGGTATCTGAACGTGGTTTTGGGGTAACTTTAGGAGCTGTCTATATTTGTCCCAACTTGTCATGTGCATCTGGTGAGTTTGGTTCACTTCCCTTATTGGGAAGGTGCCGTTATGGCCCATTTTGAGAAATACACGTTTTCTGCCGGAAAGGGTATCTGAACGTCGTTTTGGGGTAACTTTTGGAGCTTTCTATATTTGTCCCACCTTGTCTTGTGCATCTAGTGGGTTTGGTTCACTTACCTCATTGGGAAGGTGCCGTTACGGCCCATTTTCACAATAAGCGTTTTCCGCAGAACGGGTATCTGAACGTGGTTTCGGGCAACTTATGGAGCTTTCTATATTTGTCCCACCTACTTATGTGCATCTGGTGAGTTTGGTGGACTTTCCTCAATGGGAAGCTGCTTTTACAGTACGTTTTGCGCAATACGCATTTTTGCCCAGAACGGGTTTCAGAATGTGGTTTGGAGGCAACTTTTGGAGCTTTCTATATTTGTCACACCTAGTCATGTGCATCTGGTGAGTTTGGTTCACTTTCCTCATTGGGAAGCTGCTTTTACGACCCAATTTGCGCAATATGTGTTTTTGCCCAGAACGGGTATCTGAACGTGGTTTTGGGTAACTTATGGAGCTGTCCATTTTTGTCCCAACTTGTCATGTGCATCTGGTGAGTTTGGTTAACTTACCTCATTGGGAAGGTGCCGTTACAGCCCGTTTTGCGCAATAGGAGTTTTTGCAGGAATGGGTATCTGAACGTCTTTTCGGGGCAACTTATGGAGCTCTCTATATTTGCCTAACCCTAACGCGGTTATGTTCCGTGTTAGGGTTAGGTTCCGGGTTAGGGTTAGGGTTAGGTTCCGGGTTAGGGTTAGTTTCCGGTTTAGGGTTAGGTTCCGGATTAGGGTTAGGTTCCGGGTTAGGGTTAGGGTTAGGGTGAGGTTCCGGGTTAGGGTTCGGTTCCGGGTTAGGGTTAGGGTTAGGTTCCGGGTTAGGGTTAGGTTCCGGGTTAGGGTTAGGTTCCGGGTTAGGGTTAGGGTTAGGTTCCGGGTTAGGGATAGGTTCCGGGTTAGGTTCCGGGTTAGGTTCTGGGTTAGGTTCTGGGTTAGGTTCGGGGTTAGGTTCCGGGTTAGGTTCCGGGTTAGGGTTAGGTTCGGGGTTAGGTTCGGGGTTAGGTTCGGGGTTAGGTTCGGGGTTAGGTTCGGGGTTTTGTTCCAGGTTAGGTTCCGGGTTAGGTTCCGGGTTAGGTTCCGGGTTAGGGTTAGGTTCCGGGTTAGGGTTAGGGTTAGGGTTAGGTTTCGGATTAAGTTCCGGGTTAGGTTCCGGGTTATGTTCCGGGTTAGGGTTAGGGTTAGGGTTAGGGTTAGGGTTAGGGTTAGGGTTAGGGTTAGGGTTAGGGTTAGGGTTAGGGTTAGGGTTAGGTTCCGGGTTAGGGTTAGCTTCCGGGTTAGGGTTAGGTTCCGGGTTAGGGTTAGGGTTAGGGTTAGGGTTAGGGTTAGGGTTAGGGTTAGGGTTAGGGTTAGGGTTAGGGTTAGGCTTAGGGTTGCCCCACCTTGTTATGTGCATCTGGTGAGTTTGGTTCACTTACTTCTTTGGGAAGTTGCCGTTACGGCCCAATTTGCGCAATACGAGTTTTTGCCAAGAACGGGTATCTGAACATGATTTGGGGGCAACTTTTGGAGCTTTCTATATTTGTCCTACCTTGTCATGTGCATCTGGTTAGTTCGGTTCACTTACCTCATTCGGAAGTTGCCGTTACGGCCCAATTTGCGCAATACGCGTTTTTCCCCAGAACAGGTATCTGAACGTGGTTTCATGGTATCTTTTGGAGCTGTCTATATTTGCCCCACTTGTCATGTGCATCTGGTGATTTTGGTTCACTTACCTCATTGGGAATCTGCCGTTACGGCCCATTTTGCGCAATACGAGTTTTAGCCGGAATGGGTGTCTGAACGTCGTTTCTGGGCAACTTATGGAGCTTTCTATATTTGCCCCACCTTGTCATGTGCATCTGGTGAGTTTGGTTCACTTACCTCATTGGGAAGTTGTCGTTACGGCCAAATTTGCGCAATACGCATTTGTGCCCAGAATGGGTGACTGAACGTGGTTTTGGGGCAACTTTTGGAGCTTTCTATATTTGTCCTACCTTGTCATGTGTATTTGGTGAGTTTGGTTCACTTTCCTCATTGGGAAGGTGCCGTTACGGCCCAATTTGCGGAATACGCGTTTTTGCCCAGAATGGGTGACTGAACGTGGTTTTGGGGCAACTTTTGGAGCTTTCTATATTTGTCCTACCTTGTCATGTGTATTTGGTGAGTTTGGTTCACTTTCCTCATTGGGAAGGTGCCGTTACGGTCCAATTTGCGGAATACGCGTTTTTGCCCGGAACTGGTATCTGAACGTGGTTTTGGATCAACTTTTGGAGCTTTCTATATTTGTCCCACCTTGTCATGTGCATCTGGTGAGTTTGGTTCACTTACCTCATTGGGAAGCTGCCGTTACGGCCCGTTTTGCGCAATACGAGTTTTTGCCGGATTGGGTGTCTGAACGTGGTTTCTGGGCAACTTATGGAGCTTTCTATATTTTCCCCACCTTGTCATGTGCATCTGGTGAGTTTAGTTCACTTACCTCATTGGGAAGTTGCCGTTACGGCCCAATTTGCCCAATAAGCATTTTTATCCAGAACTGGTATCTGAACGTAGTTTTGGGGCAACTTTTGGAGCTTTCTATATGTGTCCTACCTTGTCATGTGCATCTAGTGAGTTTGGTTCACTTACCACATTGGGAAGGTGCCATTACAGCCCATTTTTGCAATACACGTTTTCCGCAAGAACGGGTACCTGAACGTGGTTTCGGGGCAACTTATGGAGCTTTCTGTATTTGTCCCAACTTGTCATGTGCATCTGTTGAGTTTGGTTCACTTACCTCATTGGGAAGCTGCTGTTACGGCCCGTGTTGCGCAATACGAGTTTTTGCTGGAATGGGTATCTGAACATCGTTTCGGGGCAACTTTTGGAGCTTTTATATTTGTCCCTTCCGCTAGAACGGGTGTTAGAACGTTGGGCGCAATACGCATTTTTGCCCAGAACGGGTTTCTGAATGTGGTTTGTGGGCAACTTTGTCATATATCTTGACTTCAGCAAAGCTTTTGACAAAGTACCACATGACATTCTGATTAACAAACTAGCTAAAAGTGGGCTAGATGGAACAACTATTAGGTGGATCCACAGTTGGCTACAGAATCGGACTCAAAAAGTACTTATCAATGGAACCTTCTCAAACTGGGGAGAGGCAACGAGTGGGGTGCCGCAGGGCTCAGTCCTGGGCCCAGTGCTCTTCAACATTTTTATTAATGATTTGGACGAGGAGGTGCAGGGAACGCTGATCAAATTTGCAGATGACACCAAATTGGGTGGGATAGCTAATACCCTGGAAGACAGAAACAAACTTCAAAGTGATCTTGATAGGCTGGAGTGCTGGGCTGAAAACAACAGAATGAAATTTAATAGGGATAAATGCCAAGTTCTACATTTAGGGAATAGAAACCAAATGCACAGTTACAAGATGGGGGACACTTGGCTCAGCAATACTACAAACGAGAAAGATCTTGGAATTGTTGTAGATCACAAGCTGAATATGAGCCAACAGTGCGATATGGCTGCAAGAAAGGCAAATGCTATTTTGGGCTGCATTAATAGAAGTAAGGCTTCCAAATCACATGAGGTACTGGTTCCTCTCTATTCAGCCCTGGTTAGGCCTCATCTAGAGTATTGCGTCCAGTTCTGGGCTCCACAATTCAAGAAGGACGCAGACAAGCTGGAGCGTGTTCAGAAGAGGGCAAACAGGATGATCAGAGGTCTAGAAACAAAGCCCTATGAAGGGAGACTGAAAGAACTGGGCATGTTTAGCCTGGAGAAGAGAAGATTGAGGGGAGACATGATAGCATTCTTCAAATACTTAAAAGGTTGTCACACAGAGGAGGGCCAGGATCTCTTCTCGATCCTCCCAGAGTGCAGGACAAGGAATAAAGGGCTCAAGTTAAAGGAAGCCAGATTCCGGCTGGACATCAGGAAAAACTTCCTGACTGTTAGAGCAGTGCGACAGTGGAATCAGCTACCTAGGGAGGTTGTGGGCTCTCCCAAACTAGAGGTATTCAAGAGGCAGCTGGACAACCATCTGTCAGGGATGCTTTAAGTTGGATTCCTGCATTGAGCAGGGGGTTGGACTCGTTGGCCTTGTAGGGCCCTTCCATCTCTATTCTATTATTCTATGATTCTATGATTCCATGATTGGAAAGCTGCTTTTACGGCCCATTTCTTATTTTTATATTTGTCCTACCTTGTCATGTGCATCTGGTGAGTTTGGTTCACTTACCTCATTGGGAAGTTGCTGTTACGGCCCAATTTGCGCAATACGCGTTTTTGCCCAGAACGGGTATCTGAACGTGGTTTCGGGGAAACTTTTGGAGCTTTCTATATTTGCCCCACCTAGTTATGTGCATCTGGTGAGTTTGGTTCACTTACCTCATTGGGAAGCTGCCATTACGGCCCATTTTCGCGACACGCGTTTTCCGCCAGAACGGGTATCTGAACGTGGTTTCGGGGCAACTTATGGAGCTTTCTATATTTGTCCCACCTAGTTATGTGCATCTGGTGAGTTTGGTGGACTTTCCTAAATGGGAAGCTGCTTTTACGGTACATTTTGCGCAATACACATTTTTGCCCAGAACGGGTTTCTGAACGTGGTTTGGGGGCAACTTTTGGAGCTTTCTATATTTGTCCCTTCCGTAAGAACGGGTGTAAGAACGTTGTTTTGGTGCAACTTTTGGATCTTTCTATATTTGTCCCACCTTGTCATGTGCATCTGATGAGTTTGGTTCACTTTCCTCATTGGGTAGCAGCTTTTACGGCCCGTTTTGCGCAATATGCATTTTTGCCCAGAACGGGTATCTGAACGTGGTTTTGGGGTAAGTTTTGGAGCTGTCTATATTTGTCCCAACTTGTCATGTGCATCTGGTGAGCTTGGTTCACTTACCTCATTGGGAAGTTGCCGTTACGGCCCGTTTTGCGCAATACGAGTTTTTGCCGGAATGGGTAATTGAACGTGGTTTTGGGGCAACTTGTGGAGCTTTCTATATTTGTCCTACCTTGTCATGTGCATCTGGTGAGTTTGGTTCACTTACCTCATTGGGAAGGTGCCGTTACGGCCGATTTTCGCAATATGCGTTTTCTGCCGGAAAGGGTATCTGAATGTGGATTTGGGGGCAATTTTTGGAGCTTTCTGTATTTGTCCCAACTTGTCATGTGTATCTGGTGAGTTTGGTTCACTTACCTCATTGGGAAGCTGCCGTTACGGCCCATTTTGCGCAATACACGTTTTTAAACGGAACGGGTATCTGAACGTGGTTTGGGGGCAACTTTTGGAGCTTTCTATATATGTCCCAACTTGTCATGTGCATCTAGTGAGTTTGGTTCACTTACCTTATTGGGAAGGTGCCGTTACGGCCTATTTTCGCAATACGCGTTTTCCGAAAGAACGGGTATTAGAACGTGGTTTTGGGGTGACTTTTGGAGCTTTCTATATTTGTCCCAACTTGTCAAGTGCATCTGGATAGTTTTGTTCACTTAACTCATTGGGAAGCTGCCGTTACGGCCCAATTTTCGCAATACGCGTTTTTGCCCAGAACGGGTATCTGAAAGTGGTTTTGGGGCAACTTTTGGAGCTTTCTATATTTGTCCTACCTTGTCATGTGCATATGGTGAGTTTGGTTCACTTCCCTTATTCGGAAGGTGCCGTTACGGCCCATTTTGAGCAATACGCGTTTTTGCCAGGAACGGGTAATTGAACGTAGTTTTCAGGCAACTTTTGGAGATTTCTATATTTGTCCTAACTTGTCATGTGCATCTGGTGAGTTTGGTTCACTTACCTCATTGGGAAGGTGCCGTTACGGCCCGTTTTGCTCAATACGCGTATTCCGCAAGAACGGTTATTAGAACGTGGTTTTGGGGGAACTTTTGTAGCTTTCTATATTTGTCCCAACTTGTCATGTGCATCTGGATAGTTTGGTTCACTTACCTCATTGGGAAGCTGCCGTTACGGCCCGTTTTGCGCAATACGAGTTTTTCCCGGAATGGGTATCTGAACGTCGTTTCGGGGCAACTTTTGGAGCTTTCTATATTTGCCCCACCATGTCATGTTCATCTGGTGAGTTTGGTTCACTTTCCTCACTGGGAAGTTGCTGTTACGGCCCATTTTGCGCAATACGCGTTTTTGCCCGGAACGGGTATCTGAACGTGGTTTTGGGGCAACTTTTGGAGCTTTCTATATTTGTCCCACCTTGTCATGTGCATCTGGTGAGTTTGGTTCACTTACCTCATTGGGAAGGGGCCGTTACGGCCCATTTTCGCAATACACGTTTTCTGCCGGAAAGGGTATCTGAACGTGGTTTGGGGGCAACTTTTGGAGCTTTCTGTATTTGTCCCAACTTGTCATGAGCATCTGGTGAGTTTGGTTCACTTACCTCATTGGGAAGCTGCCTTTACGGCCCTTTTTGCGCAATACACGTTTTTGAACGGAACGGGTATCTGAACGTGGTTTGGGGGCAACTTTTGGAGCTTTCTATATATGTCCCAACTTGTCATGTGCATCTAGTGAGTTTAGTTCACTTACCTCATTGGGAAGGTGCCGTTACGGCCTATTTTCGCAATACGCGTTTTCCGCAAGAACGGGTATTAGAACGCGGTTTTGGGGTTACTTTTGGAGCTTTCTATATTTGGCCCAACTTGTCATGTGCATATGGATAGTTTTGTTCACTTACCTCATTGGGAAGCTGCCGTTACAGCCCAATTTGCGCAATACGCGTTTTTGCCCAGAACGGGTATCTGAACGTGGTTTTGGGGCAACTTTTGGAGCTTTCTATATTTGTCCTACCTTGTCATGTGCATATGGTGCGTTTGGTACACTTCCCTTATTCGGAAGGTGCCGTTACGGCCCATTTAGCGCAATACGCGTTTTTGCCAGGAACGGGTAATTGAACGTAGTTTTCAGGCAACTTTTGGAGATTTCTATATTTGTCCTAATTTGTCATGTGCATCTGGTGAGTTTGGTTCACTTACCACATTGGGAAGCTGCCGTTACAGCCCATTTTGCGCAATACGCGTTTTTGCCAGGAACGGGTAATTGAACGTAGTTTTCAGGCAACTTTTGGAGATTTCTAAATTTGTCCTAACTTGTCTTGTGCATCTAGTGAGTTTGGTTCACTTACCTCATTTGGAAGGTGCCGTTACGGCCCGTTTTGCGCAATACGCGTATTCCGCAAGAACGGTTATTAGAACGTGGTTTTTGGGGAACTTTTGTAGCTTTCTATATTTGTCCCAACTTGTCATGTGCATCTGGATAGTTTGGTTCACTTACCTCATTGGGAAGCTGCCGTTACGGCCAGTTTTGCGCAATAAGAGTTTTTCCCGGAATGGGTATCTGAACGTCGTTTCGGGGCAACTTTTGGAGCTTTCTGTATTTGCCCCACCTTGTCATGTTCATCTGGTGAGTTTGGTTCACTTACCTCATTGGGAAGTTGCTGTTACGGCCCAATTTGCGCAATACGCGTTTTTGCCCAGAACGTGTATCTGAACGTGGTTTTGGGGCAACTTTTGGAGCTTTCTATATTTGCCCTACCTTGTCATGTGCATTTGGTGAGTTTGGTACACTTAACTCATTGGGAAGTTGCCGTTACGGCCCAATTTGCTCAATACGCGTTTTTGCCCAGCACGGTATCTGAACGTGGTTTCGGGGTAACTTTTGGAACTTTCTATATTTGCCCCACCTAGTTATGTGCATCTGGTGAGTTTGGTTAACTTACCTCATTGGGAAGGTGCCGTTACGGCCCATTATCGCAATACGTGTTTTCTGCCGGAAAGGGTATCTGAACGTGGTTTGGGGGCAAGTTTTGGAGCTTTCTATATTTGTACCAGCTTGTCTTGTGCATCTAGTGAGTTAGGTTCACTTACCTCATTGGGAAGGTGCCGTTACGGCCCATTTTCGCAATATGCGTTTTCTGCAAGAACAGGTATTAGAACGTGGTTTTGGGGGAACTTTTGGAGCTTTCAATATTTGCCCCACCTTGTCATGTGCATCTGTTGAGTTTGGTTCACTTACCTCATTGGGAAGGTGCCGTTAAGGCCCATTTTCGCAATACGCGTTTTCTGCCGGAAAGGGTATCTGAACGTGGTTTAGGGGCAAGTTTTGGAGCTTTCTATAATTATCCCAGCTTGTCTTGCGCATCTACTGAGTTAGGTTCACTTACCTCATTGGGAAGGTGCCGTCACGGCCCATTTTCGCAATGCACGTTTTCTGTCGGAAAGCGTATCTGAACGTGGTTTGGGGGCAACTTTTGGAACTATCTATATTTGCCCCACCTTGTCATGTGCATCTGTTGAATTTGGTTCACTTACCTCATTGGGAAGGTGCTGTTACGGCCCATTTTCGCAATACGCTTTTTTTTGCCGGAAAGGGTATCTGAACGTGGTTTAGGGGCAAGTTTTGGAGCTTTCTATATTTATCCCAGCGTGTCTTGTGCATCTACTGAGTTAGGTTCACTTACCTCATTGGGAAGGTGCGGTTACGGCCCATTTTCGCAATACGCGTTTTCTGCCGGAAAGGGTATCTGAACGTGGTTTGGGGGCAAGTTTTGGAGCTTTCTATATTTGTACCAGCTTGTCTTGTGCATCTACTGAGTTAGGTTCACTTACCTCATTGGGAAGGTGCCGTTACGGCCCATTTTCGCAATACGCGTTTTCTGCAAGAACGGGTATTAGAACGTGGTTTTGGGGGAACTTTTGGAGCTTTCTATATTTGCCCCACCTTGTCATGTGCATCGGGTGAGTTTGGTTCACTTACCTCATTGGGAAGGTGCCGTTACGGCCCATTTTCGCAATACGCGTTTTCTGCAAGAACGGGTATTAGAACGAGGTATTGGGGGAACTTTTGGAGCTTTCTATATTTGTCCCATCTTGTCTTGTGCATCTAGTGAGTTTGGTTCACTTACCTCATTGGGAAGGTGCCGTTACGGCCCATTTTCGCAATACGCGTTTTCTGCAAGAACGGGTATTAGAACGTGGTTTTGGGGGACCTTTTGGAGCTCTCTATATTTGTCCCAACTTGTCATGTGCATCTGGATAGTTTGGTTCACTTACCTCATTGGGAAGCTGCCGTTACGGCCAGTTTTGCGCAATAAGAGTTTTTCCCGGAATGGGTATCTGAACGTCGTTTCGGGGCAACTTTTGGAGCTTTCTGTATTTGCCCCACCTTGTCATGTTCATCTGGTGAGTTTGGTTCACTTACCTCATTGGGAAGTTGCTGTTACGGCCCAATTTGCGCAATACGCGTTTTTGCCCAGAACGTGTATCTGAACGTGGTTTTGGGGCAACTTTTGGAGCTTTCTATATTTGCCCTACCTTGTCATGTGCATTTGGTGAGTTTGGTTCACTTAACTCATTGGGAAGTTGCCGTTACGGCCCAATTTGCTCAATACGCGTTTTTGCCCAGCACGGTATCTGAACGTGGTTTCGGGGTAACTTTTGGAACTTTCTATATTTGCCCCACCTAGTTATGTGCATCTGGTGAGTTTGGTTAACTTCCCTTATTGGGAAGGTGCCGTTACGGCCCATTTGCGCAATACGCATTTTTGCCCAGAACGGGTTTCTGAACGTTGTTTGGGGGCAACTGTTAGAGCTTTCTATATTATCCCAGCGTGTCTTGTGCATCTACTGAGTTAGGTTCACTTACCTCATTGGGAAGGTGCCGTTACGGCCCATTATCGCAATACGTGTTTTCTGCCGGAAAGGGTATCTGAACGTGGTTTGGGGGCAAGTTTTGGAGCTTTCTATATTTGTACCAGCTTGTCTTGTGCATCTACTGAGTTAGGTTCACTTACCTCATTGGGAAGGTGCCGTTACGGCCCATTTTCGCAATACGCGTTTTCTGCAAGAACTGGTATTAGAACATGGTTTTGGGGGAACTTTTGGAGCTTTCTATATTTGCCCCACCTTGTCATGTGCATCTGTTGAGTTTGGTTCACTTACCTCATTGGGAAGGTGCCGTTACGGCCCATTTTCGCAATACGCGTTTTCTGTCGGAAAGGGTATCTGAACGTGGTTTAGGGGCAACTTTTGGAGCTTTCTATATTTGTCACAACTTGTCATGTGCATCTGGTGAGTTTGGTTCACTTACCTCATTGGGAAGGTGCCGTTACGGCCCATTTTCGCAATACGCGTTTTCTGTCGGAAAGGGTATATGAACGTGGTTTGGGGGCAACTTTTGGAACTTTCTATATTTGCCCCACCTTGTCATGTATATCTGGTGAGTTTGGTTCACTTACCTCATTGGAAAGGTGCCGTCACGGCCCATTTTCGCAATACGCGTTTTCTGTCGGAAAGGATATCTGAACGTGGTTTGGGGGGGAACTTTTGGAGCTTTCTATATTTGCCCCACCTTGTCATGTGCATCTGGTGAGTTTGGTTCACTTACCTCATTGGGAAGGTGCCGTTACGGCCCGTTTTGCTCAATACGCGTATTCCGCAAGAACGGTTATTAGAACGTGGTTTTGGGGGAACTTTTGTAGCTTTCTATATTTGTCCCAACTTGTCATGTGCATCTGGATAGTTTGGTTCACTTACCTCATTGGGAAGCTGCCGTTACGGCCCGTTTTGCGCAATACGAGTTTTTCCCGGAATGGGTATCTGAACGTCGTTTCGGGGCAACTTTTGGAGCTTTCTATATTTGCCCCACCATGTCATGTTCATCTGGTGAGTTTGGTTCACTTTCCTCACTGGGAAGTTGCTGTTACGGCCCATTTTGCGCAATACGCGTTTTTGCCCGGAACGGGTATCTGAACGTGGTTTTGGGGCAACTTTTGGAGCTTTCTATATTTGTCCCACCTTGTCATGTGCATCTGGTGAGTTTGGTTCACTTACCTCATTGGGAAGGGGCCGTTACGGCCCATTTTCGCAATACACGTTTTCTTCCGGAAAGGGTATCTGAACGTGGTTTGGGGGCAACTTTTGGAGCTTTCTGTATTTGTCCCAACTTGTTATGTGCATCTGGTGAGTTTGGTTCACTTACCTCATTGGGAAGCTGCCTTTACGGCCCTTTTTGCGCAATACACGTTTTTGAACGGAACGGGTATCTGAACGTGGTTTGGGGGCAACTTTTGGAGCTTTCTATATATGTCCCAACTTGTCATGTGCATCTAGTGAGTTTAGTTCACTTACCTCATTGGGAAGGTGCCGTTACGGCCTATTTTCGCAATACGCGTTTTCCGCAAGAACGGGTATTAGAACGCGGTTTTGGGGTTACTTTTGGAGCTTTCTATATTTGGCCCAACTTGTCATGTGCATATGGATAGTTTTGTTCACTTACCTCATTGGGAAGCTGCCGTTACAGCCCAATTTGCGCAATACGCGTTTTTGCCCAGAACGGGTATCTGAACGTGGTTTTGGGGCAACTTTTGGAGCTTTCTATATTTGTCCTACCTTGTCATGTGCATATGGTGCGTTTGGTACACTTCCCTTATTCGGAAGGTGCCGTTACGGCCCATTTAGCGCAATACGCGTTTTTGCCAGGAACGGGTAATTGAACGTAGTTTTCAGGCAACTTTTGGAGATTTCTATATTTGTCCTAATTTGTCATGTGCATCTGGTGAGTTTGGTTCACTTACCACATTGGGAAGCTGCCGTTACAGCCCATTTTGCGCAATACGCGTTTTTGCCAGGAACGGGTAATTGAACGTAGTTTTCAGGCAACTTTTGGAGATTTCTAAATTTGTCCTAACTTGTCTTGTGCATCTAGTGAGTTTGGTTCACTTACCTCATTTGGAAGGTGCCGTTACGGCCCGTTTTGCGCAATACGCGTATTCCGCAAGAACGGTTATTAGAACGTGGTTTTTGGGGAACTTTTGTAGCTTTCTATATTTGTCCCAACTTGTCATGTGCATCTGGATAGTTTGGTTCACTTACCTCATTGGGAAGCTGCCGTTACGGCCAGTTTTGCGCAATAAGAGTTTTTCCCGGAATGGGTATCTGAACGTCGTTTCGGGGCAACTTTTGGAGCTTTCTGTATTTGCCCCACCTTGTCATGTTCATCTGGTGAGTTTGGTTCACTTACCTCATTGGGAAGTTGCTGTTACGGCCCAATTTGCGCAATACGCGTTTTTGCCCAGAACGTGTATCTGAACGTGGTTTTGGGGCAACTTTTGGAGCTTTCTATATTTGCCCTACCTTGTCATGTGCATTTGGTGAGTTTGGTACACTTAACTCATTGGGAAGTTGCCGTTACGGCCCAATTTGCTCAATACGCGTTTTTGCCCAGCACGGTATCTGAACGTGGTTTCGGGGTAACTTTTGGAACTTTCTATATTTGCCCCACCTAGTTATGTGCATCTGGTGAGTTTGGTTAACTTACCTCATTGGGAAGGTGCCGTTACGGCCCATTATCGCAATACGTGTTTTCTGCCGGAAAGGGTATCTGAACGTGGTTTGGGGGCAAGTTTTGGAGCTTTCTATATTTGTACCAGCTTGTCTTGTGCATCTAGTGAGTTAGGTTCACTTACCTCATTGGGAAGGTGCCGTTACGGCCCATTTTCGCAATATGCGTTTTCTGCAAGAACAGGTATTAGAACGTGGTTTTGGGGGAACTTTTGGAGCTTTCAATATTTGCCCCACCTTGTCATGTGCATCTGTTGAGTTTGGTTCACTTACCTCATTGGGAAGGTGCCGTTAAGGCCCATTTTCGCAATACGCGTTTTCTGCCGGAAAGGGTATCTGAACGTGGTTTAGGGGCAAGTTTTGGAGCTTTCTATAATTATCCCAGCTTGTCTTGCGCATCTACTGAGTTAGGTTCACTTACCTCATTGGGAAGGTGCCGTCACGGCCCATTTTCGCAATGCACGTTTTCTGTCGGAAAGGGTATCTGAACGTGGTTTGGGGGCAACTTTTGGAACTATCTATATTTGCCCCACCTTGTCATGTGCATCTGTTGAATTTGGTTCACTTACCTCATTGGGAAGGTGCTGTTACGGCCCATTTTCGCAATACGCTTTTTTTTGCCGGAAAGGGTATCTGAACGTGGTTTAGGGGCAAGTTTTGGAGCTTTCTATATTTATCCCAGCGTGTCTTGTGCATCTACTGAGTTTGGTTCACTTACCTCATTGGGAAGGTGCTGTTACGGCCCATTTTCGCAATACGCGTTTTCTGCCGGAAAGGGTATCTGAACGTGGTTTGGGGGCAAGTTTTGGAGCTTTCTATATTTGTACCAGCTTGTCTTGTGCATCTACTGAGTTAGGTTCACTTACCTCATTGGGAAGGTGCCGTTACGGCCCATTTTCGCAATACGCGTTTTCTGCAAGAACGGGTATTAGAACGTGGTTTTGGGGGAACTTTTGGAGCTTTCTATATTTGCCCCACCTTGTCATGTGCATCGGGTGAGTTTGGTTCACTTACCTCATTGGGAAGGTGCCGTTACGGCCCATTTTCGCAATACGCGTTTTCTGCAAGAACGGGTATTAGAACGAGGTATTGGGGGAACTTTTGGAGCTTTCTATATTTGACCCATCTTGTCTTGTGCATCTAGTGAGTTTGGTTCACTTACCTCATTGGGAAGGTGCCGTTACGGCCCATTTTCGTAATACGCGTTTTCTGCAAGAACGGGTATTAGAACGTGGTTTTGGGGGACCTTTTGGAGCTCTCTATATTTGTCCCAACTTGTCATGTGCATCTGGATAGTTTGGTTCACTTACCTCATTGGGAAGCTGCCGTTACGGCCAGTTTTGCGCAATAAGAGTTTTTCCCGGAATGGGTATCTGAACGTCGTTTCGGGGCAACTTTTGGAGCTTTCTGTATTTGCCCCACCTTGTCATGTTCATCTGGTGAGTTTGGTTCACTTACCTCATTGGGAAGTTGCTGTTACGGCCCAATTTGCGCAATACGCGTTTTTGCCCAGAACGTGTATCTGAACGTGGTTTTGGGGCAACTTTTGGAGCTTTCTATATTTGCCCTACCTTGTCATGTGCATTTGGTGAGTGTGGTTCACTTAACTCATTGGGAAGTTGCCGTTACGGCCCAATTTGCTCAATACGCGTTTTTGCCCAGCACGGTATCTGAACGTGGTTTCGGGGTAACTTTTGGAACTTTCTATATTTGCCCCACCTAGTTATGTGCATCTGGTGAGTTTGGTTAACTTCCCTTATTGGGAAGGTGCCGTTACGGCCCATTTGCGCAATACGCATTTTTGCCCAGAACGGGTTTCTGAACGTTGTTTGGGGGCAAGTTTTGGAGCTTTCTATATTTGTACCAGCTTGTCTTGTGCATCTACTGAGTTAGGTTCACTTACCTCATTGGGAAGGTGCCGTTACGGCCCATTTTCGCAATACGCGTTTTCTGCAAGAACTGGTATTAGAACATGGTTTTGGGGGAACTTTTGGAGCTTTCTATATTTGCCCCACCTTGTCATGTGCATCTGTTGAGTTTGGTTCACTTACCTCATTGGGAAGGTGCCGTTACGGCCCATTTTCGCAATACGCGTTTTCTGTCGGAAAGGGTATCTGAACGTGGTTTGGGGGCAACTTTTGGAGCTTTCTATATTTGTCACAACTTGTCATGTGCATCTGGTGAGTTTGGTTCACTTACCTCATTGGGAAGGTGCCGTTACGGCCCATTTTCGCAATACGCGTTTTCTGTCGGAAAGGGTATATGAACGTGGTTTGGGGGCAACTTTTGGAACTTTCTATATTTGCCCCACCTTGTCATGTGTATCTGGTGAGTTTGGTTCACTTACCTCATTGGAAAGGTGCCGTCACGGCCCATTTTCGCAATACGCGTTTTCTGTCGGAAAGGATATCTGAACGTGGTTTGGGGGGGAACTTTTGGAGCTTTCTATATTTGCCCCACCTTGTCATGTGCATCTGGTGAGTTTGGTTCACTTACCTCATTGGGAAGGTGCCGTTACGGCCCATTTTCGCAATACACGTTTTCTGCAAGAACGGGTATTAGAACGTGGTTTTGGGGGACCTTTTGGAGCTTTCTATATTTGTCCCAACTTGTCATGTGCATCTCGTGAGTTTGGTTCACTTATCTCATTGGGAAGGTGCCGTTACGGCCCATTTTCGTAATACGCGTTTTCTGTCGGAAAGGGTATCTGAACGTGGTTTGGGGGCAACTTTTGGAGCTTTCTATATTTGTCACAACTTGTCATGTGCATCTGGTGAGTTTGGTTCACTTACCTCATTGGGAAGGTGCCGTTACGGCCCATTTTCGCAATACGTGTTTTCTGCAAGAACGGGTATTAGAACGTGGTTTTGGGGGAACTTTTGGAGCTTTCTATATTTGTCCACACTTGTCATGTGCATCTAGTGAGTTTGGTTCACTTACCTCATTGGGAAGGTGCCGTTACGGCCCATTTTCGCAATACGCGTTTTCTGCAAGAACGGGTAATAGAACGTGGTTTTGGGGGACCTTTTGGAGCTTTCTATATTTGTCCCATCTTGTCTTGTGCATCTGGTGAGTTTGGTTCACTTACCTCATTGGGAAGGTGCCGTTACGGCCCATTTTCGCAATACGCGTTTTCTGCAAGAACGGGTATTAGAACGTGGTTTTGGGGGACCTTTTGGAGCTTTCTATATTTGCCCCACCTTGTCATGTGTATCGGGTGAGTTTGGTTCACTTACCTCATTGGAAAGGTGCCGTCACGGCCCATTTTCGCAATACGCGTTTTCTGTCGGAAAGGATATCTGAACGTGGTTTGGGGGGGAACTTTTGGAGCTTTCTATATTTGCCCCACCTTGTCATGTGCATCTGGTGAGTTTGGTTCACTTACCTCATTGGGAAGGTGCCGTTACGGCTCATTTTCGCAATACGCGTTTCCTGCAAGAACAGGTATTAGAACGTGGTTTTGGGGGAACTTTTGGAGCTCTCTATATTTGGCTCAACTTGTCATGTGCATCTGGTGAGTTTGGTTCACTTACCTCATTGGGAAGGTGCCGTTACGGCCCATTTTCGCAATACGCGTTTTCTGCAAGAACGGGTATTAGAACGTGGTTTTGGGGGAACTTTTGGAGCTTTCTATATTTGTCCAAACTTGTCATGTGCATCTGGTGATTTTGGTTCACTTACCTCATTAGGAGGGTGCCGTTACGGCCCATTTTCGCAGTACGCGTTTTCTGCAAGAAGGGTTATTAGACCGCGGTTTTGGGGGAACTTTTGGAGCTTTCTATATTTGCCCCACCTTGTCATGTGCATCTGTTGAGTTTGGTTCACTTACCTCATTGGGAAGGTGCCGTTACGGCCCATTTTCGCAATACGCGTTTTCTTCCGGAAATGGTATCTGAACGTGGTTTGGGGGCAAGTTTTGGAGCTTTCTATATTTGTACCAGCTTGTCTTGTGCATCTAGTGAGTTAGGTTCACTTACCTCATTGGGAAGGTGCCGTTACGGCCCATTTTCGCAATACGCGTTTTCTGCAAGAACAGGAATTAGAACGTGGTTTTGGGGAAACTTTTGGAGCTTTCTATATTTGCCCCACCTTGTCATGTGCATCTGGTGAGTTTGGTTCACTTACCTCATTGGGAAGGTGCCGTTACGGCCCATTTTCGCAATGCACGTTTTCTGTCGGAAAGGGTATCTGAAAGAGGTTTGGGGGCAACTTTTGGAACTTTCTATATTTGCCCCACCTTGTCATGTGCATCTGTTGAGTTTGGTTCACTTACCTCATTGGGAAGGTGCCGTTACGGCCCATTTTCGCAATACGCGTTTTCTGTCGGAAAGGGTATCTGAACGTGGTTTGGGGGCAACTTTTGGAGCTTTCTATATTTGTCACAACATGTCATGTGCATCTGGTGAGTTTGGTTCACTTACCTCATTGGGAAGGTGCCGTTACGGCCCATTTTCGCAATACGTGTTTTCTTGAAGAACGGGTATTAGAACGTGGTTTTGGGGGAACTTTTGGAGCTTTCTATATTTGTCCACACTTGTCATGTGCATCTAGTGAGTTTGGTTCACTTACCTCATTGGGAAGGTGCCGTTACGGCCCATTTTCGCAATACGCGTTTCTGCAAGAACGGGTATTAGAACGTGGTTTTGGGGGACCTTTTGGAGCTTTCTATATTTGCCCCACCTTGTCATGTGCATCTGTTGAGTTTGGTTCACTTACCTCATTGGGAAGGTGCCGTTACGGCCCATTTTCGCAATACGCGTTTTCTGTCGGAAAGGGTATCTGAACGTGGTTTGGGGGCAACTTTTGGAGCTTTCTATATTTGTCACAACTTGTCATGTGCATCTGGTGAGTTTGGTTCACTTACCTCATTGGGAAGGTGCCGTTACGGCCCATTTTCGCAATACGTGTTTTCTGCAAGAACGGGTATTAGAACGTGGTTTTGGGGGAACTTTTGGAGCTTTCTATATTTGTCCACACTTGTCATGTGCATCTAGTGAGTTTGGTTCACTTACCTCATTGGGAAGGTGCCGTTACGGCCCATTTTCGCAATACGCGTTTTCTGCAAGAACGGGTAATAGAACGTGGTTTTGGGGGACCTTTTGGAGCTTTCTATATTTGTCCCATCTTGTCTTGTGCATCTGGTGAGTTTGGTTCACTTACCTCATTGGGAAGGTGCCGTTACGGCCCATTTTCGCAATACGCGTTTTCTGCAAGAACGGGTATTAGAACGTGGTTTTGGGGGACCTTTTGGAGCTTTCTATATTTGTCCCAACTTGTCATGTGCATCTCGTGAGTTTGGTTCACTTACCTCATTGGGAAGGTGCCGTTACGGCCCATTTTCGCAATACGCGTTTTCTGCAAGAACGGGTAATAGAACGTGGTTTTGGGGGACCTTTTGGAGCTTTCTATATTTGTCCCATCTTGTCTTGTGCATCTGGTGAGTTTGGTTCACTTACCTCATTGGGAAGGTGCCGTTACGGCCCATTTTCGCAATACGCGTTTTCTGCAAGAACGGTTATTAGAACGTGGTTTTGGGGGACCTTTTGGAGCTTTCTATATTTGTCCCAACTTGTCATGTGCATCTCGTGAGTTTGGTTCACTTACCTCATTGGGAAGGTGCCGTTACGGCCCATTTTCGCAATACGCGTTTTCTGTCGGAAAGGGTATCTGAACGTGGTTTGGGGGCAACTTTTGGAGCTTTCTATATTTGTCACAACTTGTCATGTGCATCGGGTGAGTTTGGTTCACTTACCTCATTGGGAAGGTGCCGTTACGGCCCATTTTCGCAATACGCTTTTTCTGTCGGAAAGGGTATATGAACGTGGTTTGGGGGCAACTTTTGGAACTTTCTATATTTGCCCCACCTTGTCATGTGTATCGGGTGAGTTTGGTTCACTTACCTCATTGGAAAGGTGCCGTCACGGCCCATTTTCGCAATACGCGTTTTCTGTCGGAAAGGATATCTGAACGTGGTTTGGGGGGGAACTTTTGGAGCTTTCTATATTTGCCCCACCTTGTCATGTGCATCTGGTGAGTTTGGTTCACTTACCTCATTGGGAAGGTGCCGTTACGGCTCATTTTCGCAATACGCGTTTCCTGCAAGAACAGGTATTAGAACGTGGTTTTGGGGGAACTTTTGGAGCTCTCTATATTTGGCTCAACTTGTCATGTGCATCTGGTGAGTTTGGTTCACTTACCTCATTGGGAAGGTGCCGTTACGGCCCATTTTCGCAATACGCGTTTTCTGCAAGAACGGGTATTAGAACGTGGTTTTGGGGGAACTTTTGGAGCTTTCCATATTTGTCCAAACTTGTCATGTGCATCTGGTTATTTTGGTTCACTTACCTCATTAGGAGGGTGCCGTTACGGCCCATTTTCGCAGTACGCGTTTTCTGCAAGAAGGGTTATTAGACCGCGGTTTTGGGGGAACTTTTGGAGCTTTCTATATTTGCCCCACCTTGTCATGTGCATCTGTTGAGTTTGGTTCACTTACCTCATTGGGAAGGTGCCGTTACGGCCCATTTTCGCAATACGCGTTTTCTTCCGGAAATGGTATCTGAACGTGGTTTGGGGGCAAGTTTTGGAGCTTTCTATATTTGTACCAGCTTGTCTTGTGCATCTAGTGAGTTAGGTTCACTTACCTCATTGGGAAGGTGCCGTTACGGCCCATTTTCGCAATACGCGTTTTCTGCAAGAACAGGAATTAGAACGTGGTTTTGGGGAAACTTTTGGAGCTTTCTATATTTGCCCCACCTTGTCATGTGCATCTGGTGAGTTTGGTTCACTTACCTCATTGGGAAGGTGCCGTTACGGCCCATTTTCGCAATGCACGTTTTCTGTCGGAAAGGGTATCTGAAAGAGGTTTGGGGGCAACTTTTGGAACTTTCTATATTTGCCCCACCTTGTCATGTGCATCTGTTGAGTTTGGTTCACTTACCTCATTGGGAAGGTGCCGTTACGGCCCATTTTCGCAATACGCGTTTTCTGTCGGAAAGGGTATCTGAACGTGGTTTGGGGGCAACTTTTGGAGCTTTCTATATTTGTCACAACATGTCATGTGCATCTGGTGAGTTTGGTTCACTTACCTCATTGGGAAGGTCCCGTTACGGCCCATTTTCGCAATACGTGTTTTCTGCAAGAACGGGTATTAGAACGTGGTTTTGGGGGAACTTTTGGAGCTTTCTATATTTGTCCACACTTGTCATGTGCATCTAGTGAGTTTGGTTCACTTACCTCATTGGGAAGGTGCCGTTACGGCCCATTTTCGCAATACGCGTTTCTGCAAGAACGGGTATTAGATCGTGGTTTTGGGGGACCTTTTGGAGCTTTCTATATTTGCCCCACCTTGTCATGTGCATCTGTTGAGTTTGGTTCACTTACCTCATTGGGAAGGTGCCGTTACGGCCCATTTTCGCAATACGCGTTTTCTGTCGGAAAGGGTATCTGAACGTGGTTTGGGGGCAACTTTTGGAGCTTTCTATATTTGTCACAACTTGTCATGTGCATCTGGTGAGTTTGGTTCACTTACCTCATTGGGAAGGTGCCGTTACGGCCCATTTTCGCAATACGCGTTTTCTGTCGGAAAGGGTATATGAACGTGGTTTGGGGGCAACTTTTGGAACTTTCTATATTTGCCCCACCTTGTCATGTGTATCTGGTGAGTTTGGTTCACTTACCTCATTGGAAAGGTGCCGTCACGGCCCATTTTCGCAATACGCGTTTTCTGTCGGAAAGGATATCTGAACGTGGTTTGGGGGGGAACTTTTGGAGCTTTCTATATTTGCCCCACCTTGTCATGTCCATCTGGTGAGTTTGGTTCACTTACCTCATTGGGAAGGTGCCGTTACGGCCCATTTTCGCAATACACGTTTTCTGCAAGAACGGGTATTAGAACGTGGTTTTGGGGGACCTTTTGGAGCTTTCTATATTTGTCCCAACTTGTCATGTGCATCTCGTGAGTTTGTTTCACTTATCTCATTGGGAAGGTGCCGTTACGGCCCATTTTCGCAATACGCGTTTTCTGTCGGAAAGGGTATCTGAACGTGGTTTGGGGGCAACTTTTGGAGCTTTCTATATTTGTCACAACTTGTCATGTGCATCTGGTGAGTTTGGTTCACTTACCTCATTGGGAAGGTGCCGTTACGGCCCATTTTCGCAATACGTGTTTTCTGCAAGAACGGGTATTAGAACGTGGTTTTGGGGGAACTTTTGGAGCTTTCTATATTTGTCCACACTTGTCATGTGCATCTAGTGAGTTTGGTTCACTTACCTCATTGGGAAGGTGCCGTTACGGCCCATTTTCGCAATACGCGTTTTCTGCAAGAACGGGTAATAGAACGTGGTTTTGGGGGACCTTTTGGAGCTTTCTATATTTGTCCCATCTTGTCTTGTGCATCTGGTGAGTTTGGTTCACTTACCTCATTGGGAAGGTGCCGTTACGGCCCATTTTCGCAATACGCGTTTTCTGCAAGAACGGGTATTAGAACGTGGTTTTGGGGGACCTTTTGGAGCTTTCTATATTTGTCCCAACTTGTCATGTGCATCTCGTGAGTTTGGTTCACTTACCTCATTGGGAAGGTGCCGTTACGGCCCATTTTCGCAATACGCGTTTTCTGTCGGAAAGGGTATCTGAACGTGGTTTGGGGGCAACTTTTGGAGCTTTCTATATTTGTCACAACTTGTCATGTGCATCGGGTGAGTTTGGTTCACTTACCTCATTGGGAAGGTGCCGTTACGGCCCATTTTCGCAATACGCTTTTTCTGTCGGAAAGGGTATATGAACGTGGTTTGGGGGCAACTTTTGGAACTTTCTATATTTGCCCCACCTTGTCATGTGTATCGGGTGAGTTTGGTTCACTTACCTCATTGGAAAGGTGCCGTCACGGCCCATTTTCGCAATACGCGTTTTCTGTCGGAAAGGATATCTGAACGTGGTTTGGGGGGGAACTTTTGGAGCTTTCTATATTTGCCCCACCTTGTCATGTGCATCTGGTGAGTTTGGTTCACTTACCTCATTGGGAAGGTGCCGTTACGGCCCATGCTGCGCAATACGCGTTTCCCCCCGGAAAGGGTATCTGAACGTGGTTTGGGGGCAACTTTTGGAGCTTTCTATATTTGTCACAACATGTCATGTGCATCTGGTGAGTTTGGTTCACTTACCTCATTGGGAAGGTGCCGTTACGGCCCATTTTCGCAATACGTGTTTTCTGCAAGAACGGGTATTAGAACGTGGTTTTGGGGGAACTTTTGGAGCTTTCTATATTTGTCCACACTTGTCATGTGCATCTAGTGAGTTTGGTTCACTTATCTCATTGGGAAGGTGCCGTTACGGCCCATTTTCGCAATACGCGTTTTCTGTCGGAAAGGGTATCTGAACGTGGTTTGGGGGCAACTTTTGGAGCTTTCTATATTTGTCACAACTTGTCATGTGCATCTAGTGAGTTTGGTTCACTTACCTCATTGGGAAGGTGCCGTTACGGCCCATTTTCGCAATACGCGTTTTCTGCAAGAACGGGTATTAGAACGTGGTTTTGGGGGAACTTTTGGAGCTTTCCATATTTGTCCAAACTTGTCATGTGCATCTGGTTATTTTGGTTCACTTACCTCATTAGGAGGGTGCCGTTACGGCCCATTTTCGCAGTACGCGTTTTCTGCAAGAAGGGTTATTAGACCGCGGTTTTGGGGGAACTTTTGGAGCTTTCTATATTTGCCCCACCTTGTCATGTGCATCTGTTGAGTTTGGTTCACTTACCTCATTGGGAAGGTGCCGTTACGGCCCATTTTCGCAATACGCGTTTTCTTCCGGAAATGGTATCTGAACGTGGTTTGGGGGCAAGTTTTGGAGCTTTCTATATTTGTACCAGCTTGTCTTGTGCATCTAGTGAGTTAGGTTCACTTACCTCATTGGGAAGGTGCCGTTACGGCCCATTTTCGCAATACGCGTTTTCTGCAAGAACAGGAATTAGAACGTGGTTTTGGGGAAACTTTTGGAGCTTTCTATATTTGCCCCACCTTGTCATGTGCATCTGGTGAGTTTGGTTCACTTACCTCATTGGGAAGGTGCCGTTACGGCCCATTTTCGCAATGCACGTTTTCTGTCGGAAAGGGTATCTGAAAGAGGTTTGGGGGCAACTTTTGGAACTTTCTATATTTGCCCCACCTTGTCATGTGCATCTGTTGAGTTTGGTTCACTTACCTCATTGGGAAGGTGCCGTTACGGCCCATTTTCGCAATACGCGTTTTCTGTCGGAAAGGGTATCTGAACGTGGTTTGGGGGCAACTTTTGGAGCTTTCTATATTTGTCACAACATGTCATGTGCATCTGGTGAGTTTGGTTCACTTACCTCATTGGGAAGGTCCCGTTACGGCCCATTTTCGCAATACGTGTTTTCTGCAAGAACGGGTATTAGAACGTGGTTTTGGGGGAACTTTTGGAGCTTTCTATATTTGTCCACACTTGTCATGTGCATCTAGTGAGTTTGGTTCACTTACCTCATTGGGAAGGTGCCGTTACGGCCCATTTTCGCAATACGCGTTTCTGCAAGAACGGGTATTAGATCGTGGTTTTGGGGGACCTTTTGGAGCTTTCTATATTTGCCCCACCTTGTCATGTGCATCTGTTGAGTTTGGTTCACTTACCTCATTGGGAAGGTGCCGTTACGGCCCATTTTCGCAATACGCGTTTTCTGTCGGAAAGGGTATCTGAACGTGGTTTGGGGGCAACTTTTGGAGCTTTCTATATTTGTCACAACTTGTCATGTGCATCTGGTGAGTTTGGTTCACTTACCTCATTGGGAAGGTGCCGTTACGGCCCATTTTCGCAATACGCGTTTTCTGTCGGAAAGGGTATATGAACGTGGTTTGGGGGCAACTTTTGGAACTTTCTATATTTGCCCCACCTTGTCATGTGTATCTGGTGAGTTTGGTTCACTTACCTCATTGGAAAGGTGCCGTCACGGCCCATTTTCGCAATACGCGTTTTCTGTCGGAAAGGATATCTGAACGTGGTTTGGGGGGGAACTTTTGGAGCTTTCTATATTTGCCCCACCTTGTCATGTCCATCTGGTGAGTTTGGTTCACTTACCTCATTGGGAAGGTGCCGTTACGGCCCATTTTCGCAATACACGTTTTCTGCAAGAACGGGTATTAGAACGTGGTTTTGGGGGACCTTTTGGAGCTTTCTATATTTGTCCCAACTTGTCATGTGCATCTCGTGAGTTTGTTTCACTTATCTCATTGGGAAGGTGCCGTTACGGCCCATTTTCGCAATACGCGTTTTCTGTCGGAAAGGGTATCTGAACGTGGTTTGGGGGCAACTTTTGGAGCTTTCTATATTTGTCACAACTTGTCATGTGCATCTGGTGAGTTTGGTTCACTTACCTCATTGGGAAGGTGCCGTTACGGCCCATTTTCGCAATACGTGTTTTCTGCAAGAACGGGTATTAGAACGTGGTTTTGGGGGAACTTTTGGAGCTTTCTATATTTGTCCACACTTGTCATGTGCATCTAGTGAGTTTGGTTCACTTACCTCATTGGGAAGGTGCCGTTACGGCCCATTTTCGCAATACGCTTTTTCTGTCGGAAAGGGTATATGAACGTGGTTTGGGGGCAACTTTTGGAACTTTCTATATTTGCCCCACCTTGTCATGTGTATCGGGTGAGTTTGGTTCACTTACCTCATTGGAAAGGTGCCGTCACGGCCCATTTTCGCAATACGCGTTTTCTGTCGGAAAGGATATCTGAACGTGGTTTGGGGGGGAACTTTTGGAGCTTTCTATATTTGCCCCACCTTGTCATGTGCATCTGGTGAGTTTGGTTCACTTACCTCATTGGGAAGGTGCCGTTACGGCTCATTTTCGCAATACGCGTTTCCTGCAAGAACAGGTATTAGAACGTGGTTTTGGGGGAACTTTTGGAGCTCTCTATATTTGGCTCAACTTGTCATGTGCATCTGGTGAGTTTGGTTCACTTACCTCATTGGGAAGGTGCCGTTACGGCCCATTTTCGCAATACGCGTTTTCTGCAAGAACGGGTATTAGAACGTGGTTTTGGGGGAACTTTTGGAGCTTTCCATATTTGTCCAAACTTGTCATGTGCATCTGGTTATTTTGGTTCACTTACCTCATTAGGAGGGTGCCGTTACGGCCCATTTTCGCAGTACGCGTTTTCTGCAAGAAGGGTTATTAGACCGCGGTTTTGGGGGAACTTTTGGAGCTTTCTATATTTGCCCCACCTTGTCATGTGCATCTGTTGAGTTTGGTTCACTTACCTCATTGGGAAGGTGCCGTTACGGCCCATTTTCGCAATACGCGTTTTCTTCCGGAAATGGTATCTGAACGTGGTTTGGGGGCAAGTTTTGGAGCTTTCTATATTTGTACCAGCTTGTCTTGTGCATCTAGTGAGTTAGGTTCACTTACCTCATTGGGAAGGTGCCGTTACGGCCCATTTTCGCAATACGCGTTTTCTGCAAGAACAGGAATTAGAACGTGGTTTTGGGGAAACTTTTGGAGCTTTCTATATTTGCCCCACCTTGTCATGTGCATCTGGTGAGTTTGGTTCACTTACCTCATTGGGAAGGTGCCGTTACGGCCCATTTTCGCAATGCACGTTTTCTGTCGGAAAGGGTATCTGAAAGAGGTTTGGGGGCAACTTTTGGAACTTTCTATATTTGCCCCACCTTGTCATGTGCATCTGTTGAGTTTGGTTCACTTACCTCATTGGGAAGGTGCCGTTACGGCCCATTTTCGCAATACGCGTTTTCTGTCGGAAAGGGTATCTGAACGTGGTTTGGGGGCAACTTTTGGAGCTTTCTATATTTGTCACAACATGTCATGTGCATCTGGTGAGTTTGGTTCACTTACCTCATTGGGAAGGTCCCGTTACGGCCCATTTTCGCAATACGTGTTTTCTGCAAGAACGGGTATTAGAACGTGGTTTTGGGGGAACTTTTGGAGCTTTCTATATTTGTCCACACTTGTCATGTGCATCTAGTGAGTTTGGTTCACTTACCTCATTGGGAAGGTGCCGTTACGGCCCATTTTCGCAATACGCGTTTCTGCAAGAACGGGTATTAGATCGTGGTTTTGGGGGACCTTTTGGAGCTTTCTATATTTGCCCCACCTTGTCATGTGCATCTGTTGAGTTTGGTTCACTTACCTCATTGGGAAGGTGCCGTTACGGCCCATTTTCGCAATACGCGTTTTCTGTCGGAAAGGGTATCTGAACGTGGTTTGGGGGCAACTTTTGGAGCTTTCTATATTTGTCACAACTTGTCATGTGCATCTGGTGAGTTTGGTTCACTTACCTCATTGGGAAGGTGCCGTTACGGCCCATTTTCGCAATACGCGTTTTCTGTCGGAAAGGGTATATGAACGTGGTTTGGGGGCAACTTTTGGAACTTTCTATATTTGCCCCACCTTGTCATGTGTATCTGGTGAGTTTGGTTCACTTACCTCATTGGAAAGGTGCCGTCACGGCCCATTTTCGCAATACGCGTTTTCTGTCGGAAAGGATATCTGAACGTGGTTTGGGGGGGAACTTTTGGAGCTTTCTATATTTGCCCCACCTTGTCATGTCCATCTGGTGAGTTTGGTTCACTTACCTCATTGGGAAGGTCCCGTTACGGCCCATTTTCGCAATACGTGTTTTCTGCAAGAACGGGTATTAGAACGTGGTTTTGGGGGAACTTTTGGAGCTTTCTATATTTGTCCACACTTGTCATGTGCATCTAGTGAGTTTGGTTCACTTACCTCATTGGGAAGGTGCCGTTACGGCCCATTTTCGCAATACGCGTTTCTGCAAGAACGGGTATTAGATCGTGGTTTTGGGGGACCTTTTGGAGCTTTCTATATTTGCCCCACCTTGTCATGTGCATCTGTTGAGTTTGGTTCACTTACCTCATTGGGAAGGTGCCGTTACGGCCCATTTTCGCAATACGCGTTTTCTGTCGGAAAGGGTATCTGAACGTGGTTTGGGGGCAACTTTTGGAGCTTTCTATATTTGTCACAACTTGTCATGTGCATCTGGTGAGTTTGGTTCACTTACCTCATTGGGAAGGTGCCGTTACGGCCCATTTTCGCAATACGCGTTTTCTGTCGGAAAGGGTATATGAACGTGGTTTGGGGGCAACTTTTGGAACTTTCTATATTTGCCCCACCTTGTCATGTGTATCTGGTGAGTTTGGTTCACTTACCTCATTGGAAAGGTGCCGTCACGGCCCATTTTCGCAATACGCGTTTTCTGTCGGAAAGGATATCTGAACGTGGTTTGGGGGGGAACTTTTGGAGCTTTCTATATTTGCCCCACCTTGTCATGTCCATCTGGTGAGTTTGGTTCACTTACCTCATTGGGAAGGTGCCGTTACGGCCCATTTTCGCAATACACGTTTTCTGCAAGAACGGGTATTAGAACGTGGTTTTGGGGGACCTTTTGGAGCTTTCTATATTTGTCCCAACTTGTCATGTGCATCTCGTGAGTTTGTTTCACTTATCTCATTGGGAAGGTGCCGTTACGGCCCATTTTCGCAATACGCGTTTTCTGTCGGAAAGGGTATCTGAACGTGGTTTGGGGGCAACTTTTGGAGCTTTCTATATTTGTCACAACTTGTCATGTGCATCTGGTGAGTTTGGTTCACTTACCTCATTGGGAAGGTGCCGTTACGGCCCATTTTCGCAATACGTGTTTTCTGCAAGAACGGGTATTAGAACGTGGTTTTGGGGGAACTTTTGGAGCTTTCTATATTTGTCCACACTTGTCATGTGCATCTAGTGAGTTTGGTTCACTTACCTCATTGGGAAGGTGCCGTTACGGCCCATTTTCGCAATACGCGTTTTCTGCAAGAACGGGTAATAGAACGTGGTTTTGGGGGACCTTTTGGAGCTTTCTATATTTGTCCCATCTTGTCTTGTGCATCTGGTGAGTTTGGTTCACTTACCTCATTGGGAAGGTGCCGTTACGGCCCATTTTCGCAATACGCGTTTTCTGCAAGAACGGGTATTAGAACGTGGTTTTGGGGGACCTTTTGGAGCTTTCTATATTTGTCCCAACTTGTCATGTGCATCTCGTGAGTTTGGTTCACTTACCTCATTGGGAAGGTGCCGTTACGGCCCATTTTCGCAATACGCGTTTTCTGTCGGAAAGGGTATCTGAACGTGGTTTGGGGGCAACTTTTGGAGCTTTCTATATTTGTCACAACTTGTCATGTGCATCGGGTGAGTTTGGTTCACTTACCTCATTGGGAAGGTGCCGTTACGGCCCATTTTCGCAATACGCTTTTTCTGTCGGAAAGGGTATATGAACGTGGTTTGGGGGCAACTTTTGGAACTTTCTATATTTGCCCCACCTTGTCATGTGTATCGGGTGAGTTTGGTTCACTTACCTCATTGGAAAGGTGCCGTCACGGCCCATTTTCGCAATACGCGTTTTCTGTCGGAAAGGATATCTGAACGTGGTTTGGGGGGGAACTTTTGGAGCTTTCTATATTTGCCCCACCTTGTCATGTGCATCTGGTGAGTTTGGTTCACTTACCTCATTGGGAAGGTGCCGTTACGGCCCATGCTGCGCAATACGCGTTTCCCCCCGGAAAGGGTATCTGAACGTGGTTTGGGGGCAACTTTTGGAGCTTTCTATATTTGTCACAACATGTCATGTGCATCTGGTGAGTTTGGTTCACTTACCTCATTGGGAAGGTGCCGTTACGGCCCATTTTCGCAATACGTGTTTTCTGCAAGAACGGGTATTAGAACGTGGTTTTGGGGGAACTTTTGGAGCTTTCTATATTTGTCCACACTTGTCATGTGCATCTAGTGAGTTTGGTTCACTTATCTCATTGGGAAGGTGCCGTTACGGCCCATTTTCGCAATACGCGTTTTCTGTCGGAAAGGGTATCTGAACGTGGTTTGGGGGCAACTTTTGGAGCTTTCTATATTTGTCACAACTTGTCATGTGCATCTAGTGAGTTTGGTTCACTTACCTCATTGGGAAGGTGCCGTTACGGCCCATTTTCGCAATACGCGTTTTCTGCAAGAACGGGTAATAGAACGTGGTTTTGGGGGACCTTTTGGAGCTTTCTATATTTGTCCCATCTTGTCTTGTGCATCTGGTGAGTTTGGTTCACTTACCTCATTGGGAAGGTGCCGTTACGGCCCATTTTCGCAATACGCGTTTTCTGCAAGAACGGGTATTAGAACGTGGTTTTGGGGGACCTTTTGGAGCTTTCTATATTTGTCCCAACTTGTCATGTGCATCTCGTGAGTTTGGTTCACTTACCTCATTGGGAAGGTGCCGTTACGGCCCATTTTCGCAATACGCGTTTTCTGTCGGAAAGGGTATCTGAACGTGGTTTGGGGGCAACTTTTGGAGCTTTCTATATTTGTCACAACTTGTCATGTGCATCGGGTGAGTTTGGTTCACTTACCTCATTGGGAAGGTGCCGTTACGGCCCATTTTCGCAATACGCTTTTTCTGTCGGAAAGGGTATATGAACGTGGTTTGGGGGCAACTTTTGGAACTTTCTATATTTGCCCCACCTTGTCATGTGTATCGGGTGAGTTTGGTTCACTTACCTCATTGGAAAGGTGCCGTCACGGCCCATTTTCGCAATACGCGTTTTCTGTCGGAAAGGATATCTGAACGTGGTTTGGGGGGGAACTTTTGGAGCTTTCTATATTTGCCCCACCTTGTCATGTGCATCTGGTGAGTTTGGTTCACTTACCTCATTGGGAAGGTGCCGTTACGGCTCATTTTAGCAATACGCGTTTTCTGCAAGAACAGGTATTAGAACGTGGTTTTGGGGGAACTTTTGGAGCTCTCTATATTTGGCTCAACTTGTCATGTGCATCTGGTGAGTTTGGTTCACTTACCTCATTGGGAAGGTGCCGTTACGGCCCATTTTCGCAATACGCGTTTTCTGCAAGAACGGGTATTAGAACGTGGTTTTGGGGGAACTTTTGGAGCTTTCTATATTTGTCCAAACTTGTCATGTGCATCTGGTGATTTTGGTTCACTTACCTCATTAGGAGGGTGCCGTTACGGCCCATTTTCGCAGTACGCGTTTTCTGCAAGAAGGGTTATTAGACCGCGGTTTTGGGGGAACTTTTGGAGCTTTCTATATTTGCCCCACCTTGTCATGTGCATCTGTTGAGTTTGGTTCACTTACCTCATTGGGAAGGTGCCGTTACGGCCCATTTTCGCAATACGCGTTTTCTTCCGGAAATGGTATCTGAACGTGGTTTGGGGGCAAGTTTTGGAGCTTTCTATATTTGTACCAGCTTGTCTTGTGCATCTAGTGAGTTAGGTTCACTTACCTCATTGGGAAGGTGCCGTTACGGCCCATTTTCGCAATACGCGTTTTCTGCAAGAACAGGTATTAGAACGTGGTTTTGGGGAAACTTTTGGAGCTTTCTATATTTGCCCCACCTTGTCATGTGCATCTGGTGAGTTTGGTTCACTTACCTCATTGGGAAGGTGCCGTTACGGCCCATTTTCGCAATGCACGTTTTCTGTCGGAAAGGGTATCTGAAAGAGGTTTGGGGGAAACTTTTGGAACTTTCTATATTTGCCCCACCTTGTCATGTGCATCTGTTGAGTTTGGTTCACTTACCTCATTGGGAAGGTGCCGTTACGGCCCATTTTCGCAATACGAGTTTTCTGTCGGAAAGGGTATCTGAACGTGGTTTGGGGGCAACTTTTGGAGCTTTCTATATTTGTCACAACATGTCATGTGCATCTGGTGAGTTTGGTTCACTTACCTCATTGGGAAGGTGCCGTTACGGCCCATTTTCGCAATACGTGTTTTCTGCAAGAACGGGTATTAGAACGTGGTTTTGGGGGAACTTTTGGAGCTTTCTATATTTGTCCACACTTGTCATGTGCATCTAGTGAGTTTGGTTCACTTACCTCATTGGGAAGGTGCCGTTACGGCCCATTTTCGCAATACGCGTTTTCTGCAAGAACGGGTATTAGAACGTGGTTTTGGGGGACCTATTGGAGCTTTCTATATTTGTCCCACCTTGTCTTGTGCATCTGGTGAGTTTGGTTCACTTACCTCATTGGGAAGGTGCCGTTACGGCCCATTTTCGCAATACGCGTTTCTGCAAGAACGGGTATTAGAACGTGGTTTAGGGGCAAGTTTTGGAGCTTTCTATATTTATCCCAGCTTGTCTTGTGCATCTACTGAGTTAGGTTCACTTACCTCATTGGGAAGGTGCCGTCACGGCCCATTTTCGCAATGCCCGTTTTCTGTCGGAAAGGGTATCTGAACGTGGTTTGGGGGCAACTTTTGGAACTTTCTATATTTGCCCCACCTTGTCATGTGTATCTGGTGAGTTAGGTTCACTTACCTCATTGGAAAGGTGCCGTCACGGCCCATTTTCGCAATACGCGTTTTCTGTCGGAAAGGATATCTGAACGTGGTTTGGGGGGGAACTTTTGGAGCTTTCTATATTTGCCCCACCTTGTCATGTGCATCTGGTGAGTTTGGTTCACTTACCTCATTGGGAAGGTGCCGTTACGGCTCATTTTCGCAATAAGCGTTTCCTGCAAGAACAAGTATTAGAACGTGGTTTTGGGGAAACTTTTGGAGCTCTCTATATTTGGCTCAACTTGTCATGTGCATCTGGTGAGTTTGGTTCACTTACCTCATTGGGAAGGTGCCGTTACAGCCCATTTTCGCAATACGCGTTTTCTGCAAGAACAGGTATTAGAACGTGGTTTTGGGGGAACTTTTGGAGCTTTCTATATTTGTCCAAACTTGTCATGTGTATCTGGTGATTTTGGTTCACTAACCTCATTGGGAAGGTGCCGTTACGGCCCATTTTCGCAATACGCGTTTTCTGCAAGAACGGTTATTAGACCGTGGTTTTGAGGGAACTTTTGGAGCTTTCTATATTTGCCCCACCTTGTCATGTGCATCTGTTGAGTTTGGTTCACTTACCTCATTGGGAAGGTGCCGTTACGGCCCATTTTCGCAATACGTGTTTTCTGCCGGAAATGGTATCTGAACGTGGTTTGGGGGCAAGTTTTGGAGCTTTCTATATTTGTACCAGCTTGTCTTGTGCATGTAGTGAGTTAGGTTCACTTACCTCATTGGGAAGGTGCCGTTACGGCCCATTTTCGTAATACGCGTTTTCTGCAAGAACAGGTATTAGAACGTGGTTTTGGGGGAACTTTTGGAGCTTTCTATATTTGCCCCACCTTGTCATGTGCATCTGGTGAGTTTGGTTCACTTACCTCATTGGGAAGGTGCCGTCACGGCCCATTTTCGCAATGCACGTTTTCTGTAGGAAAGGGTATCTGAAAGAGGTTTGGGGGCAACTTTTGGAACTTTCTATATTTGCCCCACCTTGTCATGTGCATCTGTTGAGTTTGGTTCACTTACCTCATTGGGAAGGTGCCGTTACGGCCCATTTTCGCAATACGCGTTTTCTGCCGGAAAGGGTATCTGAACGTGGTTTAGGGGCAAGTTTTGGAGCTTTCTATATTTATCCCAGCTTGTCTTGTGCATCTACTGAGTTAGGTTCACTTACCTCATTGGGAAGGTGCCGTCACGGCCCATTTTCGCAATGCCCGTTTTCTGTCGGAAAGGATATCTGAACGTGGTTTGGGGGCAACTTTTGGAACATTCTATATTTGCCCCACCTTGTCATGTGCATCTGGTGATATTGGTTCACTTACCTCATTGGGAGGGTGCCGTTACGGCCCATTTTCGCAATACGCGTTTTCTGCAAGAACGGTTATTAGACCGCGGTTTTGAGGGAACTTTTGGAGCTTTCTATATTTGCCCCACCTTGTCATGTGCATCTGTTGAGTTTGGTTCACTTACCTCATTGGGAAGGTGCCGTTACGGCCCATTTTCGCAATACGCGTTTTCTGCCAGAAATGGTATCTGAACGTGGTTTGGGGGCAAGTTTTGGAGCTTTCTATATTTGTACCAGCTTGTCTTGTGCATCTAGTGAGTTAGGTTCACTTACCTCATTGGGAAGGTGCCGTTACGGCCCATTTTCGCAATACGCGTTTTCTGCAAGAACAGGTATTAGAACGTGGTTTTGGGGGAACTTTTGGAGCTTTCTATATTTGCCCCACCTTGTCATGTGCATCTGTTGAGTTTGGTTCACTTACCTCATTGGGAAGGTGCCGTTACGGCCCATTTTCGCAATACGCGTTTTCTGCCAGAAATGGTATCTGAACGTGGTTTGGGGGCAAGTTTTGGAGCTTTCTATATTTGTACCAGCTTGTCTTGTGCATCTAGTGAGTTAGGTTCACTTACCTCATTGGGAAGGTGCCGTTACGGCCCATTTTCGCAATACGCGTTTTCTGCAAGAACAGGTATTAGAACGTGGTTTTGGGGGAACTTTTGGAGCTTTCTATATTTGCCCCACCTTGTCATGTGCATCTGGTGAGTTTGGTTCACTTACCTCATTGGGAAGGTGCCGTCACGGCCCATTTTCGCAATGCACGTTTTCTGTCGGAAAGGGTATCTGAAAGAGGTTTGGGGGCAACTTTTGGAACTTTCTATATTTGCCCCACCTTGTCATGTGCATCTGTTGAGTTTGGTTCACTTACCTCATTGGGAAGGTGCCGTTACGGCCCATTTTCGCAATACGCGTTTTCTGCCGTAAAGGGTATCTGAACGTGGTTTAGGGGCAAGTTTTGGAGCTTTCTATATTTATCCCAGCTTGTCTTGTGCATCTACTGAGTAAGGTTCACGTACCTCATTGGGAAGGTGCCGTCACGGCCCATTTTCGCAATGCCCGTTTTCTGTCGGAAAGGGTATCAGAACGTGGTTTGGGGGCAACTTTTGGAACTTTCTATATTTGCCCCACCTTGTCATGTGTATCTGGTGAGTTTGGTTCACTTACCTCATTGGGAAGGTGCCGTTACGGCTCATTTTCGCAATACGCGTTTCCTGCAAGAACAGTTTTTAGAACGTGGTTTTGGGGGAACTTTTGGAGCTTTCTATATTTGTCCAAACTTGTCATGTGCATCTGGTGATTTTGGTTCACTTACCTCATTGGGAAGGTGCCGTTACGGCCCATTTTCGCAATACGCGTTTTCTGCAAGAACGGTTATTAGACCGTGGTTTTGAGGGAACTTTTGGAGCTTTCTATATTTGCCCCACCTTGTCATGTGCATCTGTTGAGTTTGGTTCACTTACCTCATTGGGAAGGTGCCGTTACGGCCCATTTTCGCAATACGTGTTTTCTGCCGGAAATGGTATCTGAACGTGGTTTGGGGGCAAGTTTTGGAGCTTTCTATATTTGTACCAGGTTGTCTTGTGCATCTAGTGAGTTAGGTTCACTTACCTCATTGGGAAGGTGCCGTTACCGCCCATTTTCGCAATACGCGTTTTCTGCAAGAACAGGTATTAGAACGTGGTTTTGGGGGAACTTTTGGAGCTTTCTATATTTGCCCCACCTTGTCATGTGCATCTGGTGAGTTTGGTTCACTTACCTCATTGGGAAGGTGCCGTCACGGACCATTTTCGCAATGCACGTTTTCTGTCGGAAAGGGTATCTGAAAGAGGTTTGGGGGCAACTTTTGGAACTTTCTATATTTGCCCCACCTTGTCATGTGCATCTGTTGAGTTTGGTTCACTTACCTCATTGGGAAGGTGCCGTTACGGCCCATTTTCGCAATACGCGTTTTCTGCCGTAAAGGGTATCTGAACGTGGTTTAGGGGCAAGTTTTGGAGCTTTCTATATTTATCCCAGCTTGTCTTGTGCATCTACTGAGTAAGGTTCACTTACCTCATTGGGAAGGTGCCGTCACGGCCCATTTTCGCAATGCCCGTTTTCTGTCGGAAAGGGTATCAGAACGTGGTTTGGGGGCAACTTTTGGAACTTTCTATATTTGCCCCACCTTGTCATGTGTATCTGGTGAGTTTGGTTCACTTACCTCATTGGGAAGGTGCCGTTACGGCTCATTTTCGCAATACGCGTTTCCTGCAAGAACAGTTTTTAGAACGTGGTTTTGGGGGAACTTTTGGAGCTTTCTATATTTGTCCAAACTTGTCATGTGCATCTGGTGATTTTGGTTCACTTACCTCATTGGGAAGGTGCCGTTACGGCCCATTTTCGCAATACGCGTTTTCTGCAAGAACGGTTATTAGACCGTGGTTTTGAGGGAACTTTTGGAGCTTTCTATATTTGCCCCACCTTGTCATGTGCATCTGTTGAGTTTGGTTCACTTACCTCATTGGGAAGGTGCCGTTACGGCCCATTTTCGCAATACGTGTTTTCTGCCGGAAATGGTATCTGAACGTGGTTTGGGGGCAAGTTTTGGAGCTTTCTATATTTGTACCAGGTTGTCTTGTGCATCTAGTGAGTTAGGTTCACTTACCTCATTGGGAAGGTGCCGTTACCGCCCATTTTCGCAATACGCGTTTTCTGCAAGAACAGGTATTAGAACGTGGTTTTGGGGGAACTTTTGGAGCTTTCTATATTTGCCCCACCTTGTCATGTGCATCTGGTGAGTTTGGTTCACTTACCTCATTGGGAAGGTGCCGTCACGGACCATTTTCGCAATGCACGTTTTCTGTCGGAAAGGGTATCTGAAAGAGGTTTGGGGGCAACTTTTGGAACTTTCTATATTTATCCCAGCTTGTCTTGTGCATCTACTGAGTTAGGTTCACTTACCTCATTGGGAAGGTGCCGTTACGGCCCATTTTCGCAATACGCGTTTTCTGCGGGAAAGGGTATCTGAACGTGGTTTAGGGGCAAGTTTTGGAGCTTTCTATATTTATCCCAGCTTGTCTTGTGCATCTACTGAGTTAGGTTCACTTACCTCATTGGGAAGGTGCCGTTACGGCCCATTTTCGCAATGCCCGTTTTCTGTCGGAAAGGGTATCTGAACGTGGTTTGGGGGCAACTTTTGGAACATTCTATATTTGCCCCACCTTGTCATGTGCATCTGTTGAATTTGGTTCACTTACCTCATTGGGAAGGTGCTGTTACGGCCCATTTTCGCAATACTCGTTTCTGCAAGAACGGGTATTAGAACGTGGTTTTGGGGGAACTTTTGGAGCTTCCTATATTCGCCCCACCTTGTCATGTGCATCTGGTGAGTTTGGTTCACTTACCTCATTGGGAAGATGCCATTACGGCCCATTTTCGCAATACGCGTTTTCGGCAAGAACGGGTATTAGAACGTGGTTTTGGGGGAACTTTTGGAGCTTTCTATACTTGTCCACACTTGTCATGTGCATCTGGCGAGTTTGGTTCACTTACCTCATTGGGAAGGTGCCATTACGGCCCATTTTCGCAATACGCTTTTTCGGCAAGAACGGGTATTAGAACGTGGTTTTGGGGGAACTTTTGGAGCTTTCTATACTTGTCCACACTTGTCATGTGCATCTGTTGAGTTTGGTTCACTTACCTCATTGGGAAGGTGCCGTTACGGCCCATTTTCGCAATACGCGTTTTCTGTCAGAAAGGGTATATGAACGTGGTTTGGGGGCAACTTTTGGAACTTTCTATATTTGCCCGACCTTGTCATGTGTATCTGGTGAGTTTGGTTCACTTACCTCATTGGGAAGTTGCCGTCACGGCCCATTTTCGCAATACGCGTTTTCTGTCAGAAAGGGTTTCTGAACTTGGTTTGGGGGCAACTCTTGGAGCTTTCTATACTTGTCCCGACTTGTCATGTGTATCTGGTGAGTTTGGTTCACTTACCTCATTGGGCTGGTGCCGTGACGGCCCATTTTTGCAATTCGCGTTTTCTGCAAGAACGGGTATCTGAACGTGGTTTGGGGGCAACTTTTGGAACTTTCTATATTTGTCCCAACTTGTCATGTGCATCTGGTGAGTTAGGTTCACTTACCTCATTGGGAAGGTGCCGTTACGGCCCATTTTCGCAATGCACGTTTTCTGTCGGAAAGGGTATCTGAAAGAGGTTTGGGGGCAACTTTTGGAACTTTCTATATTTGCCCCACCTTGTCATGTGCATCTGTTGAGTTTGGTTCACTTACCTCATTGGGAAGGTGCCGTTACGGCCCTTTTTCGCAATACGCGTTTTCTGCGGGAAAGGGTATCTGAACGTGGTTTAGGGGCAAGTTTTGGAGCTTTCTATATTTATCCCAGCTTGTCTTGTGCATCTACTGAGTTAGGTTCACTTACCTCATTGGGAAGGTGCCGTCACGGCCCATTTTCGCAATGCCCGTTTTCTGTCGGAAAGGGTATCTGAACGTGGTTTGGGGGCAACTTTTGGAACATTCTATATTTGCCCCACCTTGTCATGTGCATCTGTTGAATTTGGTTCACTTACCTCATTGGGAAGGTGCTGTTACGGCCCATTTTCGCAATACTCGTTTCTGCAAGAACGGGTATTAGAACGTCGTTTTGGGGAAACTTTTGGAGCTCTCTATATTTGGCTCAACTTGTCATGTGCATCTGGTGAGTTTGGTTCACTTACCTCATTGGGAAGGTGCCGTTACGGCCCATTTTCGCAATACGCGTTTTCTGCAAGAACGGGTATTAGAACGGGGTTTTGGGGGAACTTTTGGAGCTTTCTATATTTGTCCAAACTTGTCATGTGCATCTGGTGATTTTGGTTCACTTACCTCATTGGGAAGGTGCCGTTACGGCCCATTTTCGCAATACGCGTTTTCTGCAAGAACGGTTATTAGACCGTCGTTTTGAGGGAACTTTTGGAGCTTTCTATATTTGCCCCACCTTGTCATGTGCATCTGTTGAATTTGGTTCACTTACCTCATTGGGAAGGTGCCGTTACGGCCCATTTTCGCAATACGCGTTTTCTTCCGGAAATGGTATCCGAACGTGGTTTGGGGTAAGTTTTGGAGCTTTCTATATTTGTACCAGCTTGTCTTGTGCATCTAGTGAGTTAGGTTCACTTACCTCATTGGGAAGGTGCCGTTACGGCCCATTTTCGCAATACGCGTTTTCTGCAAGAACAGGTATTAGAACGTGGTTTTGGGGGAACTTTTGGAGCTTTCTATATTTGCCCCACCTTGTCATGTGCATCTGGTGAGTTTGGTTCACTTACCTCATTGGGAAGGTGCCGTCACGGCCCATTTTCGCAATGCACGTTTTCTGTCGGAAAGGGTATCTGAAAGAGGTTTGGGGGCAACTTTTGGAACTTTCTATATTTGCCCCACCTTGTCATGTGCATCTGTTGAGTTTGGTTCACTTACCTCATTGGGAAGGTGCCGTTACGGCCCATTTTCGCAATACGCGTTTTCTGCAAGAACAGGTATCTGAACGTGGTTTAGGGGCAAGTTTTGGAGCTTTCTATATTTATCCCAGCTTGTCTTGTGCATCTACTGAGTTAGGTTCACTTACCTCATTGGGAAGGTGCCGTCACGGCCCATTTTCGCAATGCCCGTTTTCTGTCGGAAAGGGTATCTGAACGTGGTTTGGGGGCAACTTTTGGAACATTCTATATTTGCCCCACCTTGTCATGTGCATCTGTTGAATTTGGTTCACTTACCTCATTGGGAAGGTGCTGTTACGGCCCATTTTCGCAATACTCGTTTCTGCAAGAACGGGTATTAGAACGTGGTTTTGGGGGAACTTTTGGAGCTTTCTATATTCGCCCCACCTTGTCATGTGCATCTGGTGAGTTTGGTTCACTTACCTCATTGGGAAGGTGCCGTTACGGCCCATTTTCGCAATACGCATTTTCTGTCGGAAAGGGTATCTGAACGTGGTTTGGGGGCAACTTTTAAAGCTTTCTATATTTGTCACAACTTGTCATGTGCATCTGGTGAGTTTGGTTCACTTACCTCATTGGGAAGGTGCCGTTACGGCCCATTTTCGCAATACGTGTTTTCTGCAAGAACGGGTATTAGAACGTGGTTTTGGGGGAACTTTTGGAGCTTTCTATACTTGTCCACACTTGTCATGTGCATCTGTTGAATTTGGTTCACTTACCTCATTGGGAAGGTGCCGTTACGGCCCATTTTCGCAATACGCGTTTTCTGTCGGAAAGGGTATATGAACGTGGTTTGGGGGCAACTTTTGGAACTTTCTATATTTGCCCGACCTTGTCATGTGTATCTGGTGAGTTTGGTTCACTTACCTCATTGGGAAGGTGCCGTCACGGCCCATTTTCGCTATACGCGTTTTCTGTCAGAAAGGGTTTCTGAACTTGGTTTGGGGGCAACTCTTGGAGCTTTCTATACTTGTCCCGACTTGTCATGTGTATCTGGTGAGTATGGTTCACTTACCTCATTGGGCTGGTGCCGTGACGGCCCATTTTTGCAATTCGCGTTTTCTGCAAGAACGGGTATCTGAACGTGGTTTGGGGGCAACTTTTGGAACTTTCTATATTTGTCCCAACTTGTCAAGTGCATCTGTTGAGTTTGGTTCACTTACCTCATTGGGAAGGTGCCGTTACGGCCCATTTTCGCAATACGCGTTTTCTGCAAGTACAGGTATTAGAACGTGGTTTTGGGTGCAGCTTTTGGAACTTTCTATATTTGCCCCACCTTGTCATGTGCATCTGTTGAGTTTGGTTCACTTACCTCATTGGGAAGGTGCCGTTACGGCCCATTTTCGCAATACGCGTTTTCTGCCGGAAAGGGTATCTGAACGTGGTTTAGGGGCAAGTTTTGGAGCTTTCTATATTTATCCCAGCTTGTCTTGTGCATCTAATGAGTTAGGTTCACTTACCTCATTGGGAAGGTGCCGTCACGGCCCATTTTCGCAATGCCCGTTTTCTGTCGGAAAGGGTATCTGAACGTGGTTTGGGGGCAACTTTTGGAACTTTCTATATTTGCCCCACCTTGTCATGTGCATCTGTTGAATTTGGTTCACTTACCTCATTGGGAAGGTGCCATTACGGCCCATTTTCGCAATACGCTTTTTTTGCCGGAATTGGTATCTGAACGTGGTTTAGGGGCAAGTTTTGGAGCTTTCTATATTTATCCCAGCTTGTCTTGTGCATCTACTGAGTTAGGTTCACTTACCTCATTGGGAAGGTGCCGTTACGGCCCATTTTCGCAATACGCGTTTTCTGCCGGAAAGGGTATCTGAACGTGGTTTGGGGGAACTTTTGGAGCTTTCTATATTTGTCCCATCTTGTCTTGTGCATCTAGTTATTTTGGTTCACTTACCTCATTGGGAAGGTGCTGTTACGGCCCATTTTCGCAATACTCGTTTCTGCAAGAACGGGTATTAGAACGTGGTTTTGGGGGAACTTTTGGAGCTTTCTATATTCGCCCCACCTTGTCATTTGCATCTGGTGAGTTTGGTTCACTTACCTCATTGGGAAGGTGCCATTACGGCCCATTTTCGCAATACGCGTTTTCGGCAAGAACGGGTATTAGAACGTGGTTTTGGGGGACCTTTTGGAGCTTTCTATATTTGTCCCAACTTGTCATGTGCATCTCGTGAGTTTGGTTCACTTACCTCACTGGGAAGGTGCCGTTACGGCCCATTTTGGCAATACGCGTTTTCTGTCGGAAAGGGTATCTGAACGTGGTTTGGGGGCAACTTTTGGAGCTTTCTATATTTGTCACAACTTGTCATGTGCATCTGGTGATTTTGGTTCACTTACCTCATTGGGAAGGTGCCGTTACGGCCCATTTTCGCAATACGCGTTTTCTGCAAGAACGGTTATTAGACCGTCGTTTTGAGGGAACTTTTGGAGCTTTCTATATTTGCCCCACCTTGTCATGTGCATCTGTTGAATTTGGTTCACTTACCTCATTGGGAAGGTGCCGTTACGGCCCATTTTCGCAATACGCGTTTTCTTCCGGAAATGGTATCCGAACGTGGTTTGGGGTAAGTTTTGGAGCTTTCTATATTTGTACCAGCTTGTCTTGTGCATCTAGTGAGTTAGGTTCACTTACCTCATTGGGAAGGTGCCGTTACGGCCCATTTTCGCAATACGCGTTTTCTGCAAGAACAGGTATTAGAACGTGGTTTTGGGGGAACTTTTGGAGCTTTCTATATTTGCCCCACCTTGTCATGTGCATCTGGTGAGTTTGGTTCACTTACCTCATTGGGAAGGTGCCGTCACGGCCCATTTTCGCAATGCACGTTTTCTGTCGGAAAGGGTATCTGAAAGAGGTTTGGGGGCAACTTTTGGAACTTTCTATATTTGCCCCACCTTGTCATGTGCATCTGTTGAGTTTGGTTCACTTACCTCATTGGGAAGGTGCCGTTACGGCCCATTTTCGCAATACGCGTTTTCTGCAAGAACAGGTATCTGAACGTGGTTTAGGGGCAAGTTTTGGAGCTTTCTATATTTATCCCAGCTTGTCTTGTGCATCTACTGAGTTAGGTTCACTTACCTCATTGGGAAGGTGCCGTCACGGCCCATTTTCGCAATGCCCGTTTTCTGTCGGAAAGGGTATCTGAACGTGGTTTGGGGGCAACTTTTGGAACATTCTATATTTGCCCCACCTTGTCATGTGCATCTGTTGAATTTGGTTCACTTACCTCATTGGGAAGGTGCTGTTACGGCCCATTTTCGCAATACTCGTTTCTGCAAGAACGGGTATTAGAACGTGGTTTTGGGGGAACTTTTGGAGCTTTCTATATTCGCCCCACCTTGTCATGTGCATCTGGTGAGTTTGGTTCACTTACCTCATTGGGAAGGTGCCGTTACGGCCCATTTTCGCAATACGCATTTTCTGTCGGAAAGGGTATCTGAACGTGGTTTGGGGGCAACTTTTAAAGCTTTCTATATTTGTCACAACTTGTCATGTGCATCTGGTGAGTTTGGTTCACTTACCTCATTGGGAAGGTGCCGTTACGGCCCATTTTCGCAATACGTGTTTTCTGCAAGAACGGGTATTAGAACGTGGTTTTGGGGGAACTTTTGGAGCTTTCTATACTTGTCCACACTTGTCATGTGCATCTGTTGAATTTGGTTCACTTACCTCATTGGGAAGGTGCCGTTACGGCCCATTTTCGCAATACGCGTTTTCTGTCGGAAAGGGTATATGAACGTGGTTTGGGGGCAACTTTTGGAACTTTCTATATTTGCCCGACCTTGTCATGTGTATCTGGTGAGTTTGGTTCACTTACCTCATTGGGAAGGTGCCGTCACGGCCCATTTTCGCTATACGCGTTTTCTGTCAGAAAGGGTTTCTGAACTTGGTTTGGGGGCAACTCTTGGAGCTTTCTATACTTGTCCCGACTTGTCATGTGTATCTGGTGAGTATGGTTCACTTACCTCATTGGGCTGGTGCCGTGACGGCCCATTTTTGCAATTCGCGTTTTCTGCAAGAACGGGTATCTGAACGTGGTTTGGGGGCAACTTTTGGAACTTTCTATATTTGTCCCAACTTGTCATGTGCATCTGGTGAGTTTGGTTCACTTACCTCATTGGGAAGGTGCCGTTACGGCCCATTTTCGCAATACGCGTTTTCTGCAAGAACAGGTATTAGAACGTGGTTTTGGGTGCAGCTTTTGGAACTTTCTATATTTGCCCCACCTTGTCATGTGCATCTGTTGAGTTTGGTTCACTTACCTCATTGGGAAGGTGCCGTTACGGCCCATTTTCGCAATACGCGTTTTCTGCCGGAAAGGGTATCTGAACGTGGTTTAGGGGCAAGTTTTGGAGCTTTCTATATTTATCCCAGCTTGTCTTGTGCATCTAATGAGTTAGGTTCACTTACCTCATTGGGAAGGTGCCGTCACGGCCCATTTTCGCAATGCCCGTTTTCTGTCGGAAAGGGTATCTGAACGTGGTTTGGGGGCAACTTTTGGAACTTTCTATATTTGCCCCACCTTGTCATGTGCATCTGTTGAATTTGGTTCACTTACCTCATTGGGAAGGTGCCATTACGGCCCATTTTCGCAATACGCTTTTTTTGCCGGAATTGGTATCTGAACGTGGTTTAGGGGCAAGTTTTGGAGCTTTCTATATTTATCCCAGCTTGTCTTGTGCATCTACTGAGTTAGGTTCACTTACCTCATTGGGAAGGTGCCGTTACGGCCCATTTTCGCAATACGCGTTTTCTGCCGGAAAGGGTATCTGAACGTGGTTTGGGGGAACTTTTGGAGCTTTCTATATTTGTCCCATCTTGTCTTGTGCATCTAGTTATTTTGGTTCACTTACCTCATTGGGAAGGTGCTGTTACGGCCCATTTTCGCAATACTCGTTTCTGCAAGAACGGGTATTAGAACGTGGTTTTGGGGGAACTTTTGGAGCTTTCTATATTCGCCCCACCTTGTCATTTGCATCTGGTGAGTTTGGTTCACTTACCTCATTGGGAAGGTGCCATTACGGCCCATTTTCGCAATACGCGTTTTCGGCAAGAACGGGTATTAGAACGTGGTTTTGGGGGACCTTTTGGAGCTTTCTATATTTGTCCCAACTTGTCATGTGCATCTCGTGAGTTTGGTTCACTTACCTCACTGGGAAGGTGCCGTTACGGCCCATTTTGGCAATACGCGTTTTCTGTCGGAAAGGGTATCTGAACGTGGTTTGGGGGCAACTTTTGGAGCTTTCTATATTTGTCACAACTTGTCATGTGCATCTGGTGAGTTTGGTTCACTTACCTCATTGGGAAGGTGCCGTTACGGCCCATTTTCGCAATACGTGTTTTCTGCAAGAACGGGTATTAGAACGTGGTTTTGGGGTAACTTTTGGAGCTTTCTATATTTGTCCCAACTTGTCATGTGCATCTCGTGAGTTTGGTTCACTTACCTCATTGGGAAGGTGCCATTACGGCCCATTTTCGCAATACGCGTTTTCGGCAAGAACGGGTATTAGAACGTGGTTTTGGGGGACCTTTTGGAGCTTTCTATATTTGTCCCAACTTGTCATGTGCATCTCGTGAGTTTGGTTCACTTACCTCATTGGGAAGGTGCCGTTACGGCCCATTTTCGCAATACGTGTTTTCTGCAAGAACGGGTATTAGAACGTGGTTTTGGGGGAACTTTTGGAGCTTTCTATACTTGTCCACACTTGTCATGTGCATCTGTTGAGTTTGGTTCACTTACCTCATTGGGAAGGTGCCGTTACGGCCCATTTTCGCAATACGCGTTTTCTGTCGGAAAGGGTATATGAACGTGGTTTGGGGGCAACTTTTGGAACTTTCTATATTTGCCCGACCTTGTCATGTGTATCTGGTGAGTTTGGTTCACTTACCTCATTGGGAAGGTGCCGTCACGGCCCATTTTCGCAATACGCGTTTTCTGTCAGAAAGGGTTTCTGAACTTGGTTTGGGGGCAACTCTTGGAGCTTTCTATACTTGTCCCGACTTGTCATGTGTATCTGGTGAGTTTGGTTCACTTACCTCATTGGGCTGGTGCCGTGACGGCCCATTTTTGCAATTCGCGTTTTCTGCAAGAACGGGTATCTGAACGTGGTTTGGGGGCAACTTTTGGAACTTTCTATATTTGTCCCAACTTGTCATGTGCATCTGGTGAGTTAGGTTCACTTACCTCATTGGGAAGGTGCCGTTACGGCCCATTTTCGCAATACGCGTTTTCTGCAAGAACAGGTATTAGAACGTGGTTTTGGGGGCAACTTTTGGAACTTTCTATATTTGCCCCACCTTGTCATGTGCATCTGTTGTGTTTGGTTCACTTACCTCATTGGGAAGGTGCCGTTACGGCCCATTTTCGCAATACGCGTTTTCTGCCGGAAAGGGTATCTGAACGTTGTTTAGGGGCAAGTTTTGGAGCTTTCTATATTTACCCCAGCTTGTCTTGTGCATCTACTGAGTTAGGTTCACTTACCTCATTGGGAAGGTGCCGTCACGGCCCATTTTCGCAATGCCCGTTTTCTGTCGGAAAGGGTATCTGAACGTGGTTTGGGGGCAACTTTTGGAACTTTCTATATTTGCCCCACCTTGTCATGTGCATCTGTTGAATTTGGTTCACTTACCTCATTGGGAAGGTGCCATTACGGCCCATTTTCGCAATACGCTTTTTTTGCCGGAATTGGTATCTGAACGTGGTTTAGGGGCAAGTTTTGGAGCTTTCTATATTTATCCCAGCTTGTCTTGTGCATCTACTGAGTTAGGTTCACTTACCTGATTGGGAAGGTGCCGTTACGGCCCATTTTCGCAATACGCGTTTTCTGCCGGAAAGGGTATCTGAACGTGGTTTGGGGGAACTTTTGGAGCTTTCTATATTTGTCCCATCTTGTCTTGTGCATCTAGTGAGTTTGGTTCACTTACCTCATTGGGAAGGTGCTGTTACGGCCCATTTTCGCAATACTCGTTTCTGCAAGAACGGGTATTAGAACGTGGTTTTGGGGGAACTTTTGGAGCTTTCTATATTCGCCCCACCTTGTCATGTGCATCTGGTGAGTTTGGTTCACTTACCTCATTGGGAAGGTGCCGTTACGGCCCATTTTCGCAATACGCGTTTTCTGTCGGAAAGGGTATATGAACGTGGTTTGGGGGCAACTTTTGGAACTTTCTATATTTGCCCGACCTTGTCATGTGTATCTGGTGAGTTTGGTTCACTTACCTCATTGGGATGGTGCCGTCACGGCCCATTTTCGCAATACGCGTTTTCTGTCAGAAAGGGTTTCTGAACTTGGTTTGGGGGCAACTCTTGGAGCTTTCTATACTTGTCCCGACTTTTCATGTGTATCTGGTGAGTTTGGTTCACTTACCTCATTAGGCTGGTGCCGTGACGGCCCATTTTCGCAATACGCATTTTCTGCAAGAACGGGTATTAGAACGTGGTTTTGGGAGAACTTTTGGAGCTCTCTATATTTGGTTCAACTTGTCATGTGCATCTGGTGAGTTTGGTTGACTTACCTCATTGGGAAGGTGCCGTTACGGCTCATTTTCGCAATACGCGTTTTCTGCATGAACGGGTATTGGAACGTGGTTTTTGGGGGAACTTTTGGAGCTTTCTATATTTGCCCCACCTTGTCATGTGCATCTGGTGAGTTTGGTTCACTTACCTTATTGGGAAGGTGCCGTCACGGCCCATTTTCGCAATACGCGTTTTCTGCCGGAAAGGTTATCTGAACGTGGTTTGGGGGCAACTTTTGGAGCTTTCTATATTTGTCCCAACTTGTCATGTGCATCTGGTGATTTTGGTTCACTTACCTCATTGGGAAGGTGCCGTTACGGCCCATTTTCGCAATACGCGTTTTCTGCAAGAACGGTTATTAGACCGTGGTTTTGAGGGACCTTTTGGAGCTTTCTATATTTGCCCCACCATGTCATGTGCATCTGGTGAGTTTGGTTCACTTACCTCATTGGGAAGGTGCCGTCACGGTCAATTTTCGCAATATGCGTTTTCTGTCGGAAAGGGTATCTGAATGTGGTTTGGAGGCAACTTTTTGAGCTTTCTATATTTGACCCAACTGGTCATGTGCATCTGGTGAGTTTGGTTCACTTACCTCATTGGGAAGGTGCCGTTACGGCCCATTTTCGCAATACGCCTTTTCTGCAAGAACGGGTATTATAACGTGGTTTTGGGGGAACTTTTGGAGCTTTCTATATTTGCCCCACCTTGTCATGTGCATCGGGTGAGTTTGGTTCACTTACCTCATTGGGAAGGTGCCGTTACGGCCCATTTTCGAAATACGCGTTTTCTGCAAGAACGGGTATTAGAACGTGGTTTTGGGGGAACTTTTGGAGCTTTCTATATTTGCCCCACCTTGTCATGTGCATCGGGTGAGTTTGGTTCACTTACCTCATTGGGAAGGTGCGGTTACGGCCCATTTTCGCAATACGCGTTTTCTGCCGGAAAGGGTATCTGAACGTGGTTTGGGGCCAAGTTTTGGAGCTTTCTATATTTGTCCCACCTTGTCTTGTGCCTCGACTGAGTTTGGTTCACTTACCTCATTGGGAAGGTGCCGTTACGGCCCATTTTCACAATACGCGTTTTCTGCCGGAAAGGGTATCTGAACGTGGTTTGGGGGCAAGTTTTGGAGCTTTCTATATTTGTACCAGCTTGTCTTGTGCATCTAGTGAGTTAGGTTCACTTACCTCATTGGGAAGGTGCCGTTACGGCCCATTTTCGCAATACGCGTTTTCTGCAAGAACATGTATTAGAACGTGGTTTTGGGGGAACTTTTGGAGCTTTCTATATTTGCCCCACCTTGTCATGTGCATCTGGTGAGTTTGGTTCACTTACCTCATTGGGAAGGTGCCGTCACGGCCCATTTTCGCAATGCACGTTTTCTGTCGGAAAGGGTATCTGAAAGTGGTTTGGGGGCAACTTTTGGAACTTTCTATATTTGCCCCACCTTGTCATGTGCATCTGGTGAGTTTGGTTCACTTACCTCACTGGGAAGGTGCCGTTACGGCCCATTTTCGCAATAAGCGTTTTCTGTCGGAAAGGGTATCTTAACGTGGTTTAGGGGCAAGTTTTGGAGCTTTCTATATTTATCCCAGCTTGTCTTGTGCATCTACTGAGTTAGGTTCACTTACCTCATTGTGAAGCTGCCGTTACGGCCCGTTTTGCGCAATACGAATTTTTGCCGGAATTGTTGTCTGAACGTCGTTTCAGGGCAACTTATGGAGCTTTCTATATTTGTCCTACCTTGTCATGTGCATTTTGTGAGTTTGGTTCACTTTCCAAATTGGGAAGCTGCTTTTACGGCCAATTTTGCGCAATACGCGTTTTTGCCCAGAACGGGTATTTGAATGTGATTTAGGGACAACTTTTGGAGCTTTCTATATTTGTCCTACCTTCTCATGTGCATTTGGTGAGTTTGGTTCACTTACCTCATTGGGAAGCTGCCGTTACGGCCCTTTTTGCGCAATACACATTTTTGACCGAAATGTATATCTGAACTTGGTTTTGGGGTAACTTTTGGAGCTTTCTATATTTGCCCCACCTAGTTATGTGCATCTGGTGAGTTTGGTTCACTTCCCTTATTGGGAAGGTGCCATTATGGCCCATTTTGCGCAATTATTTATTTATTTATTTATTTATTTATTTATTTATTTATTTATTACATTTTTATACCGCCCAATAGCCGAAGCTCTCTGGGCGGTTCACAAAAATTAAAAATTAAACGCAATACACGTTTTCTGCCGGAAAGGGTATCTGAACGTAGTTTGGGGGCAACTTTTGGAGCTTTCTGTATTTGTCCTAACTTGTCATGTGTATCTGGTGAGTTTGGTTCACTTTCCTCACTGGGAAGCTGCTTTTACGGCCCATTTTGCGCAATACGCATTTTTGCCCTTGAACGGGTATCTGAACGTGGTTTTGGGGTAACTTTAGGAGCTGTCTATATTTGTCCCAACTTGTCATGTGCATCTGGTGAGTTTGGTTCACTTACCTCATTGTGAAGCTGCCGTTACGGCTCGTTTTGCGCAATACGAGTTTTTGCCGGAATTGTTATCTGAACGTCGTTTCAGGGCAACTTATGGAGCTTTCTATATTTGTCCTACCTTGTCATGTGCATTTGGTGAGTTTGGTTCACTTTCCACATTGGGAAGCTGCTTTTATGGCCCGTTTTGCGTGATATGCGTTTTTGCCCAGAACGGGTATTTGAATGTGGTTTTGGGACAACTTTTGGAGCTTTCTATATTTGTCCTACCTTGTCATGTGCATTTGGTGAGCTTGGTTAACTTACCTCATTGGGAAGTTGTCGTTACGGCCCAATTTGCGCAATACGCGTTTTTGCCCAGCACGGGTATCTGAACGTGGTTTAGGGACAACTTTTGGAGCTTTCTATATTTGTCCTACCTTCTCATGTGCATTTGGTGAGTTTGGTTCACTTACCTCATTGGGAAGTTGTCGTTACGGCCCAATTTGCGCAATACGCGTTTTTGCCCAGCACGGGTATCTGAACGTGGTTTCGGGGTTACTTTTGGAGCTTTCTATATTTGCCCCACATAGTTATGTGCATCTGGTGAGTTTGGTTCACTTCCCTTATTGGGAAGGTGCCGTTACGGCCCATTTTGCGCAATACACGTTTTCTGCCGGAAAGGGTATCTGAACGTGGTTTGGGGGCAACTTTTGGAGATTTCTGTATTTGTCCCATATTGTCATGTGCTTCTGGTGAGTTTGGTTCACTTACCTAATTGGGAAGCTGCCGTTAAGGCCCATTATGCGCAATACGCGTTTTTGCCCAGAACGGGTATCTGAACGTGGTTTTGGGGTAATTTTAGCAGCTGTCTATATTTTTCCCAACTTGTTATGTGCATCTGGTGAGTTTGGTTCACTTACCTCATTGGGAAGCTGCCGTTAAGGCCCATTATGCGCAATACGCGTTTTTGCCCAGAACGGGTATCTGAACGTGGTTTTGGGGTAATTTTAGCAGCTGTCTATATTTTTCCCAACTTGTTATGTGCATCTGGTGAGTTTGGTTCACTTTCCTCATTGGGAAGCTGCCGTTACAGCCCATTTTCGCAATACGCGTTTTCTGCCGGAAAGGGTATCTGAACGTGTTTTGGGGGCAACGTTTGGAGCTTTCTGTGTTTGTCCCAACTTGTCATGTGTATCTGGTGAGTTTGGTTCACTTTCCTCATTGGGAAGCTGCTTTTACGGTCCGTTTTGCGCAATACGCGTTTTTACGCAGAACAGGTATTTGAACGTGGTTTTGGTGTAACTTTAGGAGCAGTCTATATATGTCCCAACTTGTCATGTGCATCTGGTGAGTTTGGTTCACTTACCTCATTGGGAAGCTGCCGTTACGGCCCGTTTTGCGCAATACGAGTTTTTGCCGGAATGTTTATCTGAACGTCTTTTCAGGGCAACTTAAGGAGCTTTCTATATTTGCCCCACATTGTCATGTGCATCTGGTGAGTTTGGTTCACTTACCTCATTGGGAAGTTGCGGTTACGGCCCAATTTGGGCAATACGCGTTTTTGCCCAGCACGGTTATCTGAACGTGGTTTCGGTGTAACTTTTGGAGCTTTCTATATTTGCCCCACCTAGTAATGTGCATCTGGTGAGTTTGGATCACTTCCCTTATTGAGAAGGTGCCGTTACGGCCCATTTTGCGCAATACACGTTTTCTGCCGGAAAGGGAATCTGAACGTGGTTTGGGGGCAACTTTTGGAGCTTTCTGTATTTGTCCCAACTTGTCATGTGTATCTGGTGAGTTTGGTTCACTTTCCTCACTGGGAAGCTGCTTTTACGGCCCAATTTGCGCAATACGCATTTTTGCCCTTGAACGGGTATCTGAACGTCGTTTCAGAGCAACTTATGGAGCTTTCTATATTTGTCCTACCTTGTCATGTGCATTTGGTGAGTTTGGTTCACTTTCCTCATTGGGAAGCTGCTTTTACGGCCCGTTTTGCGTGATATGCGCTTTTGCCCAGAACGGGTATTTGAATGTGGGTTTGGGACAACTTTTGGAGCTTTCTATATTTGTCCTACCTTGTCATGTGCATTTGGTGAGTTTGGTTAGCTTACCTCATTGGGAAGTTGTCGTTACGGCCCAATTTGCGCAATACGCGTTTTTGCCCAGCACGGGTATCTGAACGTAGTTTAGGGACAACTTTTGGAGCTTTCTATATTTGTCCTACCTTCTCATGTGCATTTGGTGAGTTTGGTTCACTTACCTCATTGGGAAGTTACCGTTATGGCCCAATTTGCACAATACGCGTTTCTGCCCAGCACGGGTATCTGAACGTGGTTTCGGGGTAACTTTTGGAGCTTTCTATATTAGCCCCACCTAGTTATGTGCATCTGGTGAGTTTGGTTCACTTCCCTTATTGGGAAGGTGCCGTTACGGCCCATTTTGCGCAATACACGTTTTCTGCTGGAAAGGGTATCTGAACGTGGTTTGGGGGCAACTTTTGGAGATTTCTGTATTTCTCCCAACTTGTCATGTGCTTCTGGTGAGTTTGGTTCACTTACCTAATTGGGAAGCTGCCGTTAAGGCCCATTATGCGCAATACGCGTTTTTGCCCAGAACGGGTATCTGAACGTGGTTTTGGGGTAATTTTAGCAGCTGTCTATATTTTTCCCAACTTGTTATGTGCATCTGGTGAGTTTGGTTCACTTACCTCATTGGGAAGCTGCCGTTAAGGCCCATTATGCGCAATACGCGTTTTTGCCCAGAACGGGTATCTGAACGTGGTTTTGGGGTAATTTTAGCAGCTGTCTATATTTTTCCCAACTTGTTATGTGCATCTGGTGAGTTTGGTTCACTTTCCTCATTGGGAAGCTGCCGTTACAGCCCATTTTCGCAATACGCGTTTTCTGCCGGAAAGGGTATCTGAACGTGTTTTGGGGGCAACGTTTGGAGCTTTCTGTGTTTGTCCCAACTTGTCATGTGTATCTGGTGAGTTTGGTTCACTTTCCTCATTGGGAAGCTGTTTTTACGGTCCGTTTTGCGCAATACGCGTTTTTGCGCAGAACAGGTATTTGAACGTGGTTTTGGTGTAACTTTAGGAGCAGTCTATATATGTCCCAACTTGTCATGTGCATCTGGTGAGTTTGGTTCACTTACCTCATTGGGAAGCTGCCGTTACGGCCCGTTTTGCGCAATACGAGTTTTTGCCGGAATGGTTATCTGAACGTCTTTTCAGGGCAACTTATGGAGCTTTCTATATTTGCCCCACATTGTCATGTGCTTCTGGTGAGTTTGGTTCACTTACCTCATTGGGAAGTTGCCGTTACGGCCCAATTTGCGCAATACGCGTTTTTGCCCAAAACGGGTATCTGAACGTGGTTTTGGGACAACTTTTGGAGCTTTCTATATTTGCCCCACCTAGTAATGTGCATCTGGTGAGTTTGGATCACTTCCCTTATTGATAAGGTGCCGTTACGGCCCATTTTGAGCAATACACGTTTTCTGCCGGAAAGGGAATCTGAACGTGGTTTGGGGGCAACTTTTGGAGCTTTCTGTATTTGTCCCAACTTGTCATGTGTATCTGGTGAGTTTGGTTCACTTTCCTCACTGGGAAGCTGCTTTTACGGCCCATTTTGCGCAATACGCATTTTTGCCCTTGAACGGGTATCTGAACGTCGTTTCAGAGCAACTTATGGAGCTTTCTATATTTGTCCTACCTTGTCATGTGCATTTGGTGAGTTTGGTTAACTTACCTCATTGGGAAGTTGTCGTTATGGCCCAATTTGCGCAATACGCGTTTTTGCCCAGCACGGGTATCTGAACGTGGTTTAGGGACAACTTTTGGAGCTTTCTATATTTGTCCTACCTTCTCATGTGCATTTGGTGAGTTTGGTTCACTTACCTCATTGGGAAGTTACCGTTACGGCCCAATTTGCACAATACGCATTTCTGCCCAGCACGGATATCTGAACGTGGTTTCGGGGTAACTTTTGGAGCTTTCTATATTAGCCCCACCTAGTTATGTGCATCTGGTGAGTTTGGTTCACTTCCCTTATTGGGAAGGTGCCGTTACGGCCCATTTTGCGCAATACACGTTTTCTGCTGGAAAGGGTATCTGAACGTGGTTTGGGGGCAACTTTTGGAGATTTCTGTATTTGTCCCAACTTGTCATGTGCTTCTGGTGAGTTTGGTTCACTTACCTAATTGGGAAGCTGCCGTTAAGGCCCATTATGCGCAATACGCGTTTTTGCCCAGAACGGGTATCTGAACGTGGTTTTGGGGTAATTTTAGCAGCTGTCTATATTTTTCCCAACTTGTTATGTGCATCTGGTGAGTTTGGTTCACTTACCTCATTGGGAAGCTGCCGTTAAGGCCCATTATGCGCAATACGCGTTTTCTGCCGGAAAGGGTATCTGAACGTGTTTTGGGGGCAACGTTTGGAGCTTTCTGTGTTTGTCCCAACTTGTCATGTGTATCTGGTGAGTTTGGTTCACTTTCCTCATTGGGAAGCTGCTTTTACGGTCCGTTTTGCGCAATACGCGTTTTTGCGCAGAACAGGTATTTGAACGTGGTTTTGGTGTAACTTTAGGAGCAGTCTATATATGTCCCAACTTGTCATGTGCTTCTGGTGAGTTTGTTTCACTTACCTCATTGGGAAGCTGCCGTTACGGCCCGTTTTGCGCAATACGAGTTTTTGCCGGAATGGTTATCTGAACGTCTTTTCAGGGCAACTTATGGAGCTTTCTATATTTGCCCCACATTGTCATGTGCATCTGGTGAGTTTGGTTCACTTACCTCATTGGGAAGTTGCGGTTACGGCCCAATTTGCGCAATACGCGTTTTTGCCCAAAACGGGTATCTGAGCGTGGTTTTGGGACAACTTTTGGAGCTTTCTATATTTGTCCTACTTTATCATGTGCATTTGGTGAGTTTGGTTCACTTACCTCATTGGGAAGATGCCGTTACGGCCCTTTTTGCGCAATACACATTTTTGACCGAAATGTATATCTGAACTTGGTTTTGGGGTAACTTTTGGAGCTTTCTATATTTGCCCCACCTAGTTATGTGCATCTGGTGAGTTTGGTTCACTTCCCTTATTGGGAAGGTGCCGTTATGGCCCATTTTGCGCAATTATTTATTTATTTATTTATTTATTTATTTATTACATTTTTATACCGCCCAATAGCCGAAGCTCTCTGGGCGGTTCACAAAAATTAAAAATTAAACGCAATACACGTTTTCTGCCGGAAAGGGTATCTGAACGTAGTTTGGGGGCAACTTTTGGAGCTTTCTGTATTTGTCCCAACTTGTCATGTGCTTCTGGTGAGTTTGGTTCACTTACCTCATTGGGAAGCTCCCGTACGGCCCAAAGCGCAATAAGCACTTTTGCCCAGAATGGGTATCTGAACGTGATTTTGGGGCAACTTTTGGAGCTTACTATATTTGTCCTACCTTGTCATGTGCATTTGATGAGTTTGGTTCACTTACCTCATTGGGAAGTTGCCGTTATGGCCCAATTTGAGCAATTCACGTTATTGCCACAACGGTTATCTGAACGTGGTTTCGGTGTAACTTTTGGAGCTTTCTATATTTGCCCCACCTAGTAATGTGCATCTGGTGAGTTTGGTTCACTTTCCTCACTGGGAAGCTGCTTTTACGGCCCATTTTGCGCAATACGCATTTTTGCCCTTGAACGGGTATCTGAACGTGGTTTTGGGGTAACTTTAGGAGCTGTCTATATTTGTCCCAACTTGTCATGTGCATCTGGTGAGTTTGGTTCACTTACCTCATTGTGAAGCTGCCGTTACGGCCCGTTTTGCGCAATACGAGTTTTTGCCGGAATTGTTATCTGAACGTCGTTTCAGGGCAACTTATGGAGCTTTCTATATTTGTCCTACCTTGTCATGTGCATTTGGTGAGTTTGGTTCACTTTCCACATTGGGAAGCTGCTTTTACGGCCCATTTTGCGTGATATGCGTTTTTGCCCAGAACGGGTATTTGAATGTGGTTTTGGGACAACTTTTGGAGCTTTCTATATTTGTCCTACCTTGTCATGTGCATTTGGTGAGTTTGGTTAACTTACCTCATTGGGAAGTTGTCGTTACGGCCCAATTTGCGCAATACGCGTTTTTGCCCAGAACGGGTATCTGAACGTGGTTTCGGGGTAACTTTTGGAGCTTTCTATATTTGCCCCACCTAGTTATGTGCATCTGGTGAGTTTGGTTCACTTACCTCATTGGTAAGGTGCCGTTATGGCCCATTTTGCGCAATACACGTTTTCTGCCGGAAAGGGTATCTGAACGTAGTTTGGGGGCAACTTTTGGAGCTTTCTGTATTTGTCCCACCTTGTCATGTGCTTCTGGAGAGTTTGGTTCACTTACCTCATTGGGAAGCTACCGTTACGTCCAATTTGCGCAATAAGCGTTTTTGCCCAGAATGGGTATCTGAACGTGGTTTTGGGGCAACTTTTGGAGCTTTCTGTATTTGTCCTACCTTGTCATGTGCATTTGGTGAGTTTGGTTCACTTACCTCATTGGGAAGTTGTCATTATGGCCCATTTTGCGCAATTATTTATTTATTTATTTATTTATTTATTTATTTATTTATTTATTACATTTTTATACCGCCCAATAGCCGAAGCTCTCTGGGCGGTTCACAAAAATTAAAAATTAAACGCAATACATGTTTTCTGCCGTAAAGGGTATCTGAACGTAGTTTGGGGGCAACTTATGGAGCTTTCTGTATTTGTCCCAACTTGTCATGTGCTTCTGGTGAGTTTGGTTCACTTACCTCATTGGGAAGTTGCCGTTACGGCCCAATTTGCGCAATACGCGTTTTTGCCCAAAACGGGTATCTGAACGTGGTTTTGGGACAACTTTTGGAGCTTTCTATATTTGTCCTACCTTGTCATGTGCATTTGGTGAGTTTGGTTCACTTTCCACATTGGGAAGTTGCTTTTAAGGCCCGTTTTGCGTGATATGCGTTTTTGCCCAGAACGGGTATTTGAATGTGGTTTTGGGACAACTTTTGGAGCTTTCTATATTTGTCCTACCTTGTCATGTGCATTTGGTGAGTTTGGTTCACTTACCTCATTGGGAAGCTGTCGTTACGGCCCAATTTGAGCAATACACGTTTTCTGCCGGAAAGGGTATCTGAACGTAGTTTGGGGGCAACTTTTGGAGCTTTCTGTATTTGTCCCAACTTGTCATGTGCTTCTGGTGAGTTTGGTTCACTTACCTCATTGGGAAGCTGCCGTTTCGGCCCAATTTGCGCAATAAGCGTTTTTGCCCAGAATGGGTATCTGAACGTGGTTTTGGGGCAACTTTTGGAGCTTTCTGTATTTGTCCTACGTTGTCATGTGCATCTGGTGAGTTTGGTTCACTTACCTCATTGGGAAGCTGCCGTTAAGGCCCATTATGCGCAATACGCGTTTTTGCCCAGAACGGGTATCTGAACGTTGTTTTGGGGTAACTTTTGGAGCTTTCTATATTTGTCGTACCTTGTGATGTGCATTTGGTGAGTTTGGTTCACTTACCTCATTGGGAAGTTGCCGTTACGGCCCAATTTGCTCAATACGCGTTTTTGCCCAGCACGGGTATCTGAACGTGGTTTCGGGGCAACTTATGGAGCTTTCTATATTTGTCCTACATTGTCATGTGCATTTGGTGAGTTTGGTTCACTTTCCTCACTGGGAAGCTGCTTTTACGGCCCATTTTGCGCAATACGCATTTTTGCCCTTGAACGGGTATCTGAACGTGGTTTTGGGGTAACTTTAGGAGCTGTCTATATTTGTCCCAACTTGTCATGTGCATCTGGTGAGTTTGGTTCACTTACCTCATTGTGAAGCTGCCATTACGGCCCGTTTTGCGCAATACGAGTTTTTGCCGGAAAGGGTATCTGAACGTGGTTTGGTGGCAACTTTTGGAGATTTCTGTATTTGTCCTACCTTGTCATGTGCATTTGGTGAGTTTGGTTCACTTACCTCATTGGGAAGCTGCCGTTAAGGCCCATTATGCGCAATACGCGTTTTTGCCCAGAACGGGTATCTGAACGTGGTTTTGGGGTAATTTTAGCAGCTGTCTATATTTTTCCCAACTTGTTATGTGCATCTGGTGAGTTTGGTTCACTTTCCTCATTGGGAAGCTGCCGTTACAGCCCATTTTCGCAATACGCGTTTTCTGCCGGAAAGGGTATCTGAACGTGGTTTGGGGGCAACGTTTGGAGCTTTCTGTGTTTGTCCCAACTTGTCATGTGTATCTGGTGAGTTTGGTTCACTTTCCTCATTGGGAAGCTGCTTTTACGGTCCGTTTTGCGCAATACGCGTTTTTGCGCAAAACAGGTATTTGAACGTGGTTTTGGTGTAACTTTAGGAGCAGTCTATATATGTCCCAACTTGTCATGTGCATCTGGTGAGTTTGGTTCACTTACCTCATTGGGAAGCTGCAGTTACGGCCCGTTTTGCGCAATACGAGTTTTTGCCGGAATGGTTATCTGAACGTCTTTTCAGGGCAACTTATGGAGCTTTCTATATTTGCCCCACATTGTCATATGCTTCTGGTGAGTTTGGTTCACTTACCTCATTGGGAAGTTGCGGTTACGGCCCAATTTGCGCAATACGCTTTTTTGCCCAAAACGGGTATCTGAACGTGGTTTTGGGACAACTTTTGGAGCTTTCTATATTTGTCCTACTTTATCATGTGCATTTGGTGATTTTGGTTCACTTACCTCATTGGGAAGATGCCGTTACGGCCCTTTTTGCGCAATACACATTTTTGACCGAAATGTATATCTGAACTTGGTTTTGGGGTAACTTTTGGAGCTTTCTATATTTGTCCTACTTTATCATGTGCATTTGGTGAGTTTGGTTCACTTCCCTTATTGGGAAGGTGCCGTTATGGCCCATTTCGCGCAATTATTTATTTATTTATTTATTTATTTATTTATTACATTTTTATACCGCCCAATAGCCGAAGCTCTCTGGGCGGTTCACAAAAATTAAAAATTAAACGCAATACATGTTTTCTGCCGGAAAGGGTATCTGAACGTAGTTTGGGGGCAACTTTTGGAGCTTTCTGTATTTGTCCCAACTTGTCATGTCCTTCTGGTGAGTTTGGTTCACTTACCTCATTGGGAAGTTGCCGTTATGGCCCAATTTGAGCAATTCACGTTATTTGCCAAGAACGGTTATCTGAACGTGGTTTCGGTGTAACTTTTGGAGCTTTCTATATTTGCCCCACCTAGTAATGTGCATCTGGTGAGTTTGGTTCACTTCCCTTATTGAGAAGGTGCCGTTACGGCCCATTTTGCGCAATACACGTTTTCTGCCGGAAAGGGAATCTGAACGTGGTTTGGGGGCAACTTTTGGAGCTTTCTGTTTTTGTCCCAACTTGTCATGTGTATCTGGTGAGTTTGGTTCACTTTCCTCACTGGGAAGCTGCTTTTACGGCCCATTTTGCGCAATACGCATTTTTGCCCTTGAACGGGTATCTGAACGTGGTTTTGGGGTAACATTAGGAGCTGTCTATATTTGTCCCAACTTGTCATGTGCATCTGGTGAGTTTGGTTCACTTACCTCATTGGGAAGCTGCCGTTACGGCCCGTTTTGCGCAATACGAGTTTTTGCCGGAATGGTTATCTGAACGTCTTTTCAGGGCAACTTATGGAGCTTTCTATATTTGCCCCACATTGTCATGTGCTTCTGGTGAGTTTGGTTCACTTACCTCATTGGGAAGTTGCCGTTACGGCCCAATTTGCGCAATACGCGTTTTTGCCCAAAACGGGTATCTGAACGTGGTTTTGGGACAACTTTTGGAGCTTTCTATATTTGTCCTACTTTATCATGTGCATTTGGTGAGTTTGGTTCACTTTCCACATTGGGAAGTTGCTTTTAAGGCCCGTTTTGCGTGATATGCGTTTTTGCCCAGAACGGGTATTTGAATGTGGTTTTGGGACAACTTTTGGAGCTTTCTATATTTGTCCTACCTTGTCATGTGCATTTGGTGAGTTTGGTTCACTTACCTAATTGGGAAGCTGTCGTTACGGCCCAATTTGCGCAATACACGTTTTCTGCCGGAAAGGGTATCTGAACGTAGTTTGGGGGCAACTTTTGGAGCTTTCTGTATTTGTCCCAACTTGTCATGTGCTTCTGGTGAGTTTGGTTCACTTACCTCATTGGGAAGCTGCCGTTTCGGCCCAATTTGCGCAATAAGCGTTTTTGCCCAGAATGGGTATATGAACGTGGTTTTGGGGCAACTTTTGGAGCTTTCTGTATTTGTCCTACGTTGTCATGTGCATCTGGTGAGTTTGGTTCACTTACCTCATTGGGAAGCTGCCGTTAAGGCCCATTATGCGCAATACGCGTTTTTGCCCAGAACGGGTATCTGAACGTTGTTTTGGGGTAACTTTTGGAGCTTTCTATATTTGTCGTACCTTGTGATGTGCATTTGGTGAGTTTGGTTCACTTACCTCATTGGGAAGTTGCCGTTACGGCCCAATTTGCTCAATACGCGTTTTTGCCCAGCACGGGTATCTGAACGTGGTTTCGGGGCAACTTATGGAGCTTTCTATATTTGTCCTACATTGTCATGTGCATTTGGTGAGTTTGGTTCACTTACCTCATTGGGAAGTTGCCGTTATGGCCCAATTTGAGCAATTCACGTTATTGCCCAGAACGGTTATCTGAACGTGGTTTCGGTGTAACTTTTGGAGCTTTCTATATTTGCCCCACCTAGTAATGTGCATCTGGTGAGTTTGGTTCACTTCCCTTATTGAGAAGGTGCCGTTACGGCCCATTTCGCGCAATACACGTTTTCTGCCGGAAAGGGAATCTAAACGTGGTTTGGGGGCAACTTTTGGAGCTTTCTGTATTTGTCCCAACTTGTCATGTGTATCTGGTGAGTTTGGTTCACTTTCCTCACTGGGAAGCTGCTTTTACGGCCCATTTTGCGCAATACGCATTTTTGCCCTTGAACGGGTATCTGAACGTGGTTTTGGGGTAACTTTAGGTGCTGTCTATATTTGTCCCAACTTGTCATGTGCATCTGGTGAGTTTGGTTCACTTACCTCATTGTGAAGCTGCCATTACGGCCCGTTTTGCGCAATACGAGTTTTTGCCGGAATTGTTATCTGAACGTCGTTTCAGGGCAACTTATGGAGCTTTCTATATTTGTCCTACCTTGTCATGTGCATTTGGTGAGTTTGGTTAACTTACCTCATTGGGAAGTTGTCGTTACGGCCCAATTTGCGCAATACGCGTTTCTGCCCAGCACGGGTATCTGAACGTGGTTTCGAGGTAACTTTTGGAGCTTTCTATATTAGCCCCACCTAGTTATGTGCATCTGGTGAGTTTGGTTCACTTCCCTTATTGGGAAGGTGCCGTTACGGCCCATTTTGCGCAATACACGTTTTCTGCTGGAAAGGGTATCTGAACGTGGTTTGGGGGCAACTTTTGGAGATTTCTGTATTTGTCCCAACTTGTCATGTGCTTCTGGTGAGTTTGGTTCACTTACCTCATTGGGAAGCTGCCGTTACGGCCCAATTTGCGCAATACGCGTTTTTGCCCAGAACGGTTATCTGAACGTAGTTTTGGGGCAACTTTTGGAGCTTTCTGTATTTGTCCTACCTTGTCATGTGCATTTGGTGAGTTTGGTTCACTTACCTCATTGGGAAGGTGCCGTTAAGGCCCATTATGCGCAATACGCGTTTTTGCCCAGAACGGGTATCTGAACGTGGTTTTGGGGTAATTTTAGCAGCTGTCTATATTTTTCCCAACTTGTTATGTGCATCTGGTGAGTTTGGTTCACTTTCCTCATTGGGAAGCTGCCGTTACAGCCCATTTTCGCAATACGCGTTTTCTGCCGGAAAGGGTATCTGAACGTGGTTTGGGGGCAACGTTTGGAGCTTTCTGTGTTTGTCCCAACTTGTCATGTGTATCTGGTGAGTTTGGTTCACTTTCCTCATTGGGAAGCTGCTTTTATGGTCCTTTTTGCGCAATACGTGTTTTTGCGCAGAACAGGTATTTGAACGTGTTTTTGGCGTAACTTTAGGAGCAGTCTATATATGTCCCAACTTGTCATGTGCATCTGGTGAGTTTGGTTCACTTACCTCATTGGGAAGCTGCCGTTACGGCCCGTTTTGCGCAATACGAGTTTTTGCCGGAATGGTTATCTGAACGTCTTTTCAGGGCAACTTATGGAGCTTTCTATATTTGCCCCACATTGTCATGTGCATCTGGTGAGTTTGGTTCACTTACCTCATTGGAAAGTTGCCGTTACGGCCCAATTTGCGCAATACGCGTTTTTGCCCAAAACGGGTATCTGAACGTGGTTTTGGGACAACTTTTGGAGCTTTCTATATTTGTCCTATTTTATCATGTGCATTTGGTGAGTTTGGTTCACTTACCTCATTGGAAAGCTGCCGTTACGGCCCTTTTTGCGCAATGCACTTTTTTGACCGAAATGTATATCTGAACTTGGTTTTGGGGTAACTTTTGGAGCTTTCTATATTTGCCCCACCTAGTTATGTGCATCTGGTGAGTTTGGTTCACTTCCCTTATTGGGAAGGTGCCGTTATGGCCCATTTTGCGCAATTATTTATTTATTTATTTATTTATTTATTTATTTATTTATTACATTTTTATACCGCCCAATAGCCGAAGCTCTCTGGGCGGTTCACAAAAATTAAAAATTAAACGCAATACACGTTTTCTGCCGGAAAGGGTATCTGAACGTAGTTTGTGTGGCAACTTTTGGATCTTTCTGTATTTGTCCCAACTTGTCATGTGCTTCTGGTGAGTTTGGTTCACTTACCTCATTGGGAAGCTGCCGTTACGGCCCAAAGCGCAATAAGCGTTTTTGCCCAGAATGGGTATCTGAACGTGGTTTTGGGGCAACTTTTGGAGCTTACTATATTTGTCCTACCTTGTCATGTGCATTTGATGAGTTTGGTTCACTTACCTCATAGGGAAGTTGCCATTATGGCCCAATTTGAGCAATTCACGTTATTGCCCAGAACGGTTATCTGAACGTGGTTTCGGTGTAACTTTTGGAGCTTTCTATATTTGCCCCACCTAGTAATGTGCATCTGGTGAGTTTGGTTCACTTCCCTTATTGAGAAGGTGCCATTACGGCCCATTTTGCGCAATACACGTTTTCTGCCGGAAAGGGAATCTGAACGTGGTTTGGGGGCAACTTTTGGAGCTTTCTGTATTTGTCCCAACTTGTCATGTGTATCTGGTGAGTTTGGTTCACTTTCCTCAATGGGAAGCTGCTTTTACGGCCCATTTTGCGCAATACGCATTTTTGCCCTTGAACGGGTATCTGAACGTGGTTTTGGGGTAACTTTAGGAGCTGTCTATATTTGTCCCAACTTGTCATGTGCATCTGGTGAGTTTGGTTCACTTACCTCATTGTGAAGCTGCCGTTACGGCCCGTTTTGCGCAATACGCGTTTTTGCCCAGCACGGGTATCTGAACGTGGTTTAGGGACAACTTTTGGAGCTTTCTATATTTGTCCTACCTTCTCATGTGCATTTGTTGAGTTTGGTTCACTTACCTCATTGGGAAGTTGTCGTTACGGCCCAATTTGCGCAATACACGTTTTTGCCCAGCACGGGTATCTGAACGTGGTTTCGGGGTAACTTTTGGAGCTTTCTATATTTGCCCCACCTAGTTATGTGCATCTGGTGAGTTTGGTTCACTTCCCTTATTGGGAAGGTGCCGTTACGGCCCATTTTGCGCAATACACGTTTTCTGCCGGAAAGGGTATCTCAACGTAGTTTGGGGGCAACTTTTGGAGCTTTCTGTATTTGTCCCAACTTGTCATGTGCTTCTGGTGAGTTTGGTTCACTTACCTCATTGGGAAGCTGCCGTTACGGCCCAATTTGCGCAATAAGCGTTTTTGCCCAGAATGGGTATCTGAACGTGGTTTTGGGGCAACTTTTGGAGCTTTCTGTATTTGTCCTACCTTGTCATGTGCATCTGGTGAGTTTGGTTCACTTACTTCATTGGGAAGCTGCCGTTAAGGCCCATTATGCGCAATACGCGATTTTGCCCAGAACGGGTATCTGAACGTTGTTTTGGGGTAACTTTTGGAGCTTTCTATATTTGTCGTATCTTGTGATGTGCATTTGGTGAGTTTGGTTCACTTACCTCATTGGAAAGTTGCCGTTACGGCCCAATTTGCTCAATACGCGTTTTTGCCCAGCACGGGTATCTGAACGTGGTTTCGGGGTAACTTTTGGAGCTTTCTATATTTGCCCCACCTAGTTATGTGCATCTGGTGAGTTTGGTTCACTTCCCTTATTGGGAAGGTGCCGTTACGGCCCATTTTGCGCAATACACGTTTTCTGCCGGAAAGGGTATCTCAACGTAGTTTGGGGGCAACTTTTGGAGCTTTCTGTATTTGTCCCAACTTGTCATGTGCTTCTGGTGAGTTTGGTTCACTTACCTCATTGGGAAGCTGCCGTTACCGCCCAATTTGCGCAATAAGCGTTTTTGCCCAGAATGGGTATCTGAACGTGGTTTTGGGGCAACTTTTGGAGCTTTCTGTATTTGTCCTACCTTGTCATGTGCATCTGGTGAGTTTGGTTCACTTACTTCATTGGGAAGCTGCCGTTAAGGCCCATTATGCGCAATACGCGATTTTGCCCAGAACAGGTATCTGAACGTTGTTTTGGGGTAACTTTTGGAGCTTTCTATATTTGTTGTACCTTGTGATGTGCATTTGGTGAGTTTGGTTCACTAACCTCATTGGGAAGTTGCCGTTACGGCCCAATTTGCTCAATACGCGTTTTTGCCCAGCACGGGTATCTGAACGTGGTTTCGGGGTAACTTTTGGAGCTTTCTATATTTGCCCCACCTAGTTATGTGCATCTGGTGAGTTTGGTTCACTTCCATTATTGGGAAGGTGCCGTTACGGCCCATTTTGCGCAATACACGTTTTCTGCCGGAAAGGCAATCTGAACGTGGTTTGGGGACAACGTTTGGAGCTTTCTGTATTTGTCCCAACTTGTCATGTGTATCTGGTGAGTTTGGTTCACTTTCCTCACTGGGAAGCTGCTTTTACGGCCCATTTTGCGCAATACGGATTTTTGCCCTTGAACGGGTTTGTCCCAACTTGTCATGTGCTTCTGGTGAGTTTGGTTCACTTACCTCATTGGGAAGCTGCCGTTACGGCCCAATCTGCGCAATACGCGTTTTTGCCCAGAATGGGTATCTGAACGTGGTTTTGGGGCAACTTTTGGAGCTTACTATATTTGTCCTACCTTGTCATGTGCATTTGATGAGTTTGGTTAACTTACCTCATTGGGAAGTTGTCGTTAAGGCCCATTTTGCGCAATACACGTTTTCTGCCGGAAAGGGAATCTGAACGTGGTTTGGGGGCAACTTTTGGAGCTTTCTGTATTTGTCCCAACTTGTCATGTGTATCTGGTGAGTTTGGTTCACTTTCCTCACTGGGAAGCTGCTTTTACGGCCCATTTTGCGCAATACGCATTTTTGCCCTTGAACTGGTATCTGAACGTGGTTTTGGGGTAACTTTAGGAGCTGTCTATATTTGTCCCAACTTGTCATGTGCATCTGGTGAGTTTGGTTCACTTACCTCATTGTGAAGCTGCCGTTACGGCCCGTTTTGCGCAATACGAGTTTTTGCCGGAATTGTTATCTGAACGTCGTTTCAGGGCAACTTATGGAGCTTTCTATATTTGTCCTACCTTGTCATGTGCATTTGGTGAGTTTGGTTCACTTTCCACATTGGGAAGCTGCTTTTACGGCCCGTTTTGCGTGATATGCGTTTTTGCCCAGAACGGGTATTTGAATGTGGTTTTGGGACAACTTTTGGAGCTTTCTATATTTGACCTACCTTGTCATGTGCATTTGGTGAGTTTGGTTTACTTACCTCATTGGGAAGTTGTCGTTACGGCCCAATTTGCGCAATACGCGTTTTTGCACAGCACGGGTATCTGAACGTGGTTTAGGGACAACTTTTGGAGCTTTCTATATTTGTCCTACCTTCTCATGTGCATTTGGTGAGTTTGGTTCACTTACCTCATTGGGAAGTTGTCGTTACGGCCCAATTTGCGCAATACGCGTTTTTGCCCAGCACGGGTATCTGAACGTGGTTTCGGGGTAACTTTTGGAGCTTTCTATATTTGCCCAACTAGTTATGTGCATCTGGTGAGTTTGGTTCACTTCCCTTATTGGGAAGGTGCCGTTATGGCCCATTTTGCGCAATTATTTATTTATTTATTTATTTATTTATTACATTTTTATACCGCCCAATAGCCGAAGCTCTCTGGGCGGGTTCACAAAAATTAAAAATTAAACGCAATACACGTTTTCTGCCGGAATGGGTATCTGAACGTAGTTTGGGGGCAACTTTTGGAGCTTTCTGTATTTGTCCCAACTTGTCATGTGCTTCTGGTGAGTTTGGTTCACTTACCTCATTGGGAAGCTGCCGTTACGGCCCAATTTGCGCAATAAGCGTTTTTGCCCAGAATGGGTATCTGAACGTGGTTTTGGGGCAACTTTTGGAGCTTACTATATTTGTCCTACCTTGTCATGTGCATTTGATTAGTTTGGTTCACTTACCTCATTGGGAAGTTGCCGTTATGGCCCAATTTGAGCAATTCACGTTATTGCCCAGAACGGTTATCTGAACGTGGTTTCGGTGTAACTTTTGGAGCTTTCTATATTTGCCCCACCTAGTAATGTGCATCTGGTGAGTTTGGTTCACTTCCCTTATTGAGAAGGTGCCGTTACGGCCCATTTTGCGCAATACACGTTTTCTGCCGGAAAGGGAATCTGAACGTGGTTTGGGGGCAACTTTTGGAGCTTTCTGTATTTGTCCCAACTTGTCATGTGTATCTGGTGAGTTTGGTTCACTTTCCTCACTGGGAAGCTGCTTTTACGGCCCATTTTGCGCAATACGCATTTTTGCCCTTGAACGGGTATCTGAACGTGGTTTTGGGGTAACTTTAGGAGCTGTCTATATTTGTCCCAACTTGTCATGTGCATCTGGTGAGTTTGGTTCACTTACCTTATTGTGAAGCAGCCGTTACGGCCCGTTTTGCGCAATACGAGTTTTTGCCGGAATTGTTATCTGAACGTCGTTTCGGGGCAACTTATGGAGCTTTCTATATTTGTCCTACCTTGTCATGTGCATTTGGTGAGTTTGGTTCACTTTCCACATTGGGAAGCTGCTTTTACGGCCCGTTTTGCGTGATATGCGCTTTTGCCCAGAACGGGTATTTGAATGTGGTTTTGGGACAACTTTTGGAGCTTTCTATATTTGTCCTACCTTGTCATGTGCATTTGGTGAGTTTGGTTCACTTACCTCATTGGGAAGTTGTCGTTACGGCCCAATTTGCGCAATACGCGTTTTTGCCCAGCACGGGTATCTGAACGTGGTTTAGGGACAACTTTTGGAGCTTTCTATATTTGTCCTACCTTCTCATGTGCATTTGGTGAGTTTGGTTCACTTACCTCATTGGGAAGTTACCGTTACGGCCCAATTTGCGCAATACGCGTTTCTGCCCAGCACGGGTATCTGAACGTGGTTTCGGGGTAACTTTTGCAGCTTTCTATATTTGCCCCACCTTGTAATGTGCATCTGGTGAGTTTGGTTCTCTTCCTTTTTTGGGAAGGTGCCGTTACGGCCCATTTTGCGCAATACACGTTTTCTGCCGGAAAGAGTATCTGAACATGGTTTGGGGGCAACTTTTGGAGCTTTCTGTATTTGTCCCAATATGTCATATGCATCAGGTGAGTTTGGTTCACTTACCTCATTGGGAAGCTGCCATTATGGCCCATTTTGCGCAATACACGTTTTTGACAGGAACGGGTATCTGAACGTGGTTTTGGGGTAACTTTTGGAGATGTCTATATTTGTCCCACCTTGTCATGTGCATCTGGTGAGTTTGGTTCACTAACCTCATTGGGAAGGTGCCGTTATGGCCCATTTTCGCAATACGCGTTTTCCGCAAGAATGGGTATCTGAACGTGGTTTCGGGGCAACTTATGGAGCTTTCTATATTTGTCCCACCTATTTATGTGCATCTGGTAAGTTTTGCTCACTTTCCTCATTGGGAAGCTGCTTTTACGGTACGTTTTGCGCAATACGCATTTTTGCCCAGAACGGGTTTCTGAACGTGGTTTGGGGGCAACTTTTGGAGCTTTCTATATTTGTCCCTTCAGCAAGAAAGGGTGTTAGAACGTTGTTTTGGTGCAACTTTTGGAGCTTTCTATATTTGTCCCACCTTGTCATGTTCATCTGGTGAGTTTGGTTCACTTTCCTCATTGGGAAGCTGCTTTTACGGCCCGTTTTGCGCAATATGCGTTTTTGCCCAGAACGGGTATCTGAACGTCGTTTGGGGGCAACTTTTGGAACTTTCTATATTTGTCCTACCTTGTCATGTGCATTTGGTGAGTTTGGTTCACATACCTCATTGGGAAGTTGCCGTTATGGCCCGTTTTGCGCAATACGCGTTTTTGCCCAGAACGGGTATCTGAATGTGGTTTTGAGCAACTTTTGGAGCTTTCTATATTTGTCCTACCTTGTCATGTGCATTTGGTGAGTTTGGTTCACTTACCTCATTGGGAAGCTGCCGTTACGGCCCATTTTGCGCAATACTTGTTTTTGACCGGAACGGGTATCTGAACGTGGTTTTGGGGTAACTTTTGGAGCTGTCTATATTTGTCCCACCTTGTTTTGTTCATCTAGTGAGTTTGGTTTACTTACCTCACTGGGAAGGTGCCATTACATCCCCTTTTCGCAATACGCATTTTCCGCAAGAACGGGTATCTGAACGTAGTTTCGGAGCAACTTATGGAGCTTTCTATATTAGTTCCACCTAGTTATATGCATTTGGTGAGTTTGGTGGTCTTTCCTAATTGGGAAGGTGTTTTTACGGCCCGTTTTGCGCAATATGCGTTTTTGCCCAGAACGGGTATCTGAACGTGGTTTTGGGGTAGCTTTTGGAGCTGTCTATATTTGTCCCAACTTGTCATGTGCATCTGGTGAGTTTGGTTCACTTTCCTCATTGGGAAGTTGCCGTTTCGGCCCAATATTGCGCAATACGCGTTATTGCCCAGAACTGGTATCTGAACGTGGTTTTGGGGCAACTTTTGGGGCTTTCTTTATTTGTCCCAACTTGTTATGTGCATCTGGTCAGTTTGGTTCACTTACCTCATTGGGAAGCTGCCGTTACGGCCCAATTGCGCAATAAGCGTTTTTGCTAGGAACGGGCAACTGAACGTGGTTTTGGGGCAACTTTTGGCGCTGTCTATATTTGTCCCAACTTGTCATGTGCATCTGGTGAGTTTGGTTCACTTTCCTCATTGGGAAGCTGCCGTTACGGCCCATTTTCGCAATACGCGTTTTCTGCCGGAAAGGGTATCTGAACGTGGTTTGGGTGCAACTTTTGGAGCTTTCTGTATTTGTCCCAACTTGTCATGTGTATCTTGTGAGTTTGGTTCACTTTCCTCATTGGGAAGCTGCTTTTACGGCCCGTTTTGCGCAATACGCGTTTTTGCGCAAAACGGGTATCTGAAGGTGATTTTGGGGCAACTTTTGGAACTTTCTATATTTGTCCTACCTTGTCATGTGCATTTGGTGGGTTTGGTTAACTTATCTCATTGGGAAGGTGCCGTTAGGGCCCATTTTTCGCAATAACCGTTTTCCCCCGTAAAAGGTATCTGAACGTGGTTTGGGGGCAACTTTTGGAGCTTTCTATATTTGTCCCAACTAGTCGTGTGCATCTGGATAGTTTGTTTCACTTACTTCATTGGGAAGCTGCCGTTACGGCCCGTTTGAGCAATTCACGTTTTTGCCGTAATGGGTATCTGAACGTCGTTTCGGGGCAACTTTTGCAGCTTTCTATATTTGTCCCACCTTGTCATATGCATCTGGTGAATTTGGTTAACTTACCTCATTGGGAAGCTGCCGTTACGGCCCGTTTGCGCAATACGAGTTTTTGCCGCAATGGGTATCTGAACGTCGTTTCGGGGCAACTTATGGAGCTTTCTATATTTGCCCCACCTTGTCATGTGCATCGGGTGAGTTTGGTTCACTTACCTGATTGGGAAGCAGCCGTTAAGGCCCATTTTGCGCATTACACGTTTTTGCCCGGAACGGGTATCTGAACATGGTTTTGGAGCAACTTTTGGAGCTTTCTATATTTGTCCCAACTAGTCATGTGCATCTGGATAGTTTGGTTCACTTACCTCATTGTCAAGCTGCCGTTATGGCCCGTTTGCGCAATCCGAGTTTTTGCCAGAATGGGTATCTGAACGTCGTTTCGGGGCAACTTATGGAACTTTCTATATTTGCCCCACCTTGTCATGTGCATCTGGTGAGTTTGGTTCACTCACCTCATTGGGAAGGTGCAGTTACGGCCCATGTTGCGCAATACGCGTTTCCCCCCGGAAACGGTATCTGAACGTGGTTTGGGGGCAACTTTTGGAGCTTTCTATATTTGTCACACCTTGTCTTGTGCATCTGGTGAGTTTGGTTCACTTACCTCATTGGGAAGGTGCCGTTACGGCCCATTTTCGCAAAAAGCGTTTTCCGCAAGAACGGGTATTAGAACGTGGTTTGGTGGCAACTTTTGGAGCTTTCTATATTTGTCCCACCTTGTCATGTGCATCTGGATAGTTTGGTTCACTTACCTCATTGGGAAGCTGACGTTACGGCCCATTTTGCACAATAAGCGTTTCTGTCCGGAACGTGTATCTGAACGTGGTTTCGGAGCAACTTTTGGAGCTTTCTATATTTGTCCCACCTTGTCATGAGCATCTGGTGAGTTTGGTTCACTCACCTCATTGGGAAGGTGCCGTTACGGCCCATTTTTCGCAATACGCGTTTCCCCCCGGAAAGGGTATGTGAACGTGGTTTGGGGGCATCTTTTGGAGCTTTCTATATTTGGCCAAACTTGTCATGTGCATCTGGTGAGTTTGGTTCACTTACCTCATTGGGAAGCTGCCGTTACGGCCCATTTTCGCAATACGCATCTCCGCCCGGAACGGTTATCTGAACGTGGTTTCGGGGCAACTTTTGGAGCTTTCTATATTTGTCCCACCTTGTCATGTGCATCTGGTGAGTTTGGTTCACTCACCTCTTTGGGAAGGTGCCGTTACGGCCCATTTATCGCAATACGCATTTCCACCCGGAAAGGGTATCTGAACGTGGTTTGGGGGCCATTTTGAAGCTTTCTATATTTGTCCCACCTTGTCATGTGCATCTGGTGAGTTTGGTTCACTTACCTCATTGGGAAGGTGCCGTTATGGTCCATTTTGTGAAATACGCGTTTTCCTCCAGAACGGGTATCTGAACGTGGTTTGGGGGCAACTTTTGGAGCTTTCTATATTTGTCCCAATTTGTCATGTGCATCTGGTGAGTTTGGTTCACTTACCTTATTGGGAAGGTGCTGTTACGGCCCATTTTGCACAATATGCGTTTTTGCCAGGAACTGGTATCAGAACGTGGTTTTGGGGCAACTTTTGGAGCTTTCATATTTGTCCTACCTTGTCATGTGCATTTGGTGGGTTTGGTTAACTTATCTCATTGGGAAGGTGCCATTAGGGCCCATTTTTCGCAATAAGCGTTTTCCCCCGGAAAGGGTATCTGAACGTGGTTTGGGGGCAACTTTTGGAGCTTTCTATATTTGTCCCAACTAGTCGTGTGCATCTGGATAGTTTGTTTCACTTACCTCATTGGCAAGCTGCCGTTACGGCCCGTTTGAGCAATACACGTTTTTGCCGTAATGGGTATCTGAACGTCGTTTCGGGCCAACTTATGGAGCTTTCTATATTTGTCCCACCTTGTCATGTGCATCGGGTGAGTTTGGTTCACTTACTTCATTGGGAAGCTGCCGTTACGGCCCATTATACGCAATACGCGTTTCCGCCCGGAACAGGTATCTGAACGTGGTTTTGGGGCAACTTTTGCAGCTTTCTATATTTGTCCCACTTTGTCATATGCATCTGGTGAATTTGGTTAACTTACCTCATTGGGAAGCTGCCGTTACGGCCCTTTTGCGCAATACGAGTTTTTGCCGTAATGGGTATCTGAACGTCGTTTCGGGGCAACTTATGGAGCTTTCTATATTTGCCCCACCTTGTCATGTGCATCTGGTGAGTTTGGTTCACTTACCTGATTGGGAAGCAGCCGTTAAGGCCCATTTTGCGCATTACACGTTATTGCCCGGAACGGGTATCTGAACATGGTTTTGGAACAACTTTTGGAGCTTTCTATATTTGTCCCAACTAGTCATGTGCATCTGGATAGTTTGGTTCACTTACCTCATTGGGAAGCTGCCGTTATGGCCCGTTTGCGCAATACGAGTTTTTGCCAGAATGGGTATCTGAACGTCGTTTCGGGGCAACTTATGGAACTTTCTATATTTGCCCCACCTTGTCATGTGCATCTGGTGAGTTTGGTTCACTTACCTCATTGGGAAGGTGCCTTTACGGCCCATGCTGCGCAATACGCGTTTCCCCCCGGAAAGGGTATCTGAACGTGGTTTGGGGGCAACTTTTGGAGCTTTCTATATTTGTCCCACCTTGTCATGTGCATCTGGTGAGTTTGGTTCACTTACCTCATTGGGAAGGTGCCGTTACGGCCCATTTTCGCAATACACGTTTTCTGCAGGTAAGGGTATCAGAACGTGGTTTTGGAGCAACTTTTGGAGCTTTCTATATTTGTCCCACTTTGTCATGTGCATCTGGTGAGTTAGATTCACATACCTCATTGGGAAGCTGCCGCTACGGCCCATTTTGTGAAATACGCGTTTTTGCCCGGAACGGGTAACTGAACGTGGTTTGGGGGCAACTTTTGGAGCTTTCTATATTTGTCCCACCTTGTCATGTGCATCTGGTGAGTTAGATTCACTTACCTCATTGGGAAGCTGCCGCTACGGCCCATTTTGTGAAATACGCGTTTTTGCCCGGAACGGGTAACTGAACGTGGTTTCGGGGCACCTTTTTTGAGCTTTCTATATTTTTCCCAACTTGTCATGAGCATCTGGTGAATTTGGTTGACTTTCCTCACTGGGAAGCTGGTTTTACGGCCCGTTTTGCGCAACACAAACTTTTGCCCGGAACGGCTATCTGAACATGCTTTCGGCGCAACTTTTCGAGCTTTCTATATTTGTCCCACCTTGTCATGTGCATCTGGTGAGTTTGGTTCACTCACCTCATTGGGAAGGTGCCGTTATGGCCCATCTTTCACAATATGCGTTTCCCCCCGGAAAGGGTATCTGAACATGCTTTGGAGGCAACTTTTGGAGCTTTCTATATTTGTCACAACTTGTCATGTGCATCTGGTGAGTTTGGTTCACTTACCTCATTGGGAAGCTGCCGTTACGGCCCATTTTCTCAATACGCATCTCCGCCCGGAACGGGTATCTGAACGTGGTTTCGGGGCAACTTTTGGAGCTTTCTATATTTGTCCCACCTTGTCATGTGCATCTGGTGAGTTTGGTTCACTCACCTCTTTGGGAAGGTGCCGTTACGGCCCATTTATCGCAATACGCGTTTCCACCCGGAAAGGGTATCTGAACGTGGTTTGGGGGCCATTTTGGAGCTTTCTATATTTGTCCCACCTTGCCATGTGCATCTGGTGAGTTTGGTTCACTTACCTCATTGGGAAGGTGCCGTTATGGCCCATTTAAGCAAAACACGTTTTCTTCCGGAACGGGTATCAGAACGTGGTTTTGGAGCAACTTTTGGAGCTTTCTATATTTGTCCCAACTTGTCATGTGTATCTGGTGAGTTTGGTTCACTTACCTCATTGGGAAGCTGCAGCTACGGCCCATTTTGTGAAATACGCGTTTTCCTCCGGAACGGGTATCTGAACGTGGTTTGGGGGCAACTTTTGGAGCTTTCTGTATTTGTCCCAACTTGTCATGTGTATCTGGTGAGTTTGGTTCACTTTCCTCACTGGGAAGCTGCTTTTACGGCCCATTTTGCGCAATACGGATTTTTGACCTTGAACGGGTTTGTCCCAACTTGTCATGTGCTTCTGGTGAGTTTGGTTCACTTACCTCATTGGGAAGCTGCCGTTACGGCCCAATCTGCGCAATACGCGTTTTTGCCCAGAATGGGTATCTGAACGTGGTTTTGGGGCAACTTTTGGAGCTTACTATATTTGTCCTACCTTGTCATGTGCATTTGATGAGTTTGGTTAACTTACCTCATTGGGAAGTTGTCGTTAAGGCCCATTTTGCGCAATACACGTTTTCTGCCGGAAAGGGAATCTGAACGTGGTTTGGGGGCAACTTTTGGAGCTTTCTGTATTTGTCCCAACTTGTCATGTGTATCTGGTGAGTTTGGTTCACTTTCCTCACTGGGAAGCTGCTTTTACGGCCCATTTTGCGCAATACGCATTTTTGCCCTTGAACGGGTATCTGAACGTGGTTTTGGGGTAACTTTAGGAGCTGTCTATATTTGTCCCAACTTGTCATGTGCATCTGGTGAGTTTGGTTCACTTACCTCATTGTGAAGCTGCCGTTACGGCCCGTTTTGCGCAATACGAGTTTTTGCCGGAATTGTTATCTGAACGTCGTTTCAGGGCAACTTATGGAGCTTTCTATATTTGTCCTACCTTGTCATGTGCATTTGGTGAGTTTGGTTCACTTTCCACATTGGGAAGCTGCTTTTACGGCCCGTTTTGCGTGATATGCGTTTTTGCCCAGAACGGGTATTTGAATGTGGTTTTGGGACAACTTTTGGAGCTTTCTATATTTGACCTACCTTGTCATGTGCATTTGGTGAGTTTGGTTAACTTACCTCATTGGGAAGTTGTCGTTACGGCCCAATTTGCGCAATACGCGTTTTTGCACAGCACGGGTATCTGAACGTGGTTTAGGGACAACTTTTGGAGCTTTCTATATTTGTCCTACCTTCTCATGTGCATTTGGTGAGTTTGGTTCACTTACCTCATTGGGAAGTTGTCGTTACGGCCCAATTTGCGCAATACGCGTTTTTGCCCAGCACGGGTATCTGAACGTGGTTTCGGGGTAACTTTTGGAGCTTTCTATATTTGCCCAACTAGTTATGTGCATCTGGTGAGTTTGGTTCACTTCCCTTATTGGGAAGGTGCCGTTATGGCCCATTTTGCGCAATTATTTAGTTATTTATTTATTTATTTATTTATTACATTTTTATACCGCCCAATAGCCGAAGCTCTCTGGGCGGTTCACAAAAATTAAAAATTAAACGCAATACACGTTTTCTGCCGGAATGGGTATCTGAACGTAGTTTGGGGGCAACTTTTGGAGCTTTCTGTATTTGTCCCAACTTGTCATGTGCTTCTGGTGAGTTTGGTTCACTTACCTCATTGGGAAGCTGCCGTTACGGCCCAATTTGCGCAATAAGCGTTTTTGCCCAGAATGGGTATCTGAACGTGGTTTTGGGGCAACTTTTGGAGCTTACTATATTTGTCCTACCTTGTCATGTGCATTTGATTAGTTTGGTTCACTTACCTCATTGGGAAGTTGCCGTTATGGCCCAATTTGAGCAATTCACGTTATTGCCCAGAACGGTTATCTGAACGTGGTTTCGGTGTAACTTTTGGAGCTTTCTATATTTGCCCCACCTAGTAATGTGCATCTGGTGAGTTTGGTTCACTTCCCTTATTGAGAAGGTGCCGTTACGGCCCATTTTGCGCAATACACGTTTTCTGCCGGAAAGGGAATCTGAACGTGGTTTGGGGGCAACTTTTGGAGCTTTCTGTATTTGTCCCAACTTGTCATGTGTATCTGGTGAGTTTGGTTCACTTTCCTCACTGGGAAGCTGCTTTTACGGCCCATTTTGCGCAATACGCATTTTTGCCCTTGAACGGGTATCTGAACGTGGTTTTGGGGTAACTTTAGGAGCTGTCTATATTTGTCCCAACTTGTCATGTGCATCTGGTGAGTTTGGTTCACTTACCTTATTGTGAAGCAGCCGTTACGGCCCGTTTTGCGCAATACGAGTTTTTGCCGGAATTGTTATCTGAACGTCGTTTCGGGGCAACTTATGGAGCTTTCTATATTTGTCCTACCTTGTCATGTGCATTTGGTGAGTTTGGTTCACTTACCTCATTGGGAAGTTGCCGTTATGGCCCAAATTGAGCAATTCACGTTATTGCCCAGAACGGTTATCTGAACGTGGTTTCGGTGTAACTTTTGGAGCTTTCTATATTTGCCCCACCTAGTAATGTGCATCTGGTGAGTTTGGTTCACTTCCCTTATTGAGAAGGTGCCGTTACGGCCCATTTTGCGCAATACACGTTTTCTGCCGGAAAGGGAATCTGAACGTGGTTTGGGGGCAACTTTTGGAGCTTTCTGTATTTGTCCCAACTTGTCATGTGTATCTGGTGAGTTTGGTTCACTTTCCTCACTGGGAAGCTGCTTTTACGGCCCATTTTGCGCAATACGCATTTTTGCCCTTGAACGGGTATCTGAACGTGGTTTTGGGGTAACTTTAGGAGCTGTCTATATTTGTCCCAACTTGTCATGTGCATCTGGTGAGTTTGGTTCACTTACCTCATTGTGAAGCTGCCGTTACGGCCCGTTTTGCGCAATACGAGTTTTTGCCGGAATTGTTATCTGAACGTCGTTTCAGGGCAACTTATGGAGCTTTCTATATTTGTCCTACCTTGTCATGTGCATTTGGTGAGTTTGGTTCACTTTCCACATTGGGAAGCTGCTTTTACGGCCCGTTTTGCGTGATATGCGCTTTTGCCCAGAACGGGTATTTGAATGTGGTTTTGGGACAACTTTTGGAGCTTTCTATATTTGACCTACCTTGTCATGTGCATTTGGTGAGTTTGGTTAACTTACCTCATTGGGAAGTTGTCGTTACGGCCCAATTTGCGCAATACGCGTTTTTGCACAGCACGGGTATCTGAACGTGGTTTAGGGACAACTTTTGGAGCTTTCTATATTTGTCCTACCTTCTCATGTGCATTTGGTGAGTTTGGTTCACTTACCTCATTGGGAAGTTGTCGTTACGGCCCAATTTGCGCAATACGCGTTTTTGCCCAGCACGGGTATCTGAACGTGGTTTCGGGGTAACTTTTGGAGCTTTCTATATTTGCCCAACTAGTTATGTGCATCTGGTGAGTTTGGTTCACTTCCCTTATTGGGAAGGTGCCGTTATGGCCCATTTTGCGCAATTATTTATTTATTTATTTATTTATTTATTTATTTATTACATTTTTATACCGCCCAATAGCCGAAGCTCTCTGGGCGGTTCACAAAAATTAAAAATTAAACGCAATACACGTTTTCTGCCGGAATGGGTATCTGAACGTAGTTTGGGGGCAACTTTTGGAGCTTTCTGTATTTGTCCCAACTTGTCATGTGCTTCTGGTGAGTTTGGTTCACTTACCTCATTGGGAAGCTGCCGTTACGGCCCAATTTGCGCAATAAGCGTTTTTGCCCAGAATGGGTATCTGAACGTGGTTTTGGGGCAACTTTTGGAGCTTACTATATTTGTCCTACCTTGTCATGTGCATTTGATTAGTTTGGTTCACTTACCTCATTGGGAAGTTGCCGTTATGGCCCAATTTGAGCAATTCACGTTATTGCCCAGAACGGTTATCTGAACGTGGTTTCGGTGTAACTTTTGGAGCTTTCTATATTTGCCCCACCTAGTAATGTGCATCTGGTGAGTTTGGTTCACTTCCCTTATTGAGAAGGTGCCGTTACGGCCCATTTTGCGCAATACACGTTTTCTGCCGGAAAGGGAATCTGAACGTGGTTTGGGGGCAACTTTTGGAGCTTTCTGTATTTGTCCCAACTTGTCATGTGTATCTGGTGAGTTTGGTTCACTTTCCTCACTGGGAAGCTGCTTTTACGGCCCATTTTGCGCAATACGCATTTTTGCCCTTGAACGGGTATCTGAACGTGGTTTTGGGGTAACTTTAGGAGCTGTCTATATTTGTCCCAACTTGTCATGTGCATCTGGTGAGTTTGGTTCACTTACCTTATTGTGAAGCAGCCGTTACGGCCCGTTTTGCGCAATACGAGTTTTTGCCGGAATTGTTATCTGAACGTCGTTTCGGGGCAACTTATGGAGCTTTCTATATTTGTCCTACCTTGTCATGTGCATTTGGTGAGTTTGGTTCACTTACCTCATTGGGAAGTTGCCGTTATGGCCCAAATTGAGCAATTCACGTTATTGCCCAGAACGGTTATCTGAACGTGGTTTCGGTGTAACTTTTGGAGCTTTCTATATTTGCCCCACCTAGTAATGTGCATCTGGTGAGTTTGGTTCACTTCCCTTATTGAGAAGGTGCCGTTACGGCCCATTTTGCGCAATACACGTTTTCTGCCGGAAAGGGAATCTGAACGTGGTTTGGGGGCAACTTTTGGAGCTTTCTGTATTTGTCCCAACTTGTCATGTGTATCTGGTGAGTTTGGTTCACTTTCCTCACTGGGAAGCTGCTTTTACGGCCCATTTTGCGCAATACGCATTTTTGCCCTTGAACGGGTATCTGAACGTGGTTTTGGGGTAACTTTAGGAGCTGTCTATATTTGTCCCAACTTGTCATGTGCATCTGGTGAGTTTGGTTCACTTACCTCATTGTGAAGCTGCCGTTACGGCCCGTTTTGCGCAATACGAGTTTTTGCCGGAATTGTTATCTGAACGTCGTTTCAGGGCAACTTATGGAGCTTTCTATATTTGTCCTACCTTGTCATGTGCATTTGGTGAGTTTGGTTCACTTTCCACATTGGGAAGCTGCTTTTACGGCCCGTTTTGCGTGATATGCGCTTTTGCCCAGAACGGGTATTTGAATGTGGTTTTGGGACAACTTTTGGAGCTTTCTATATTTGTCCTACCTTGTCATGTGCATTTGGTGAGTTTGGTTCACTTACCTCATTGGGAAGTTGTCGTTACGGCCCAATTTGCGCAATATGCGTTTTTGCCCAGCACGGGTATCTGAACGTGGTTTAGGGACAACTTTTGGAGCTTTCTATATTTGTCCTACCTTCTCATGTGCATTTGGTGAGTTTGGTTCACTTACCTCATTGGGAAGTTACCGTTACGGCCCAATTTGCGCAATACGCGTTTCTGCCCAGCACGGGTATCTGAACGTGGTTTCGGGGTAACTTTTGGAGCTTTCTATATTTGCCCCACCTTGTAATGTGCATCTGGTGAGTTTGGTTCTCTTCCTTTTTTGGGAAGGTGCCGTTACGGCCCATTTTGCGCAATACACGTTTTCTGCCGGAAAGAGTATCTGAACATGGTTTGGGGGCAACTTTTGGAGCTTTCTGTATTTGTCCCAATATGTCATATGCATCAGGTGAGTTTGGTTCACTTACCTCATTGGGAAGCTGCCATTATGGCCCATTTTGCGCAATACACGTTTTTGACAGGAACGGGTATCTGAACGTGGTTTTGGGGTAACTTTTGGAGATGTCTATATTTGTCCCACCTTGTCATGTGCATCTGGTGAGTTTGGTTCACTAACCTCATTGGGAAGGTGCCGTTATGGCCCATTTTCGCAATACGCGTTTTCCGCAAGAATGGGTATCTGAACGTGGTTTCGGGGCAACTTATGGAGCTTTCTATATTTGTCCCACCTATTTATGTGCATCTGGTAAGTTTTGCTCACTTTCCTCATTGGGAAGCTGCTTTTACGGTACGTTTTACGCAATACGCATTTTTGCCCAGAACGGGTTTCTGAACGTGGTTTGGGGGCAACTTTTGGAGCTTTCTATATTTGTCCCTTCAGCAAGAAAGGGTGTTAGAACGTTGTTTTGGTGCAACTTTTGGAGCTTTCTATATTTGTCCCACCTTGTCATGTTCATCTGGTGAGTTTGGTTCACTTTCCTCATTGGGAAGCTGCTTTTACGGCCCGTTTTGCGCAATATGCGTTTTTGCCCAGAACGGGTATCTGAACGTCGTTTTGGGGCAACTTTTGGAACTTTCTATATTTGTCCTACCTTGTCATGTGCATTTGGTGAGTTTGGTTCACATACCTCATTGGGAAGTTGCCGTTATGGCCCGTTTTGCGCAATACGCGTTTTTGCCCAGAACGGGTATCTGAATGTGGTTTTGAGCAACTTTTGGAGCTTTCTATATTTGTCCTACCTTGTCATGTGCATTTGGTGAGTTTGGTTCACTTACCTCATTGGGAAGCTGCCGTTACGGCCCATTTTGCGCAATACTTGTTTTTGACCGGAACGGGTATCTGAACGTGGTTTTGGGGTAACTTTTGGAGCTGTCTATATTTGTCCCACCTTGTTTTGTTCATCTAGTGAGTTTGGTTTACTTACCTCACTGGGAAGGTGCCATTACATCCCCTTTTCGCAATACGCATTTTCCGCAAGAACGGGTATCTGAACGTAGTTTCGGAGCAACTTATGGAGCTTTCTATATTAGTTCCACCTAGTTATATGCATTTGGTGAGTTTGGTGGTCTTTCCTAATTGGGAAGGTGTTTTTACGGCCCGTTTTGCGCAATATGCGTTTTTGCCCAGAACGGGTATCTGAACGTGGTTTTGGGGTAGCTTTTGGAGCTCTCTATATTTGTCCCAACTTGTCATGTGCATCTGGTGAGTTTGGTTCACTTTCCTCATTGGGAAGTTGCCGTTTCGGCCCAATATTGCGCAATACGCGTTATTGCCCAGAACTGGTATCTGAACGTGGTTTTGGGGCAACTTTTGGAGCTTTCTTTATTTGTCCCAACTTGTTATGTGCATCTGGTGAGTTTGGTTCACTTACCTCACTGGGAAGCTGCCGTTACGGTCCAATTGCGCAATAAGCGTTTTTGCTAGGAACGGGCAACTGAACGTGGTTTTGGGGCAACTTTTGGCGCTGTCTATATTTGTCCCAACTTGTCATGTGCATCTGGTGAGTTTGGTTCACTTTCCTCATTGGGAAGTTGCCGTTTCGGCCCAATATTGCGCAATACGCGTTATTGCCCAGAACTGGTATCTGAACGTGGTTTTGGGGCAACTTTTGGAGCTTTCTTTATTTGTCCCAACTTGTTATGTGCATCTGGTGAGTTTGGTTCACTTACCTCATTGGGAAGCTGCCGTTACGGCCCAATTGCGCAATAAGCGTTTTTGCCAGGAACGGGCAACTGAACGTGGTTTTGGGGCAACTTTTGGCGCTGTCTATATTTGTCCCAACTTGTCATGTGCATCTGGTGAGTTTGGTTCACTTTCCTCATTGGGAAGCTGCCGTTACGGCCCATTTTCGCAATACGCGTTTTCTTCCGGAAAGGGTATCTGAACGTGGTTTGGGTGCAACTTTTGGAGCTTTCTGTATTTGTCCCAACTTGTCATGTGTATCTTGTGAGTTTGGTTCACTTTCCTCATTGGGAAGCTGCTTTTACGGCCCGTTTTGCACAATACGCGTTTTTGCGCAAAACGGGTATCTGAAGGTGATATTGGGGCAACTTTTGGAGCTTTCTATATTTGTCCTACCTTGTCATGTGCATTTGGTGGGTTTGGTTAACTTATCTCATTGGGAACGTGCCGTTAGGGCCCATTTTTCGCAATAACCGTTTCCCCCCGGAAAGGGTATCTGAACGTGGTTTGGGGGCAACTTTTGGAGCTTTCTATATTTGTCCCAACTAGTCGTGTGCATCTGGATAGTTTGTTTCACTTACTTCATTGGGAAGCTGCCGTTACGGCCCGTTTGAGCAATTCACGTTTTTGCCGTAATGGGTATCTGAACGTCGTTTCGGGGCAACTTTTGCAGCTTTCTATATTTGTCCCACCTTGTCATATGCATCTGGTGAATTTGGTTAACTTACCTCATTGGGAAGCTGCCGTTACGGCCCGTTTGCGCAATACGAGTTTTTGCCGGAATGGGTATCTGAACGTCGTTTCGGGGCAACTTATGGAGCTTTCTATATTTGCCCCACCTTGTCATGTGCATCTGGTGAGTTTGGTTCACTTACCTGATTGGGAAGCAGCCGTTAAGGCCCATTTTGCGCATTACACGTTTTTGCCCGGAACGGGTATCTGAACATGGTTTTGGAGCAACTTTTGGAGCTTTCTATATTTGTCCCAACTAGTCATGTGCATCTGGATAGTTTGGTTCACTTACCTCATTGTCAAGCTGCCGTTATGGCCCGTTTGCGCAATCCGAGTTTTTGCCAGAATGGGTATCTGAACGTCGTTTCGGGGCAACTTATGGAACTTTCTATATTTGCCCCACCTTGTCATGTGCATCTGGTGAGTTTGGTTCACTCACCCCATTGGGAAGGTGCCGTTACGGCCCATGTTGCGCAATACGCGTTTCCCCCCGGAAACGGTATCTGAACGTGGTTTGGGGGCAACTTTTGGAGCTTTCTATATTTGTCCCACCTTGTCTTGTGCATCTGGTGAGTTTGGTTCACTTACCTCATTGGGAAGGTGACGTTACGGCCCATTTTGCACAATAAGCGTTTCTGTCCGGAACGTGTATCTGAACGTGGTTTCGGAGCAACTTTTGGAGCTTTCTATATTTGTCCCACCTTGTCATGAGCATCTGGTGAGTTTGGTTCACTCACCTCATTGGGAAGGTGCCGTTACGGCCCATTTTTCGCAATACGCGTTTCCCCCCGGAAAGGGTATGTGAACGTGGTTTGGGGGCATCTTTTGGAGCTTTCTATATTTGGCCAAACTTGTCATGTGCATCTGGTGAGTTTGGTTCACTTACCTCATTGGGAAGCTGCCGTTACGGCCCATTTTCGCAATACGCATCTCCGCCCGGAACGGGTATCTGAACGTGGTTTCGGGGCAACTTTTGGAGCTTTCTATATTTGTCCCACCTTGTCATGTGCATCTGGTGAGTTTGGTTCACTCACCTCTTTGGGAAGGTGCCGTTACGGCCCATTTATCGCAATACGCATTTCCACCCGGAAAGGGTATCTGAACGTGGTTTGGGGGCCATTTTGAAGCTTTCTATATTTGTCCCACCTTGTCATGTGCATCTGGTGAGTTTGGTTCACTTACCTCATTGGGAAGGTGCCGTTATGGCCCATTTTGTGAAATACGCGTTTTCCTCCAGAACGGGTATCTGAACGTGGTTTGGGGGCAACTTTTGGAGCTTTCTATATTTGTCCCAATTTGTCATGTGCATCTGGTGAGTTTGGTTCACTTACCTTATTGGGAAGGTGCTGTTACGGCCCATTTTGCACAATATGCGTTTTTGCCAGGAACTGGTATCAGAACGTGGTTTTGGGGCAACTTTTGGAGCTTTCATATTTGTCCTACCTTGTCATGTGCATTTGGTGGGTTTGGTTAACTTATCTCATTGGGAAGGTGCCGTTAGGGCCCATTTTTCGCAATAAGCGTTTTCCCCCGGAAAGGGTATCTGAACGTGGTTTGGGGGCAACTTTTGGAGCTTTCTATATTTGTCCCAACTAGTCGTGTGCATCTGGATAGTTTGTTTCAGTTACCTCATTGGCAAGCTGCCGTTACGGCCCGTTTGAGCAATACACGTTTTTGCCGTAATGGGTATCTGAACGTCGTTTCGGGCCAACTTATGGAGCTTTCTATATTTGTCCCACCTTGTCATGTGCATCGGGTGAGTTTGGTTCACTTACTTCATTGGGAAGCTGCCGTTACGGCCCATTATACGCAATACGCGTTTCCGCCCGGAACAGGTATCTGAACGTGGTTTTGGGGCAACTTTTGCAGCTTTCTATATTTGTCCCACTTTGTCATATGCATCTGGTGAATTTGGTTAACTTACCTCATTGGGAAGCTGCCGTTACGGCCCTTTTGCGCAATACGAGTTTTTGCCTTAATGGGTATCTGAACGTCGTTTCGGGGCAACTTATGGAGCTTTCTATATTTGCCCCACCTTGTCATGTGCATCTGGTGAGTTTGGTTCACTTACCTGATTGGGAAGCAGCCGTTAAGGCCCATTTTGCGCATTACACGTTATTGCCCGGAACGGGTATCTGAACATGGTTTTGGAACAACTTTTGGAGCTTTCTATATTTGTCCCAACTAGTCATGTGCATCTGGATAGTTTGGTTCACTTACCTCATTGTCAAGCTGCCGTTATGGCCCGTTTGCGCAATACGAGTTTTTGCCAGAATGGGTATCTGAACGTCGTTTCGGGGCAACTTATGGAACTTTCTATATTTGCCCCACCTTGTCATGTGCATCTGGTGAGTTTGGTTCACTTACCTCATTGGGAAGGTGCCGTTACGGCCCATGCTGCGCAATACGCGTTTCCCCCCGGAAAGGGTATCTGAACGTGGTTTGGGGGCAACTTTTGGAGCTTTCTATATTTGTCCCACCTTGTCATGTGCATCTGGTGAGTTTGGTTCACTTACCTCATTGGGAAGGTGCCGTTACGGCCCATTTTCGCAATACACGTTTTCTGCAGGTAAGGGTATCAGAACGTGGTTTTGGAGCAACTTTTGGAGCTTTCTATATTTGTCCCACTTTGTCATGTGCATCTGGTGAGTTAGATTCACTTACCTCATTGGGAAGCTGCCGCTACGGCCCATTTTGTGAAATACGCGTTTTTGCCCGGAACGGGTAACTGAACGTGGTTTGGGGGCAACTTTTGGAGCTTTCTATATTTGTCCCACCTTGTCATGTGCATCTGGTGAGTTAGATTCACTTACCTCATTGGGAAGCTGCCGCTACGGCCCATTTTGTGAAATACGCGTTTTTGCCCGGAACGGGTAACTGAACGTGGTTTCGGGGCACCTTTTTTGAGCTTTCTATATTTTTCCCAACTTGTCATGAGCATCTGGTGAATTTGGTTGACTTTCCTCACTGGGAAGCTGGTTTTACGGCCCGTTTTGCGCAACACAAACTTTTGCCCGGAACGGCTATCTGAACATGCTTTCGGCGCAACTTTTCGAGCTTTCTATATTTGTCCCACCTTGTCATGTGCATCTGGTGAGTTTGGTTCACTCACCTCATTGGGAAGGTGCCGTTATGGCCCATCTTTCGCAATATGCGTTTCCCCCCGGAAAGGGTATCTGAACGTTGTTTGGGGGCAACTTTTGCAGCTTTCTATATTTGTCCCACCTTGTCATGTGCATCTGGTCAGTTTGGTTCACTCACCTCATTGGGAAGGTGCCGTTACGCCCCATTTTGCGCAATACGCGTTTCCCCCCCGGAAAGGGTATCTGAACATGGTTTGGAGGCAACTTTTGGAGCTTTCTATATTTGTCACAACTTGTCATGTGCATCTGGTGAGTTTGGTTCACTTACCTCATTGGGAAGCTGCCGTTACGGCCCATTTTCGCAATACGCATCTCCGCCCGGAACGGGTATCTGAACGTGGTTTCGGGGCAACTTTTGGAGCTTTCTATATTTGTCCCACCTTGTCATGTGCATCTGGTGAGTTTGGTTCACTCACCTCTTTGGGAAGGTGCCGTTACGGCCCATTTATCGCAATACGCGTTTCCACCCGGAAAGGGTATCTGAACGTGGTTTGGGGGCCGTTTTGGAGCTTTCTATATTTGTCCCACCTTGCCATGTGCATCTGGTGAGTTTGGTTCACTTACCTCATTGGGAAGGTGCCGTTATGGCCCATTTAAGCAAAACACGTTTTCTTCCGGAACGGGTATCAGAACGTGGTTTTGGAGCAACTTTTGGAGCTTTCTATATTTGTCCCAACTTGTCATGTGTATCTGATGAGTTTGGTTCACTTACCTCATTGGGAAGCTGCAGCTACGGCCCATTTTGTGAAATACGCGTTTTCCTCCGGAACGGGTATCTGAACGTGGTTTGGGGGCAACTTTTGGAGCTTTCTATATTTGTCCCAATTTGTCATGTGCATCTGGTGAGTTTGGTTCACTTACCTTATTGGGAAGGTGCTGTTACGGCCCATTTTGCACAATATGCGTTTTTGCCAGGAACTGGTATCAGAACGTGGTTTTGGGGCAACTTTTGGAGCTTTCATATTTGTCCTACCTTGTCATGTGCATTTGGTGGGTTTGGTTAACTTATCTCATTGGGAAGGTGCCGTTAGGGCCCATTTTTTGCAATAACCGTTTTCCCCCGGAAAGGGTATCTGAACGTGGTTTGGGGGCAACTTTTGGAGCTTTCTATATTTGTCCCAAGTAGTCGTGTGCATCTGGATAGTTTGTTTCACTTACTTCATTGGGAAGCTGCCGTTACGGCCCGTTTGAGCAATTCACGTTTTTGCCGTAATGGGTATCTGAACGTCGTTTCGGGGCAACTTATGGAGCTTTCTATATTTGTCCCACCTTGTCATGTGCATCGGGTGAGTTTGGTTCACTTACTTCATTGGGAAGCTGCCGTTACGGCCCATTATACGCAATACGCGTTTCCGCCCGGAACAGGTATCTGAACGTGGTTTTGGGGCAACTTTTGCAGCTTTCTATATTTGTCCCACCTTGTCATATGCATCTGGTGAATTTGGTTAACTTACCTCATTGGGAAGCTGCCGTTACGGCCCGTTTGCGCAATACGAGTTTTTGCCGGAATGGGTATCTGAACGTCGTTTCGGGGCAACTTATGGAGCTTTCTATATTTGCCCCACCTTGTCATGTGCATCTGGTGAGTTTGGTTCACTTACCTGATTGGGAAGCAGCCGTTAAGGCCCATTTTGCGCATTACACGTTTTTGCCCGGAACGGGTATCTGAACATGGTTTTGGAGCAACTTTTGGAGCTTTCTATATTTGTCCCAACTAGTCATGTGCATCTGGATAGTTTGGTTCACTTACCTCATTGGGAAGGTGCCGTTACGGCCCATTTTCGCAAAAAGCGTTTTCTGCAAGAACGGGTATTAGAACGTGGTTTGGTGGCAACTTTTGGAGCTTTCTATATTTGTCCCACCTTGTCATGTGCATCTGGATAGTTTGGTTAACTTACCTCATTGGGAAGCTGACGTTACGGCCCATTTTGCACAATAAGCGTTTCTGTCCGGAACGTGTATCTGAACGTGGTTTCGGAGCAACTTTTGGAGCTTTCTATATTTGTCCCACCTTGTCATGAGCATCTGGTGAGTTTGGTTCACTCACCTCATTGGGAAGGTGCCGTTACGGCCCATTTTTCGCAATACGCGTTTCCCCCCGGAAAGGGTATGTGAACGTGGTTTGGGGGCATCTTTTGGAGCTTTCTATATTTGGCCAAACTTGTCATGTGCATCTGGTGAGTTTGGTTCACTTTCCTCATTGGGAAGGTGCCGTTACGGCCCATTTTCGCAATACACGTTTTCTGCCGGAACGGGTATCAGAAAGTGGTTTTGGAGCAACTTTTGGAGCTTTCTATATTTGTCCCACCTTGTCATGTGCATCTGGTGAGTTTGGTTCACTTACCTCATTGGGAAGGTACCGTTACGGCCCATTTTGCACAATACGCGTTTTTGCCAGGAACTGGTATCAAAACGTGGTTTTGGAGCAACTTTTGGAGCTTTCATATTTGTCCTACCTTGTCATGTGCATTTGGTGCGTTTGGTTCACTTATCTCATTGGGAAGATGCGGTTGCTTCCCTTTGTTGCGCAATACGCATTTTTGCCAGGAACGGGTATCTGAACATGGTTTCGCGGCACCTTTTTTGAGCTTTCTATATTTGTCCCAACTTGTCATGAGCATCTGGTGAGTGTGGTTGACTTTCCTCACTGGGAAGCTGGTTTTACGGCCCGTTTTGCGCAACACAAACTTTTGCCCGGAACGGCTATCTGAACATGCTTTCGGGGCAACTTTTGGAGCTTTCTATATTTGTCCCACCTTGTCATGTGCATCTGGTGAGTTTGGTTCACTCACCTCATTGGGAAGGTGCCGTTACGGCCCATTTTTCGCAATAAGCGTTTTCCCCCGGAAAGGGTATCTGAACGTGGTTTGGGGGCAACTTTTGGAGCTTTCTATATTTGTCCCACCTTGTCATGTGCATCTGGTGAGTTTGGTTCACTTACCTCATTGGGAAGCTGCCGTTACGGCCCATTATACGCAATACGCGTTTCCGCCCGGAATGGGTATCTGAACGTGGGTATCCCCCCCCCCCACCGGGCAAAATGCCATCTTGGCCCTGTGGGGAAGAGGTCAGGACCTAGGGGACAGGAGCAGGCAGAAGTAACATCGGGGCCTGCTCCTGCTGGACTCTTCCCCCCCCCCACAGGGCAAACTGCCATCTTGGCCCTGTGGGGAAGAAGAAAGACCGACGGACAGGAGCAGGCAGAAGTAACATCGGGGTCTGCTCCTGCTGGACTCTTCCCCCCCCCCACAGGGCAAACTGCCATCTTGGCCCTGTGGGGAAGAAGAAGGACCGAGGGGACAGGAGCAGGCAGAAGTAACATCGGGGCCTGCTCCTGCTGGACTCTTCCCCCCCCCCCACAGGGCAAACTGCCATCTTGGCCCTGTGGGAAAGAAGAAGGACCGAGGGGCAGAAGCAGGCAGAAGTAACATCGGGGCCTGCTCCTGCTGGACTCTTCCCCCCCCCCCCACAGGGCAAACTGCCATCTTGGCCCTGTGGGGAAGAAGAAGGACTGAGGGGACAGGAGCAGGCAGAAGTAACATCGGGGCCTGCTCCTGCTGGACTCTTCCCCCCCCCCCCACAGTGCAAACTGCCATCTTGGCCCGGTGGGAAAGAAGAAGGACCGAGGGGACAGGAGCAGGCAGAAGTAACATCGGGGCCTACTCCTGCTGGACTGTGCATCTGGTGAGTTTGGTTAACTTACCTCATTGGGAAGGTGCCGTTACGGCCCATTTTCGCAATACGCGTTTTCCGCAAGAACGGGTATTAGAACGTAGTTTTGGGGCAACTTTTGGAGCTTTCTATATTTGTCCCAACTAGTCATGTGCATCTGGATAGTTTGGTTCACTTACCGCATTGGCAAGCTGCCGTTACGGCCCGTTTGCGCAATACGAGTTTTTGCCGGAATGGGTATCTGAACGTCGTTTAGGGCAACTTATGGAGATTTCTATATTTGCCCCACCTTGTCATGTGCATCTGGTGAGTTTGGTTCACTTACGTCATTGGGAAGCTGCCGTTACGGCCCATGTTGCGCAATACACGTTTTCCACCGGAACGGGTATCTGAACGTGGTTTGGGGGCAACTTTTGGAGCTTTCTATATTTGTCCCACCTTGTCATGTGCATCTGGTGAGTTTGGTTCACTTACCTCATTGGGAAGCTGCCGTTACGGCCCATTTTACGCAATATGCGTTTCCGCCCAGAACGGGTATCTGAAGGTGGTTTCGGCGCAACTTTTGGAGCTTTCTATATTTGTCCCAACTTGTCATGTGCATCTGGTCAGTTTGGTTCACTCACCTCATTGGGAAGGTGCCGTTACGCCCCATTTTGCGCAATACGCGTTTCCCCCCCGGAAAGGGTATCTGAACATGGTTTGGAGGCAACTTTTGGAGCTTTCTATATTTGTCCCAACTTGTCATGTGCATCTGGTGAGTTTGGTTCACTTACCTCATTGGGAAGCTGCCGTTACGGCCCATTTTCGCAATACGCATCTCCGCCCGGAACGGGTATCTGAACGTGGTTTCGGGGCAACTTTTGGAGCTTTCTATATTTGTCCCACCTTGTCATGTGCATCTGGTGAGTTTGGTTCACTCACCTCTTTGGGAAGGTGCCGTTACGGCCCATTTATCGCAATACGCATTTCCACCCGGAAAGGGTATCTGAACGTGGTTTGGGGGCCATTTTGGAGCTTTCTATATTTGTCCCACCTTGTCATGTGCATCTGGTGAGTTTGGTTCACTTACCTCATTGGGAAGGTGCCGTTATGGCCCATTTTGTGAAATACGCGTTTTCCTCCGGAACGGGTATCTGAACGTGGTTTGGGGGCAACTTTTGGAGCTTTCTATATTTGTCCCAATTTGTCATGTGCATCTGGTGAGTTTGGTTCACTTACCTTATTGGGAAGGTGCTGTTACGGCCCATTTTGCACAATATGCATTTTTGCCAGGAACTGGTATCAGAACGTGGTTTTGGGGCAACTTTTGGAGCTTTCATATTTGTCCTACCTTGTCATGTGCATTTGGTGGGTTTGGTTAACTTATCTCATTGGGAAGGTGCCGTTAGGGCCCATTTTTCGCAGTAAGCGTTTTCCCCCGGAAAGGGTATCTGAACGTGGTTTGGGGGCAACTTTTGGAGCTTTCTATATTTGTCCCAACTAGTCGTGTGCATCTGGATAGTTTGTTTCACTTACCTCATTGGCAAGCTGCCGTTACGGCCCGTTTGAGCAATACACGTTTTTGCCGTAATGGGTATCTGAACGTCGTTTCGGGCCAACTTATGGAGTTTTCTATATTTGTCCCACCTTGTCATGTGCATCGGGTGAGTTTGGTTCATTTACTTCATTGGGAAGCTGCCGTTACGGCCCATTATACGCAATACGCGTTTCCGCCCGGAACAGGTATCTGAACGTGGTTTTGGGGCAACTTTTGCAGCTTTCTATATTTGTCCCACTTTGTCATATGCATCTGGTGAATTTGGTTAACTTACCTCATTGGGAAGCTGCCGTTACGGCCCTTTTGCGCAATACGAGTTTTTGCCGTAATGGGTATCTGAACGTTGTTTAGGGCAACTTATGGAGATTTCTATATTTGCCCCACCTTGTCATGTGCATCTGGTGAGTTTGGTTCACTTACGTCATTGGGAAGCTGCCGTTACGGCCCATGTTGCGCAATACACGTTTTCCACCGGAACGGGTATCTGAACGTGGTTTGGGGGCAACTTTTGGAGCTTTCTATATTTGTCCCACCTTGTCATGTGCATCTGGTGAGTTTGGTTCACTTACCTCATTGGGAAGCTGCCGTTACGGCCCATTTTACGCAATATGCGTTTCCGCCCAGAACGGGTATCTGAAGGTGGTTTCGGCGCAACTTTTGGAGCTTTCTATATTTGTCCCAACTTGTCATGTGCATCTGGTCAGTTTGGTTCACTCACCTCATTGGGAAGGTGCCGTTACGCCCCATTTTGCGCAATACGCGTTTCCCCCCCGGAAAGGATATCTGAACATGGTTTGGAGGCAACTTTTGGAGCTTTCTATATTTGTCCCAACTTGTCATGTGCATCTGGTGAGTTTGGTTCACTTACCTCATTGGGAAGCTGCCGTTACGGCCCATTTTCGCAATACGCATCTCCGCCCGGAACGGGTATCTGAACGTGGTTTCGGGGCAACTTTTGGAGCTTTCTATATTTGTCCCACCTTGTCATGTGCATCTGGTGAGTTTGGTTCACTCACCTCTTTGGGAAGGTGCCGTTTCGGCCCATTTATCGCAATACGCATTTCCACCCGGAAAGGGTATCTGAACGTGGTTTGGGGGCCATTTTGGAGCTTTCTATATTTGTCCCACCTTGTCATGTGCATCTGGTGAGTTTGGTTCACTTACCTTATTGGGAAGGTGCTGTTACGGCCCATTTTGCACAATATGCGTTTTTGCCAGGAACTGGTATCAGAACGTGGTTTTGGGGCAACTTTTGGAGCTTTCATATTTGTCCTACCTTGTCATGTGCATTTGGTGGGTTTGGTTAACTTATCTCATTGGGAAGGTGCCGTTAGGGCCCATTTTTCGCAGTAAGCGTTTTCCCCCGGAAAGGGTATCTGAACGTGGTTTGGGGGCAACTTTTGGAGCTTTCTATATTTGTCCCAACTAGTCGTGTGCATCTGGATAGTTTGTTTCACTTACCTCATTGGCAAGCTGCCGTTACGGCCCGTTTGAGCAATACACGTTTTTGCCGTAATGGGTATCTGAACGTCGTTTCGGGCCAACTTATGGAGTTTTCTATATTTGTCCCACCTTGTCATGTGCATCGGGTGAGTTTGGTTCACTTACTTCATTGGGAAGCTGCCGTTACGGCCCATTATACGCAATACGCGTTTCCGCCCGGAACAGGTATCTGAACGTGGTTTTGGGGCAACTTTTGCAGCTTTCTATATTTGTCCTACTTTGTCATATGCATCTGGTGAATTTGGTTAACTTACCTCATTGGGAAGCTGCCGTTACGGCCCTTTTGCGCAATACGAGTTTTTGCCGTAATGGGTATCTGAACGTCGTTTCGGGGCAACTTATGGAGCTTTCTATATTTGCCCCACCTTGTCATGTGCATCTGGTGAGTTTGGTTCACTTACCTGATTGGGAAGCAGCCGTTAAGGCCCATTTTGCGCATTACACGTTATTGCCCGGAACGGGTATCTGAACATGGTTTTGGAGCAACTTTTGGAGCTTTCTATATTTGTCCCAACTAGTCATGTGCATCTGGATAGTTTGGTTCACTTACCTCATTGTCAAGCTGCCGTTATGGCCCGTTTGCGCAATACGAGTTTTTGCCAGAATGGGTATCTGAATGTCGTTTCGGGGCAACTTATGGAACTTTCTATATTTGCCCCACCTTGTCATGTGCATCTGGTGAGTTTGGTTCACTTACCTCATTGGGAAGGTGCCGTTACGGCCCATGCTGCGCAATACGCGTTTCCCCCCGGAAAGGGTATCTGAACGTGGTTTGGGGGCAACTTTTGGAGCTTTCTATATTTGTCCCACCTTGTCATGTGCATCTGGTGAGTTTGGTTCACTTACCTCATTGGGAAGGTGCCGTTACGGCCCATTTTCGCAATACACGTTTTCTGCAGGTAAGGGTATCAGAACGTGGTTTTGGAGCAACTTTTGGAGCTTTCTATATTTGTCCCACTTTGTCATGTGCATCTGGTGAGTTAGATTCACTTACCTCATTGGGAAGCTGCCGCTACGGCCCATTTTGTGAAATACGCGTTTTTGCCCGGAACGGGTAACTGAACGTGGTTTCGGGGCACCTTTTTTGAGCTTTCTATGTTTTTCCCAACTTGTCATGAGCATCTGGTGAATTTGGTTGACTTTCCTCACTGGGAAGCTGGTTTTACAGCCCGTTTTGCGCAACACAAACTTTTGCCCGGAACGGCTATCTGAACATGCTTTCGGCGCAACTTTTCGAGCTTTCTATATTTGTTCCACCTTGTCATGTGCATCTGGTGAGTTTGGTTCACTCACCTCATTGGGAAGGTGCCGTTATGGCCCATTTTTCGCAATATGCGTTTCCCCCCGGAAAGGGTATCTGAACGTTGTTTGGGGGCAACTTTTGCAGCTTTCTATATTTGTCCCACCTTGTCATGTGCATCTGGTGAGTTTGGTTCACTTACCTCATTGGGAAGGTGCCGTTACGGCCCATTTTCGCAATACGCGTTTTCATCAAGAACGGGTATTGGAACGTGGTTTTGGGGCAACTTTTGGAGCTTTTTGTATTTGTCCCAACTTGTCATGTGCATCTGGATAGTTTGGTTCACTTACCTCATTGGCAAGCTGCCGTTACGGCCCATTTTCACAATAAGAGTTTTTGCCGGAAAGGGTATCAGAAAGTCGTTTCGGGGCAACTTATGGAGCTTTCTATATTTGTCCCACCTTGTCTTGTGCATCTAGAGAGTTTGGTTCACTTACCTCATTGGGAAGCTGCCGTTACGGCCCATTTTCGCAATACGCGTTTTCCGCAAGAACGGGTATTAGAACGTGGTTTGGGGGCAACTTTTGGAGCTTTCTATATTTGTCCCACCTTGTCATGTGCATCTGGTGAGTTTGGTTCACTTACCTCATTGGGAAGAGAACCCAACTTTTCTCGATTCTCCCAGAGTGCAGGACACGGAATAACGGGCTCAAGTTAAAGGAAGCCAGATTCCGGCTGGACATCAGGAAAAACTTCCTGACTGTTAGAGCAGTGCGACAGTGGAATCAGCTACCTAGGGAGGCTGTGGGCTCTCCCACACTAGAGGCATTCAAGAGGCAGCTGGACAACCATCTGTCAGGGATGCTTTAGGGTGGACTCCTGCATTGAGCAGGGGGTTAGACTCGATGGCCTTGTAGGCCCCTTCCAACTCTGCTATTCTATGATTCTATGATTCTCTGATTCTATGAAGCTGCCGTTACGGCCCATTTTGCGCAATACGCGTTTCTGCCCGGAACGGGTAGCTGAACGTGGTTTCGGTGCAACTTTTGGAGCTTTCTATATTTGTCCCACCTTGTCATGTGCATCTGGTGAGTTTGGTTCACTCACCTCATTGGGAAGGTGCCGTTACGGCCCATTTTTCGCAATATGCGTTTCCCCCCGGAAAGGGTATCTGAACGTGGTTTGGGGGCAACTTTTGGAGCTTTCTATATTTGTCCCAACTTGTCAGGTGCATCTGGTGAGTTTGGTTCACTTACCTCATTGGGAAGGTGCCGTTACGGCCCATTTTCGCAATACGCGTTTTCTACCGGAACGGGTATCAGAACGTGGTTTTGGAGCAACTTTTGGAGCTTTCTATATTTGTCCCACTTTGTCATGTGCATCTGGTGAGTTTGGTTCACTTACCTCATTGGGAAGCTGCCGTTACGGCCCATTTTGCGCAATACGCGTTTCCCCCTGGAAGGGGTATCTGAATGTGGTTTGGGGGCAACTTTTGGAGCTTTCTATATTTGTCCCAACTTGTCATGTGCATCTTGTGTGTTTGGTTGACTTTCCTCATTGGGAAGCTGGTTTTACGGCCCGTTTTGCGCAACCCAAACTTTTGCTCGTAACGGCTATCTGAACATGGTTTCGGCGCATCTTTTGGAGCTTTCTATATTTGTCCCACCTTGTCATGTGCATCTGGTTAGTTTGGTTCACTTACCTGATTGGGAAGCTGCCGTTACGGACCATTTTGCGCAATACACATTTGTAGTTTTGGGGCAACTTTTGGAGCTTTCTATATTTGTCCTACCTTGTCTTGTGCATCTAGTGAGTTTGCTTCACTTACCTCATTGGGAAGGTGCCGTTACGGCCCATTTTCGTAATACGAGTTTTCCGCAAGAACGGGTATTAGAACGTGGTTTTGGTGCAACTTTTGGAGCTTTCTATATTTGTCCCAACTTGTCATGTGCATCTTGTGTGTTTGGTTGACTTTCCTCATTGGGAATCGGGTTTTACGGCCCGTTTTGTGCAACACAAACTTTTACTCGGAACGGATATCTGAACATGGTTCCGGGGCATCTTTTGGAGCTTTCCATATTTGTCCCACCTTGTCATATGAATCTGGTGAGTATGGTTCACTTACCTGATTGGGAAGCTGCCATTACGGCCCATTTTGCGCAATACACGTTTTTGCCCGGAACGGGTATCTGAACGTGGTTTTGGGGCAACTTTTGGAGCTTTCTATATTTGTCCCACCTTGTCATGTTCATCTGGTGAGTTTGGTTCACTTACCTCATTGGGAAGCTGCCGTTACGGCCCATGTTGCGCAATACGCGTTTTCCTCCGGAATGGGTATCTGAACGTTGTCTGGGGGCAACTTTTGTAGCTTTCTATATTTGTCCCACCTTGTCATGTGCATCTGGTGAGTTTGGTTCACTCACCTCATTGGGAAGGTGCCCTTCCGGCCCATTTTTCGCAATTTGCGTTTCCCCCCGGAAAGGGTATCTGAACGTGGTTTGGGGGCAACTTTTGGAACTTTCTATATTTGTCCCAACTTGTCAGGTGCATCTGGTGAGTTTGGTTCACTTACCTCATTGGGAAGGTGCCGTTACGGCCCATTTTCGCAATACGCGTTTTCTGCCGGAACGGGTATCAGAACGTGGTTTTGGAGCAACTTTTGGAGCTTTCTATATTTGTCCCACTTTGTCATGTGCATCTGGTGAGTTTGGTTCACTTACCTCATTGGGAAGCTGCCGTTACGGCCCATTTTGCGCAATACGCGTTTCCCCCTGGAAGGGGTATCTGAATGTGGTTTGGGGGCAACTTTTGGAGCTTTCTATATTTGTCCCAACTTGTCATGTGCATCTTGTGTGTTTGGTTGACTTTCTTCATTGGGAAGCTGGTTTTACGGCCCGTTTTGCGCAACCCAAACTTTTGCTCGTAACGGCTATCTGAACATGGTTTCGGCGCATCTTTTGGAGCTTTCTATATTTGTCCCACCTTGTCATGTGCATCTGGTGAGTTTGGTTCACTTACCTGATTGGGAAGCTGCCGTTACGGACCATTTTGCGCAATACACGTTTGTAGTTTTGGGGCAACTTTTGGAGCTTTCTATATTTGTCCCACCTTGTCTTGTGCATCTAGTGAGTTTGGTTCACTTACCTCATTGGGAATGTGCCGTTACGGCCCATTTTCGTAATACGAGTTTTCCGCAAGAGCGGGTATTAGAACGTGGTTTGGGGGCAACTTTTGGAGCTTTCTATATTTGTCCCAACTTGTCAGGTGCATCTTTTGTGTTTGTTTGACTTTCCTCATTGGGAAGCGGGTTTTACGGCCCGTTTTGCGCAACACAAACTTTTGCTCGGAACGGCTATCTGAACATGGTTTCGGGGCATCTTTTGGAGCTTTCTATATTTGTCCCACCTTGTCATATGCATCTGGTGTGTTTGGTTCATTTACCTCATTGGGAAGCTGCCGTTACGGCCCATTTTCGCAATACGCATCTCCGCCCGGAACGGGGTTCTGAACTTGGTTTCGGGGCAACTTTTGGAGCTTTCTATATTTGTCCCACCTTGTCATGTGCATCTGGTGAGTTTGGTTCACTCACCTCATTGGGAAGCTGCCGTTACGGCCCATTTTGCGCAATACGCGTTTCCCCCCGGAACGGGTATCAGAACGTGGTTTTGGAGCAACTTTTGGAGCTTTCTATATTTGTCCCAACTTGTCATGTGCATCTTGTGTGTTTGGTTGACTTTCCTCATTGGGAAGCTGCCGTTACAGCCCATTTTGCGCAATATACGTTTTTGCCCAGAACGGGTATCTGAATGTGGTTTTGGGGCAACTTTTTTAGCTTTCTATATTTTTCCCACCTTGTCTTGTGCATCTAGTGAGTTTGGTTCACTTACCTCATTGGGAAGGTGCTGTTACGGCCCATTTTCGTAATACGAGTTTTCCGCAAGATCGGGTATTAGAACGTGGTTTTGGGGCAACTTTTGAAGCTTTCTATATTTGTCCCAACTTGTCAGGTGCATCTTTTGTGTTTTTTTGACTTTCCTCATTGGGAAGCGGGTTTTACGGCCCGTTTTGCGCAACACAAACTTTTGCCCGGAACGGGTATCTGAACGTGGTTTTGGAGCAACTTTTGGAGCTTTCTATATTTGTCCCACCTTGTCATGTGCATCTGGTGATTTTGGTTCACTTACCTCATTGGGAAGGTGCCGTTACGGGGCATTATCGCAATACACGTTTTCTGCTGGAAAGGGTATCAGAACGTGGTTTTGGAGCAACTTTTGGAGCTTTCTATATTTGTCCCACCTTGTCATGTGCATCTGGTGAGTTTGGTTCACTTACCTCATTGGGAAGCTGCCGTTACGGCCCATTTTGCGCAATACACGTTTTTGCCCGGAACGGGTTTCTGAATGTGGTTTTGGGGCAACTTTTGGAGCTTTCTATATTTGTCCCACCTTGTCTTGTGCATCTAGTGAGTTTGGTTCACTTACCTCATTGGGAAGGTGCCGTTACGGCCCATTTTCGTAATACGAGTTTTCCGCAAGAACGGGTATTAGATCGTGGTTTTGGGGCAACTTTTGGAGCTTTCTATATTTGTCCCAACTAGTCATGTGCATCTGGATAGTTTGGTTCACTTACCTCATTGTCAAGCTGCCGTTACGGCCCGTTTGCGCAATACGAGTTTTTGCCAAAATGGGTATCTGAACGTCGTTTCTGGGCAACTTAAGGAGCTTTCTATATTTGCCCCACCTTGTCATGTTCATCTGGTGAGTTTGGTTCACTTACCTCATTGGGAAGCTGCCGTTACGGCCCATGTTGCGCAATACGCGTTTTCCTCCGGAATGGGTATCTTTTTTCTTTTTTTTCAAAATTGTGTTTATTAAACTCCATTTAACAAAGCAGTTTTTAAAAAAGTTAAAAATATATATAAAAACTTACAAGTCAGACAGCGTTTCTAATAAATACACAAACACGATTTCTATAGTTGCCGAACCGAGCTTGTTTCCTTCAATTTACTGTGGTCAGAGGAAGATCTGTTAAACCAGAGTTGGATGCCACATCTATACCATTGATGTAATTGAGAAAAGGAGACCATATTTCATTGAATGGGTCATAGCTAAGTTGGCCCGACGAGACTCTGCGGTGGTAGGTTAATTTTTCAGAGCAGGCTATATCCCACACTTTCCCTTTCCATCCAGTGAGTGTAGGGCCCTTCGGATCCTTCCAGTGTTCGGCTATTTCTAAACGAGCTGCCGTAAGGAGGATAAATACCAATTCTTTATGGGTAAGGGAGGGGTTTAGAGCATTGGGCAGGGACAGCAGCGCCAGGCTTGGTTCTGGGAAGATTATCTGATCAGTGGCCTTAGAAATTATATTGAAGATAGTTTCCCAGAACTGCTTCAGGGCCTTACACTCCCACCACATATGTAAGTAAAAGCCCTTTTCATCGCATCCTCTCCAACACAGTGGGGAGATTGAAGTCGTTGCATGCGAGAGTTGAATTGGAGTTATATACCATCTTAATATAACCTTGAGGGCTGACTCCTGTATGCGGGACGATATTGTTCGGAGAGGGGTATTTATCCAAATTTGTTTCCATTTTATATCTTCAATCTGTATATGTAGATCAGTTTCCCATATGCTCCTCAGAGCCAGGGAGAAGCCACCGCCCTTCTCAAGCAATAGGTCATAAATTGCTGAGGTCACGCCTTTATCTTTCCCTTTGGATCTCACACATAGATGCTCAAAGGGGGAGAGAGGGCGAAAATCCGTCTCGCTACTGAATCTTTTGTTTAAGAATGTTCTGACTTGTGTCAGTTGGAGCCAAGAGGGATTGATCCCTTTTAGCTTGTCTTTTAGTTGACTATCGTTAATTATTTGGTCTTTGACTAAAAAGTCCCTCAAACGATAGATCCCCTTACTATCCCACCCAGCAAACTGGGCATATTTATCTTCATGTCTAAAAGATAGATGATCTAAAAAAGGTAGCATTGGAGACTCTGGGGGAGAGAGATAGGTTGACCATTTTTTCCATATTGCTAGGGTAAGGCGTGTGAATGGATTGGAGATTTGTTTGACGATGGTCCAGGAAGTTTTTAGGAAGGGGAGAGCTGGGATTGTGGGTTGTTGGGATATCGTTTCTATTTGTACCCAGGGAATACTAGTCTCACAGTTGATTATTTTGACTAGCTGCCTAAGCTGGAAGGCCTCAAAGTACATCAGTAAATTGGGCATTCCTAGGCCTCCTTTTGTGCGTTTCCTATATAACGTCCCCTTATTTATACGGGAACGTTTGCCGTGACTGACAAAGCGGTCTAGTGTAGCTTGCCATTTGGAGAAGGACTTAGGAGGGATATTTATAGGTAAGGCCTGATAAAGGAATAATATTTTGGGCAATAAAGACATTTTTATTGCGGCTATTCTGCCAAGATATGTGAGTTTTAGTTGGCTCCATTTAGTAAGGTCATGTAGGATCTGATTAGACAGTTTCCCAAAATTTCTTTTAAGCAGCTGCAGTGGGTCTTTTGTAATAGTCACTCCTAGGTAGCGAAACCCCCCATAACATGGTTTGAAGCCTGTTTGGACACACAGAGAATTTGTAGTCTCTAGGGGAGTGTTCAGTGTCATAAGAATTGATTTTTCTTTATTAATTTCGAGACCTGAGACTTTTTTAAAGTCTTCTAGCTCACATAGTAGCTGAGATAGGCCTCTAGAAGCGTTGCTGAGCATAAGAAGCATGTCATCAGCATAAAGATTTATTTTATGTTCTGCTCCCTGGATGTATATGCCCTTTATATCTTTGTTGGTTCTTATTTTGGAGGCAAGACTTTCTATTATTATAGCAAAAAGGAGGGGGGATAATGGGCATCCCTGTTTGGTACCTCGAGAGAGTCGTATGGGACGAGAGTCAAGCCCGTTGACCCCTACTGAAGCGATGGAAGTAGAATAGAGCTGGTTTATGATATTCTTGAACTTAGAGCCGAAGGCCATGGCTTCTAAGAGTTCTTTTAGGAAGCACCACTCAACGCGATCAAAGGCTTTGAAAGCGTCGAGAGAGATAAGTGTTGCTGGTTGTTTGGTCGTGTGGCAATATTGAACTATATTAATGACTCTTCGTATTGAGTCAGCTGCACTGCGTCTTGGTATAAAACCGGTTTGATCTGGATTGATATAGGAAGCTATAAATGTGTTGAGTCTTGCAACCAAGACTGCTGTAAAAAGTTTGGCATCTACATTTATCAAGGCAATGGGTCTATAAGACTCCATTTTTATTGGATCTCTGCCTTGCTTGGGGACCACCACTATTTTAGAGATCTTCCAAGACTCTGGAATCTGACTACCCTCCTGGATTGCTACGAATAAACGGTGCAACCAGGGGATGAGTTGCTCTCTAAAAGCCATGTAGAATTCTGCACTAAAGCCGTCAGGACCGGGGCTTTTCCCCTTTTTTAAGTTTTTAATTGCTTCATTGATTTCTTCTACTGAGAAAGGGCTATCCAGGTAAGCCCTATGTTCTGTTGAAAGTTTATTAAGAGGTATCTGGTCTATATAAGATGCAATATCTGATGTAGTAGGTGCATCTGAGTTGTATAAGGAGGCGTAGAATTTTGCAAATTCTTCTGTTATATCCTCTCTATCCGAGTATAGCTTGCCTGAGACTGAGCGGATTTCCTTGATCTGGGCCTTGTTTTTCTTTTTAGATAGCGCATGGGCCAAGAGCTTGGAAGACCGGTTGCCAAATTCATAGTAGGTGGCCCTGACCCTAGTGAGTTTGATGTGGATAGCTTCAGTCTCTAGTTGGTTAAACTCATGGTGTTTTAATTGAAGTTTATCATATATCTCTTGTTTAGGGGAGATCTTTAAATCTGACTCCAGTCTCTTTATTTCTTCTCTAAGACTCTTCCTCGTAGTGTCCCTGGCTTTACAAAGACGGCCCTGCTCACTCAGGCAATGTCCCCGGAGGGTCGCCTTCATTGCGTCCCATATTAAGTGAGGTCCAGCATCGATTATGTCGTTATCCATGAAATAATTGTTAATCGCTGTTTGCAAGTTGGATTTGGCCTTCGCGTCGGTTGCTAAAATTGGACGAAAGCGCCAAAATCTAGGCTTCTGTTTAAGCTGCCTTGCCAGGGCCATGGACACCATTGCATGATCAGATACCAATCTAGGGCCAATAGAGGTCTTGTAGATTAGATGGAATAGATCTTGAGATGTTAGAAAGTAGTCTATTCGTGAGAATGAATGATGTCTGCATGAAAGGAATGTAAACTCTTTGTCAGTAGGATGTTGCAGGCGCCAGACATCAACCAAACCCATATCATCAAGAAAATCCTGTATTCTTTGACCCTCCTTTGATCTAAACACTGAAGGGGGGCATCTGTCTATAAAGTTGTCAAGACATAAGTTGAAGTCCCCACCTATTATCACGTGTCCTTTCTTAAATATCAGGAGTTTTTTAAGAGTTTTTATTATGAAATCAGCTTGACCTCTGTTAGGGGCATAGATCGAGGCCATCGTAATGATGGTAGGCCCCCAGGAACCATTGGCAAAGATGAATCTGCCTTCTGCATCCACGAGTGTATCTAGAAATGCAATAGGACTATTTTTAGAAGTAAGAAGGGCAACTCCACAGGCCTTAGAGGTTCCTGGGGCTGTATGTTGGGTGCCTAGCCAGGAACCTTGTAGTATAGGGCCCGGGTTTATGCTTTTCTTTTGATGTGTTTCTTGCAGCATAATCAAATCTGGGTGTTCATTTCGGAGTAGGGATTCTATGCGAGAGCGTTTAACCATTGTGCCCAGACCATTAACATTTAAACTAACCACTTTTAAGTGTGGAACAATTGGATAGCTGGGTGGAGTACCGTTAAATGGCCGTGATTGTATACAATTATCTCTTATTACTTTTTCTTTTTTGACAGAGTCCGGCAAGGAGAGTGTTAATTCAATCAAAGGCGGGTTTGTCGAAAGATTAGTACTGAGGTTAGGGCAGAGAGAGTTGGATTGCTTCTCTTCGAGTCACTCCAGCTCGACAATTTCGTTGATCTTGCCCTCTTTGTCCAGATATACAGACCCACCCCCTATCTTGAAGTTTGGATTCTGTCTATTGGTGGAGGTGAGCTTGGTTGCAGGGGTGATGTCTGGCTGGCCAATTTCATCCGGAGTGAGGGTTCTTCTTTGTAACCATTCATCAGCGGTTATAGCAGGCGCTGTTGAACCAGCGAAATTGTATTCTTTAGGTGGAGTTTGTTCCTCCTTTTTTTGGTCTGTTGTATTTGAGAGGTTATTTTCAATCTCTTGTATCTCATTTCCCGCATGCCTCTGCCTGGTGAGAACAAAACCATGTTTCTTGGGATGCTGCATATTGATGAGTGTGTTTCGTAGCTGGGTTAATTTTTTTATAATATCATCCTGGGAGTGGCATGGGAGTGCTGCAAAAGAGCTCATCAAGCTTTTTTCTTCTATAGTAGGAAATTCATCACAGTCTTTTTCAATGGTACATGTAGTCTGTTGGTCTCTATTCCAAGAGTCCTTTGTTGGTGAAGTCTCTAAAATTATTAAAGTATCAGTTTTACAGTGCAAGGTATTTTGTGGATCCTTATAAAATAGAGGCACGATAGTCCTGTTATTAAAATATCTGCCGACAAAGATATTAAATTCCGCAAATTTTTGTTTTTCTCCATAGATTCTGCTGGTGGTATATTTGTTCGCAAAGGTGACAACTGCACGAGCACGATCCTGATTGTAATAAAGATATTCTATTTGAAGGATATTCTCTATTTTAATGGTCTGAGATATTGTTTCTGTTAATAACCTATTAAAGTGAGTTTTCCGTTGGAGCTGCGATAGCAATCCTCTAGGTTTAGGGAAATTTGATAAAACTAACTTGGTACAGTCAAGGACTAAATTCCAGGTGGATGGAATTTGTTTACTTTGATTTTGTTGTCTTCGATTTTGCTTGAGAGGTGTTGGACAGCTAGGGGCTAGAACGAACTGCCAAGGGTCCTGAATTGTATTCAAGGAGGTTGTTAAGTCATAGGGCATGTTATTGAGGGGAGGTGCTTCTGGGTCTCCAGAGTCTGTATCTCCTGAGACTGTAATGTCAATGTTGTTTTGCTGGGTTGTTTCATTTTGCTTTTTAGATTTATGCCTTTTTTTGTGGTCTGTCATCAGGTCGGGTGTTTGAGAATCTATCAACTTAAAGAGTTTCTGATAGTTCATTTTATTGTTTCTGTTTTTGCTTCTATTTTGGAGAGAGGTTCTGGTGGTTTTAATGTTTTTACTCTTTTTTTGTAGCTTATTGTTAGAGCTACCTTTTTTCTTTTGTTTTGAAGTAGTATTGATCCTAGGTATAAGGTGTCCTATGGGATGTTCTGTGTTAATACCCTTATCACAGTGGTCCTTCCCAGAAGAGGTGAGACTGGTTGACTCGGCTCTTGTATGAATTTTTACTAGTGTAGCCAATAGGGTATAAGACTCTGACAAAAAGTTCTTAATAGATTGCAAGTCTTCAATTATCTCTAGAGAGTGTTTGTTGGTTAGATCTAGGAATATCCTTAAATAATCCCCTTTAGAGATCTTGGAGAGTGTGTCATTGAGTGTTCCAATATCAGTATTAGATTCTAGTGCAGGGTAGATTGGATTCACGACTGTTAAGTCAGGCTGATTAATTTTGCTCGTTGAGAGCTCAGTGGTAGAAGTTTCAGATGTCATTGAACAGGGATCCCTTGCTAACTGTTGATTGATGTCTGCTGTATCTCCATCATTACCAGCTGCAGCTGCAGCTTCAGCTTCAGCTAACTCAGTAGCTAGATCTATTGCAGGTTCCCAACTCCCATTGTTAATAAAAGTTTCAAATTTCCGCCAAGGGGAATCTATTGAGCGATCAAGTATATCCTGATCCTCAGCTGTTGGACTGTTGTGAGGCTGATTTCTATGAGGGAAGAAAGCTGAGATTTTTGTTTGTTTTTTTCTCTGGGGTAAATTGAACACAGGAGGTGTACTTATCCCTTGTTTTTTGCATTCACCTCTTGTAAGGACCATGTTCCAACCTAATAAGTCAATAAGCCAGCAATCCAATAAAGCAATTGATTGATGATATAGCTTCAATCCCGCCCCTCGATGTAAAGTGCAGGATACAAGATATAAGGATAAAAAGGTAAAAATTGTAAAAATTGAAGAGTAAAAGTTAGGGTTAAAAGTTAAAAAGGTAAAAAAAAAAAAAACCCTAAAAAAGATAGCCAAGATAGCGATAATAAAAACCTTCAATAGCTAAGGACTTTTGTTTGAAAAAGGAGGAGGTGGAGATGGGTATGATAGCAAGAGATGACTTAGGATGACAAAATACAAGCAAAAAAGGTTTCAAGGAACCACTGTAGTTGTTTAAACTTTGTTCCTCGTCTGTCCACTTACTCCTTGGCAGTCAAGATTCTTCACCCTCCGGAATGGGTATCTGAACGTGGTTTGGGGGCAACTTTTGGAGCTTTCTATATTTGTCCCACCTTGTCATGTGCATCTGGTGAGTTTGGTTCACTTACCTCATTGGGAAGCTGCCGTTACGGCCCATTTTTCGCAATACGCGTTTCCGCCCGGAACGGGTATCTGAACGTGGCTTGGGGGCAACTTTTGGAGCTTTCTATATTTGTCCCACCTTGTCTTGTGCATCTGGTGAGTTTGGTTCACTTACCTCATTGGGAAGCTGCCGTTACGGCCCATTTTTCGCAATACGCGTTTCCGCCCGGAACGGGTATCTGAACGTGGCTTGGGGGCAACTTTTGGAGCTTTCTATATTTGTCCCACCTTGTCTTGTGCATCTAGTGAGTTTGGTTCACTTACCTCATTGGGAAGGTGCCGTTACGGGGCATTTTCGCAATACGCGTTTTCCGCAAGAACGGGTATTAGAACGTGGTTTGGGGGCTACTTTTGGAGCTTTCTATATTTGTCCCAACTTGTCATGTGCATCTGGATAGTTTGGTTCACTTACCTCATTGGCAAGCTGCCGTTACGGCCCGTTTGCGCAATGCGAGTTTTTGCCGGAATGGGTATCTGAACGTCGTTTCGGGGCAACTTTTGGAGCTTTCATATTTGTCCTACCTTGTCATGTGCATTTGGTGGGTTTGGTTCACTTATCTCATTGGGAAGCTGCGGTTGCTTCCCTTTTTAGCGCAATACGCGTTTTTGCCAGGAACGGGTATCTGAACGTGGTTTCGGGGCACCTTTTTTAAGCTTTCTATATTTGTCCCACCTTGTCATGTGCATCTGGTGAGTTTGGTTCACTTACCTCATTGGGAAGCTGCCGTTACGGCCCATTTTTCGCAATACGCGTTTCCGCCCGGAACGGGTATCTGAACGTGGTTTGGGGGCAACTTTTGGAGCTTTCTATATTTGTCCCACCTTGTCATGTGCATCTGGTGAGTTTGGTTCACTCACCTCATTGGGAAGGTGCCGTTACGGCCCATTTTTCACAATACGCGTTTCCCCCCGGAAAGGGTATCTGAACGTGGTTTGGAAGCAACTTTTGGAGCTTTCTATATTTGTCCCACTTTGTCATGTGCATCTGGTGAGTTTGGTTCACTTACCTCATTGGGAAGGTGCCGTTACGGCCCATTTTCGCAATACGCATTTTCTGCCGGAAAGGGTATCTGAACGTGGTTTGGGGGCAACTTTTGGAGCTTTCTATATTTGTCCCAACTTGTCATGTACATCTGGTGAGTTTGGTTCACTTACCTCATTGGGAAGCTGCCGTTACGACCCATTTTGGCAATACGCATCTCCGCCCGGAACGGGTATCTGAACATGGTTTCGGGGCAACTTTTGGAGCTTTCTATATTTGTCCCACCTTGTCATGTGCATCTGGTGAGCTTGGTTCACTCACCTCATTGGGAATGTGCCGTTACGGCCCATTTTTCGCAATACGCGTTTCCCCCCGGAAAGGGTATCTGAACGTGGTTTGGGGGCAACTTTTGGAGCTTTCTATATTTGTCCCAACTTGTCAGGTGCATCTGGTGAGTTTGGTTCACTTACCTCATTGGGAAGGTGCCGTTACGGCCCATTTTCGCAATACGCGTTTTCTGCCGGAACAGGTAACAGAACGTGGTTTTGGAGCAACTTTTGGAGCTTTCTATATTTGTCCCACCTTGTCATGTGCATCTGGTGAGTTTGGTTCACTTACCTTGGGAAGCTGCCGTTACGGCCCATTTTGCGCAATACGCGTTTCTCCCCGGAACGGATATCTGAATGTGGTTTGGGGGCAACTTTTGGAGCTTTCTATATATGTCCCACCTTGTCTTGTGCATCTGGTGAGTTTGGTTCACTTACCTCATTGGGAAGGTGCCGTTACGGCCCATTTTCTTAATACGCGTTTTCCGCAAGAACGGGTATTAGAACGTGGTTTTGGGGCAACTTTTGGAGCTTTCTATATTTGTCCCAACTAGTCATGTGCATCTGGATAGTTTGGTTCACTTATCTCATTGGCAAGCTGCTGTTACGGCCCGTTTGCGCAATACGAGTTTTTGCCAGAATGGGTATCTGAACGTCGTTTCAGGGCAACTTTTGGAGCTTTCTATATTTGTCCCACCTTGTCTTGTGCATCTGGGGGGCGGAGCTTGGCAGCCATGGAGTCGGCGAGTTTCTTCTGATGCTCTAACCGGCTTAACATGGAAAAACAATTATCTCCTTTTTAATGTGCATAAATCTTTAATTAAATGATGGAAAAGGATTATGAATGCTAACTCTCTAACTTACCGGTGTTGGAAAAGATGGAAAAGATAAGGTGAGAGCTTACGGAATGTTATTATAAGCATCCGTGGAAAACGAAAGTAAAGCTGCCTGCTGCTGTGGCGCAGTGAAGCAGAGAGAGTTTGTTTTTGTTAGATGCTGACTTGATTTATAGCGAATCTCACCTCTTATCTTCTATTTCAAAGTGGAAAAGACTGAAATACTGGCTTTATAAAGAGGAAAGCAGTTTGTTGTAGTTTTCGTCGGCTGGCGAGAAGCGGGGTTGAGCGGTGGTGGAGAAATAGCAGCGTTCGGTGAGGGGGCGAAGTGTGGCATTGATAGACTGTGTATGATTAGTTCTGGTCCCCTCTAGTGAATGCTGTTGTGAATCTGATGTATTCCCCCCCCCCTTGAGAAGAAGAAAGAGTGTTTAACACACAGAAGATAAGCTAATAAATAAACTGCCAAGAAAGGGAGCTGGACTTAAAGATTTATGCCCTGTCCAGAAGTGTCCTATGTCTAACATTAAAAGGAGAATTAGGAAGGAGTGTAAAAGATTAAATACACAAAAAAAGAAACCAAGTAACCATAATCTCTCCAACCTGGAAAATCCTGTCCCTGAAGGAGAACAGGAGGACGAAGATACAGACCCAGTTTTCTTAGATACAGTGCCAAAAAAGGAAAAAAAACATGGCTGAAGGGGGAAAAGCAATTGGCAGTCAGCCACCTTCTTTAGTGGAAATTAAAGCGGCAATTGCAGAAAACAACACTGTTATTTTCAAAAAAATGGATCAGCAAATGGATGTTTTTAGACAACAAATGTGTGTCCTGACTGATAAGACAACTGAGAACTCAAAAAATATCAAAAATTTGGAGACAAAAGCTGATTTGAACCAGAAGAAGCAAGAGGCTTTTGAAAAATCAACAAATATTAAATTTAAAGATTATGAATTAAGACTGATAGCCTTGGAGGATCAATCTCGTCGATCATCGATTCGAATAAAACAGCTAAAGCAAACACAAGGAGAAGATCTAAGAGAAATCATCCTGAATTGATTCAAAGAGCTGATGCCTGACCTACCAATAGATGGATCGGATTTAGATCGAGTTCACCGTGTGGGGGGGCAAAACTACAAAGGGACTAGAGACATTTTGGTGAAATTTGGTAATTATTACAAAAAAGAGCAAGTTATGAAAGAATTGAGATCTATGGCCCAGTTGCAGTACAAAGGCAAAGCAGTGCAAATTTATAATGATCTCTCTCAACATACACTAAATTGGAGACGTAGTATTAAATAGGGGTGTGCACGGACCCCCCGCTCCGCTTCACTTGCAGATCCGCCATTTTCCGGATCGGGCCGCTCTGCCCCGCCCCCGCTCCGCCCACTTCCGCTCCGCTCCGCCCGGAGCTCCGGATCCGGAGCTCCGTTTCCCCCCCCCATAGGCTTGCATTGAAAGCTAAAAAATTATACAACTTTTTTTCTGTTCAAGTTAGAAACCTCATGTTTGGCACCATGACACCTCATGGGGATATACACACGGACGCCAAGTTTCAAAGCAATCCCATCATCCCCTGATTTTTGGCGAATTTTTGAAAATCGGGCACCCCACACACAACATCCCTGCGAGGTGGGCAGGGGAGGAGGGAGGGAAGGCAGGCAGGCATGCAGCTGGCATTTCTGGGGGCATAAGGAAGTGAGCCAAGGATAAGCCAGTAATGCATATAAAATGGAATAAATCAATAAATAAACAAAGGAGGGGTGGAATTAAAAGCAGCAGTGTTGCTCAATAAACAGCAAGAAGAATTTTTTAAAAAAGGCTATATCTGTCTTTTACCAGCAATAGGGGGACGTGCCCGGGGGAGGGGGAAGTAGCTGCCAGTTCAAGACAGCCACCAACAGCTCTGAGAAGAAGTAAAACGCTCACTTCAACTCATAACAGGCATTGCTCCACCACTGAAAAGTGAGCATTCACTTCAACTCATGATAGGCATTGCTCCACCGTTTTACTCTCTTTGGAAGGCTCTAATGGCCTTCCAGTGCAGGAGAGAGTGGGGGCACGTCCACGATGAGATGCCCTAGGGGAGCTCATCCCCTTGCCCCACATCTATTCAGTTGTTCACCAAGGTTAGGGTGGGGAGCAGTGCTGTGTTTCTATCTCTTATTCTTGGCTTAGTATATGATTTCAGGTTGTGTTTGTGCATTTGGTGGGGCTACTGTGTTAAAAAACACGGGGAAAAGCCCGTTCAGATGAAGAAAGAGAAGTTTCCCAGAATCCCAAGTTACCCGTTTTGCCTATGCCCTCCTCCAACTTTGGGATCATCATGACCGGGAGCTGACTCTGCCCCTCAGCCCTTTGAAAAAGGTATTTTTCCCGCCGATTTTTTAAAAACTTCTAGCGCGCGACCCGTACGATGCAGAAAGTTGAGAGTAGTCTCAAAATGACCCCCATCCACGACTCTCTGTGCACAAGAATTTTCAGAATGATAGCTTAAACCCCCCCCCCCCAGTTATCCCCGATTCTTTCCCTCAATGCAATCCTATGGGCGAAAAGCCGAAAACGCCGTTTGAGCAGCGCGGTTGACCCGATTTTCACAAAAATATAGCACGCGACCCAGACAATGCAGAGAGGTGAGAGTGGTCTCAAAATGACCCCCATCCACGACTCTCTGAGCACAAGAATTTCTAGAACGATAGCTTCAAAAACAACCTAGTTATGCGCGATTATTTCCCGCAATGCAATCCTATGGCGAAATGTTTTCAAGATGGCGACCGGAGCGCTCCGCCTGAACTAGGAGCTCCGAAAAATGGCCGCTTCTCTTCGCCTTGCTTCTAGGGGGTCCGCGGTCCGCTCCTACTCTGCCTCTGGGTAAGGCGGAGCAGGCCAATCCGCTACTGCTTCTACGCTCCTAATCGGAGCGGATCACACCCCTAGTATTAAACCAATAACTGAAACACTAATGAAGAACAAAATCACTTACTCGTGGGGTTATCCTGTTTTTCTAAGATTTACATAAGGGAGGGGGGAACACAGAGTAACCTCACTGGATCAAGGTAAAGAGTTGCTGAAGAGGCTGGGTCTGTATGGGGAAGCAAGTGGGACTGGAGTGGATGGGGGGGGGAATGAGGCTGGGACATCTGGGGTGTAATAGAACTGTTAATCATATTTTGAGATAATTGCAGATAGAAATGCTAAACATAGAAACTTTGCCGGCCAGGCGCAGCACTGCCTCCCCCCTCCCTTTAAAGTAGATGGCTGGAGTATTAGACTCATGGGGATGTGGGGGGGGATCAGAGTGGGGGGGTGGGGAGGGGGGAAGGTAGGAGGGAAGGGGTTGGGGTAAGGGGGTGGGGGTTTGTTGTATGGAGTTTGTGTTTTTATGTAAGTAAATTTGAGTTGCAGAGCACAAGGGATCGGAAGAGATTTCAAAAGGGTGAATATGGATAAAAAGATAAAAGTATCAACACTCAATGTTAATGGTTTGGGGGCAGTCGTGAAAAGGAGGAGAATAGTACAAATGTTTAATAAAGAAGGATCGGATATTATAATGGTCCAAGAAACACACCAAGGCTCCGAGAATTCGAATATGATAAAATTAAAGTGGTTAGCCTATTATGAAAAGTCATTAGGGACATCAAAAAAAAATGGAGTGGCCACTTTGATCTCAAAAAAAAGTGGGTTTATATTAGAAGAAACAAAAAAGGATGATAACGGCAGATATCTTATGTTAAAAGGTAAAATTGAAGGAAAGGTATATACGCTAATTAATGTGTATGCCCCAAATGAGAGACATAGAGAGTTTTTTATAAAGTTATTTAAAGAAATAGAAGAATTCAAGGAGGGGTATGTTATATTAGCTGGGGACTTTAATATGGTTATGGATAATAGATGGGACAGGTCAAATCCCACTAATGTTGAAAAAAGGAATAATATAACTATATTGAATAAATTAGTAAAAGAAAATGATTATTCAGATTCGTGGCGTTTACTCAATGGGATTAAGCCTGGATTCTCATATTTTTCCCCAGTTCATCATACATACTCCAGGATAGATTATATATTTGTCTCAAAAGATTTTGCAACAAAGATTTGTAAAATGGAAATGGGGGTAATAAAAGTAACTGATCATGCCTTGTTAAGTTTAGAATTTACAGTCAAGAAGAATTATAAAGAGGCATATAGATGGAAGTTGAATACAAAAATATTGAAATATAATAAAGTGGTAGAGAAAATTCAGAAGGAATTGTCGGAGTCATGGGAAATTAATGAAAAGGGAGGAACAGCTGGGTCAGTCGTTTGGGACACCATGAAGGCTGTAGTAAGAGGAATTTGTATTAGAGAGACGTGTAGCTTAAAAAGACAACAACGTGCAGAGCAGGAAAAGTTAGAGATAGAAATTAGGAATCTGGAGGAAGAATATTGGCGAGGTAAAAATAAATATAAATTAGTAGAAATACAAGCTAAGAAGAAACAATTAGAAAATTTAAATATAGAGGAGGTTCAAAAGAATTTAATTTACATGAAAAGGGAATATTTCAAAAACAGTAATAAGAATTCTAGGTTGCTTGCCAGACTCACACAAAAAGAAAAAGGGAGGAATGGGATAGAAGTATTGAAGGATAATCGAGGGAATTATTGTCACATAATGAAAGATAAAATAAAAATTTTCCAGGAATTTTATCAGGAACTATATAAGGGTAAAGAAACTCAACAAGAAAAGGTGGAGGAGTATATTGGAAGGTTTATAAAGAATGGAATAAAACCAGAATATAAAGAGCTAATGGAGAAGGTAATAACTCAAAGAGAAGTTGAAGATGTTATTGATAATTTAAAAGTTGGTAAATCACCGGGAGCAGATGGTTTAGGACCAGAATATTATAAGGTCTTCAAAGAATTTTTAGTTCCAAAGTTATTGAAACTTTATAATAGGATATTATTAGGAGAGAAGATACCTGAATCATGGGAACACTAATTGATAATTCTAATTCCAAAACCAGATAAAGACCTGACTAGTCCTGATTCTTACAGACCTATCTCGTTAATAAATCAGGATACCAAAATTTTCTCATCTATTATGGCTAAACGGTTAAATAAATTTATATCAGAATACATAGGAGAAGATCAATGTGGGTTTGTGGCAGGAAGGCAGATGCATAATCTAGTGGGAAGAGTTTTAAATGTAATAAATGTAATAAAAAAATCAAATATCAAGGCAGGAATTATGGCATTGGATATTTTTAAGGCCTTTGATTGTGTGAGCTGGCAGGCATTAAAGATTATTGTAGATAAATTGGGATTTGGAAATAACTTTAAAAACATAATAGAACAGTTATATTCCCAAAATACAGCTGTAGTGGTGGTAAATGATGGACTCACTGAAAAGATATGACTAGCCAGAGGAACAAGACAAGGATGTCCGCTCTTGCCGGTCCTGTTTGTAATGGTTATGGAAGTATTGGCGAAGGCACTAAGGGAGGATGAAGAGTTAGAAGGAATTGGAGAGGTAAGGGAAATAAAGTTAAACATGTTTGCAGATGATACTTTATTGACCATTAAGAACCCAATAAGAAAAATAGAAAGAATTAAATATCAGCTGAGGGAATTTGAAGAAATTACAGGGTTAAGAATAAATTGGTCTAAATCAGAGATGATGTTGTTTAATTATACTAAGAAGGAAGAAAAGGAATGGGAACATAAGGGAATAGAAATGAGAGTTAAGGAGGAGATTAAATATTTGGGAATTAAAATTACAAAAAATTTAGAGAATCTTGAAAAGGAGAATTTAACGAGGTTAAAGAAAGAGGTATTAGAGAAATTGGAGAAATATAAAAGATTAAATTTATCTTGGTTTGGAAGAATAGCCTTAATAAAAATGAAGATATTAGCTAAAATTAATTTTGTGTTTAGGATGTTACCAATAAAAATATCAGAAACTGAGATAAAAAGTTGGCAAATATTATTAATAAATATTGTAATGGAGAAAAGAGAGCAAGAGTGAATAAAAATAATTGGTATTTAAGCCAAAAAAAGGGTGGATTGGGTCTCCCAAATATAAAATTATACTACGCAGCAAATAGATTAAGACATATTGTAGAAGCAATTATAGGAGTAAGAGATTTATATTGGATGGAAGAAAAAACTATAAGTAACGTAGAGATGAGCTTGGACAATGTCTTTTTTAAAGATGGAGGGAGAAAGTGGGTTGGAAGTATAGATAATCCACTCCTGAGGACTCAATGGGAAATTTGGAGTAAATTTAAAGGGAAGCTGCTTCCGAGCAACTCTCCCTTAGCACCGATAATAATGTTAAAGAATTTCCCAGAGGATCTGAAGGGTAGATTATGTAAAATATTAAAAGAGAAAAGCAAAATGAAATTAAAAGATTGGTTAAGAGACATAAAAACAAGAGAGGATATGGAAAAATTGTTAAAGGAGAAAAAATTATCTTGGTTAGAATATGGGCAATTAGAACAATGGAATAAAAAATGGATTAAAGATAATAGAGTTTGTAGAAAGATGACGAAGTTTGAAGAGTTAATAGTAAATAAGGAAAAAGGTAAAGGAGGTAGTATGGTTTTAAAAGGGTTAATGAGTGAAATATATAAAATATTGTTAGAAAAGGAGTTTAGAGAGAACTCAGAGAAAATGGTATGGGAGTCAGATTTGAAGGTACAAATAGGGCGACAGAGATGGGAGGGACTATGGAAACAAAGAGTGTTGAGAAGTTTATCAGTGAGAATAAAGGAGAACTATTTTAAAATTTTATGGAGGTGGTACCTAACCCCGATTAGATTGAATAAGATAAATGATCAGCATTCAGCAAATTGTTGGAGAGGTTGTGGGGAAAAAGGAACGTATTTACATATGTGGTGGCAATGCAAATATGTACAAAGATTATGGAATATGGTGTTTTCAGAAATTGAAGAAATAGTGGGAATGAAAATAGAACAAACTGTTTTAAACTGTTGTGTTTTAAACTGTTGGGTGTTTTACTGTGGTTTTAGTTTTTGTGAACCGCCCAGAGAGCTTCGGCTATTGGGCGGTATAAAAATGTAATAAATAAATAAATAAATAAATAAAAATAAATAAACAAACACCAAAGATTGCATTGCTGTCACTATTTGAAGATATAAAGTATGGAAAAGAAACTATAGAGCTGATATCGAGTTTGCTGGTTGCAGCACGATTGATGGTAGCTAGGAACTGGAAGATTCAAGGGGAATATTCTATTGAAGAATGGTACAAAGAAGTATGGGATATAGCCATTAATGATAAACTGACATGTAATATTAAGTGGAGAAAAGGCGTAACTAAAATAAATGAGTTTGAAGGAATCTGGAAACAGTTCCTAATATTTGTGTTTACTAAGGGAAGTGGGAAACCGCCAGCAGAAGAAACGATCAGATTTTGGACTCAGGAATAGATCCCGAGGTGGGGTGTGCACTTTTATGTTAAGAATGATTATGTTGTAGTACGATAATGTATAGGTAATACTTATTCAACATATATGTACTCAACATTTATTCAATATGTATGTAGCAGTTGTTTGATGTTTCTTTTTATTATTATTATTACTATTGTAATGTTTTATGTTTATATAGTGTAGAAAACAAATAAAAAGCCTATGCGGCAGGGTCTGGCTATTTACTGTGTTATCTGTACAGCACCATGTACATTGATGGTGCTATATAAATAAATAAATAATAATAATAATAATAATAATAATAATAATAATAATAATAAGTAGCTGCCACAGCTCGGAGTGCCTTTTATCATCTTCGGTTGGTTCGCCAACTACGGCCTCTCCTGGACAGGGATAGCTTGGCCACAGTGGTACAGGCATTGGTAACCTCAAGATTGGATTACTGCAACGCGCTCTATGTGGGGCTGCCCTTGAAACTGCTCCGGAAGCTGGAGCTAATGCAAATGCTGCAGCTCGGCTGTTGTCTGGAGCTGCCCCTTTCCAGCATGGAACTCCTCTGCTGAGGGAACTGCACTGGCTGCCTATTCGCTACCGGGCCAGGTTGAAGGTTCTTGTACTTGTGGACAAAGCCCTAAACAACTTGGGACCAGGATACCTGAGAGAGCGCCTTCTCCCTTACCAACCTGCCCGGTCACTGAGGTCATCCGAGGGCCTGCTCCTGGTGGTTCCACGTAGATCCATCCTCCGATTGGAATCCACCAGGGGAAGAGCCTTCAGCATGGTGGCGCCCCTCCTGTGGAATTCCCTGCCTCTGAAGGTCAGACAGGCTCCGACCTTGTACTCCTTTCGGCACCTCCTGAAAACATCTTTATTCCAAGAAGCCTTTCTTTAACATGCAGCCTTGGATTTCTGATTTTTGCTTCTTTTTAAATTTTGTTTTAACTGTTTTTATTCTGTTTTTATTTTCATTTTACCTTGTACACCGCTCCGAAATTTTTCAATGGGGAGCGGTATATAAATATTCTAAATAAATAAATAAATCATTGGTGTACAACGTAGCACACAATTAAAAACAAAAAAGGAGTCCAATCCTGACTCAGCGGTATATTTTGTTTATAATAGGTTAAAAGCGGTAGCCAGATATGAAAAAAAGACAGAGGCTCAGGGTAGATGGAACAAATGGTGGAAATGGTTGGAGGATTCAACACCAACAATAACGTGAGGAGTATATGATTTTGGGTAGTAGAATGAATATATTAAGAATAGTGAAACTGGTAAATTTCTAATTCTGTAAGTTTGAAATTTTATCTGGTATTGTTTTATATATAATTATATGTAATATATTTCATTTAGTTATAGTGTATACATTGAATTTTGTAAATTTGTAAATTTGTACCTTATTATTGTAATTTTGTAAAAATTGTTACATTTTCAACGTTAATTTTTTGTTTACAAATTGCATTGCAACAGTTGGTAGTAAGATTTTCTTAAATAAAAAATCTCATTCCTAAAAAAAAAAAAAAAATCTCATCCCTAAACCTAAACCTAACCCAACTCTGAATCCAAACCCCCTAACACCTGAACCCAAACCCTAACACCCTAACCCTAAAACCCCAACCCTAATCCTAAGACGATTTGCAAACTTCAGTTATTAGCAAACAAGTGCAGGGAGCTGCAGTAGACCTTCAAGCATCTGAGGGTGCTAGAATGGATCCCCAAACATCTGGGGTTCCCTGGAAAAACGCTGCTGAAGGAGGCTCCTCTGGAAAGGGCCTGCTGGAAAAGCAGTGGGAAGAAGGCTGCCTCTGTCCTAGTGGAAGTGATGGAGGGGTGAGCCCGGGGAGCCAAGACCCTGGGAGGCGAAACCCCAGATCATGGGAGATGGCAGGATGTGTCCGAGGAGGTGGGGAGCGAGGCAGGACCCCCGGGTACACCTTGCCAAAGTGGAAAATGGCAGCAGCAGCAGGAAGAGAAGGCGCGCCAAGCCAACTCCTCGAGAGCAAGGCACAGCAAACCCAAGGGCCTAAGCTGGCAGGAGAGGGAACAAGAACCACACACCACTTGCAGGCAGCGCTGGCAGTGGCGACGGTAGAGGCGGTGTTGCAGGAAGGCTAAGAGGGAGGCCATGTGGGAGAGCCCCTCGAAAAGCGGGGGAGGGAGTTCAGAACAAAGAAAGGAGTTGGCGGGACTCCTCGAGAGTAAGGCGCCAGAGCGGGCCCCTTCAGAGCTGGACGTTGGAGGAGGAAGATGAGGCGGAGGAGGGGACGGGATGGATGGAGGCCTCGCTGTTGTAGTGGGGGGGCAGTGGCGGCAGCAGTGGCTCGAAAGAGGGTCGAATCCTTTGCGGGTGGACGGAGACGCTGCGCACGTTGATGGAGAGGGTCCACGAGGTCGTCTTGCTGAGGGCCTTCAAGCGGCATGACTTCTTGCAGCTGCCGACGGTGCTGACATGTGGACAGAGCAAGGTGTGGCAATTTTTTGAGCATACCTTCTGACCTCTGCAGGACTTGGTGGCAGGGCGGTGTTTCGATGTTTTTGAAGAGCAGCTCTGTTTCATGCGGTCCCTGGCATTGGGGGCCAGGGCCAGTACTCATGGAGGAGTACTACGGGGTGCTCTTTGGGGAGAGGACAGACATCTGCCTCAGCCAGAGCGGTGTGTTCCTGCAGGAGATGGGAGGCGGGGTGGGGAGGGTGAACGGGCGCTGTGGAGCCGGTGCGGTTGGGGGTTGCTCAGCCTTGATGGGGTCCTGTGCAAGCTGGAGAACAGCCTCGCAGGAGTCCGCTTCCCGTTGGCGAACAGTGGTGGAACAGGGCACGGTTCCAAGAGGGAGAAAGGGAACAAAGTGCCACCACCGCTACCTCCTCTGAAAATCGTGGCGCACGTAGAAGATGTGTCCCTGATGGTGCACGATGACCGGGAGCTGATGGAGGTGTGCTAGACCTTGGAGTTCAGGACAGCGTTGGGTGCCTGGGTGAACCAGGATAAGAGCTTTGTGGCCACTTTCCACGGGCAAGGCGAGGTCTGGAAGATGCAGAGGGAGCCGCTGGCTCAGCGGCTGCAGCAAGGGGCAAAGAAGAAGAAGAGGGCCGGACGAGGAGGAGCAGTGGAGGGGCAGCAACTGCAGGAGCGAGGGGAGCAGGACGGAGAAGAGCATGTCAAGTTGCTGGAGATCCACTTGTCTGTGTGGCACGATGGCTGGCATAACTGGCACGACTGGGCGGAGACGGTAGATGAGCGAGCGCTCTACGTGCACACGTATCTGCCCCCAGCAGTGGCCGTCTACCCAGCCCCGGAGCGCATCGTCCAGGGCATCGATGCCATGCTTTTCGTCTTCCTGTGGCACATGAAGACGTTCCCCTTGGCCAGGGCGGTGGTGCATCAGCCCGTACATCACGGCGGACTGGCCTTCCCGGCAGTGGGCCCGGTGCTGCTAGCGGCCTTCTCGGCCCACAATTTTGGGTGCTGGGCGTGGGCAGGGGAGCGGGAAAGGCACTTCTGGATGGAGGGCTTCGAGAGGGGATGGAGGGGAAGCTGGTGGGCCGAGTGCTGGTGGGAGGGCGGCTGCGGGGACCATGTGGTGACACAAGCCATGAAGGCGGCGCGGCCCGACTATCTGGTTGAGGTGTACGTGGCGGTGCGCCGGTGGAAGGTTTGGTGCAGGAGCTCAGAGGAGAGGGGGGGTTGGAGGAAGGAGGGGCGGGCATCACGCAGCTGAGGTGCTGGGTCTACTGGGAAAGGAAAAAGGAAGAGGAGTCCAGGAAGCAAAGGGCAGGGCGTAAGCAAAAGACAGCATGAGCAGGAGGGGGAGGCTGTGGCTCCCAGCCAAGCGTGGGACCTCCAAGAGGAACGGGAGGTGAGGTGGGGCCCATCGAGTACTTCCGTGACAGACAGGTGCCCTAACCCGCTGTGGGAACTGCGACGGCGGCTCTACCACAACGTGCTGAACATGCGGGGATGCCAGCCGTGGCACAGGCGGTCGGAGGAGGCGGAGGCGTGCGTGCGTGCGTGCAGCTGCGATGCCAGGACCTCGCTGTACAGAAAGGCATGATGCAGCGAGAGACCATCGAGAAGGTTGCGCAACCGCTGGACTGGCCAGGCCTGCTCACGCAGCCATGGCAAAGTCAAGCAGCGGGGGCGGGAGGGAGGCAAGGGCAGCCGGGAAGATGCTGGGAGGAGCCCTGGGCGACGGTCCGCTTGGTCAACCTGTATGTGTTGCTGGCACTGGGCTTCCAGAGATGGTTCGAGATCAGGACGCGCACCGAATGCGATGCTGCCGGCTCGGTGGCGGTGGTGTGCAGCCAGCTGGAGGCGCTCAGTCGCCCGGAAAGGGAGAGGCTCCCCTCGCGACAGTGGAGGTGGCTGTGGCCATGGAAGGCGGGGAACCTGGCACCACCAAGCACCTCAGGGAGAAGTAGAAGTGCGTAGCAGGACTTTGTATTAGACGGCAGGTGAGACAGGCACCAGGCTCTGTATTAGTCAGGGGAGGGCGGGGAACAGCCGTTTTGTAATACGTTTTCACGCCCGGGTGTACATTTGAAACCAGGTGGGCAGATTTGATCAATAAAAACCCAAACACCCAGCCCTCCAGCTGTTCACCAGCCCCTCCAGCCGTGCTAAAAGCCCCCCCATCCTGCGCTCGTGCCTCCTCCTCCTCCTCCTCCTCCCCCCTGCAGAAGGGGAGGGGGGCAGCAAAGACCAGGTGCATGGGGGGGGGGACGGGCCAGCGTCCACAGGGCCCTTGAAGGGCCGCAGCGTCCTTCTGTGCCAGGGCAGCGCCCATCCCCGGGCGCCCACAGGGGAGGCCGCATAAGGCGAGGCCCGCAACAGCACGACCGGGCCAGCGGACCCCCGTGTGGACTAGGCGCCCCCTCCCCCGGGCCACGGCCGGGTCTTGGGGCGCCTTCTGCCCCCGATTGCGCCCCTTCCCTGCCTATGCGGACGAGCCGCTACTAATATGGCCGACCGGCAAACCCCTCCCCGTCCCCTTGGCGCCAGACGCGCCTCAAATGGCGCCTCACGTCACTCCCAATATGGCCGCGCAGAGGAGACGCGCTGGTACGTCGTGTCCTCACTCCCCGGAAGTTGTGGCGTGTCTTGTCACTCTCAATATGGCTGAGGGGAAGGGACAATACTCTCTTTCCCTCCTTCACTCCCCGGAAGTTGTGGCCTTCATCGTCACTCCCAATATGGCTGTGAGTAGGTAACGTTCTGCTTCTTCCTTCCCTCACCGGATGTAGTGGTCATTCCTAATATGGGCGTGGGGAAGAGACGCTCCTCTACTACCTTTCCTCCGGAAGTTGTGTTTTTCTAGATCACTCAAATATGGTCGCGGGGAGATGACGTAAGGAAGCAGCGTCCCCTCTCCCGGGCAGCGTCACTCAAAGGGTGTCAGATGGCGGCGGCGGTGGTTCCCGTAGGCGCGGAGCGGCTGCTGCAGGCGCGCCAGACGGGAGCGGGGGGGGGGGGAGCGCTCGCCCGCTCGGTCCGCCGCCAAGGGCCCACGCAGCGCTCACGCGCCTTGCGCAAGGTGCTAGTCCTCAGTGAGGAGGGGGCGGCCGAGCTCTCCCGGAGGGTGTGTGTGGCGTGCGCGGGGGGGGGGACAGGACGGGACGAAACCGCCCAAGGAGCCGCTTGAAAGCTCTGGGAACCCCCGGATAGCCGGACTGGGGCCCCTGGCCGCCCCCGGCAGGAGGTGATGGCAGAGGCTCAGATTTGGAACCCCCTGAAAACATTCCGAGTTCCTGTCCTGGAGAAACGGGAAGGAAGAGCCACGCACAACACCACACCACACCGCACCCCTATGGGAAGCGGCAGAGAGAAATGCGGGGGGGCTCCTTTCTCTCCCCCCATACCCCTTTTGTGAACTAAGAGAGGGCAGCGCCCCACAGGCCCCCTGGGTTTGCGTCTGGGGCCCAGTCCCACCTCATCACATTACTTTGGACGAGTTGGTTTCTGCCTCAGTTTCTCTCCTGTGTGGAGCAGGCGAAATACTGAGCAAATGCGCGACGCCATTGAGGTGGTTCGTGCCCCCGAGTGTCTCAATCCGCTAAAGAGCAGCCGAGCACTGGCACTGTGTCTGCTTCTCCAGGAATCACGGGCCAGAGGCCTGGACCCTCGCTCCACAGGCCCCCTGGGTTTGCGTCTGGGGCCCAGTCCCACCTCATCACATTACTTTGGACGAGTTGGTTTCTGCCTCAGTTTCTCTCCTGTGTGGAGCAGGCGAAATACTGAGCAAATGCGCGACGCCATTGAGGCGGTTCGTGCCCCCGAGTGTCTCAATCCGCTAAAGAGCGGCCGAGCGCTGACACTGTGTCCGCTTCTCCGGGAATCACGGGCCAGAGGCCTGGACCCTCACTCCGGGCAGCTCCGGGAGGAGGGGAAGCAGCGGTGGCTCACCTCGGCCTCCTTACCTTGCAGGTCTGCCACAGGAGCCCTCGGCGCCCGTCAGGACGTTTGCATTGAACCTGATCGACCCTGGAAAGAAACCGCACATGCGGATGTTTGAAATAGACCTGAACGAGTCAGTCCTTGAGGGAGCAGCTGGGGAAGACCCTGGAAGTTCTTGCACAAAGGTGAATATGTTACCTAGACACGATAGTCTAAAAAAAAAGGAAAATTTTAAGAACATATACTTCAAATTGTTCAATTTATCCAGTTTTTCAGTTTTGGGTACACATATTTTAAAGCCTTGAAGTTTTAAACCTTGAGGATTAGGCAGTTGCTCAGTCTTTGAATGAAGGTTTAGATTCTCAGGTCACTGTAATATTTATGGTTTCATATATCTGAAGAACTTCCTACAGCCGGCATACGAAGAATAACCTTTATTTCAAATGAGTCACGATACATACAAAAACTGCCTCTCCCATATCAGGTGAATGCATTTATACAAATCACTAGAACACTCACTCAAGTCAATTAACCCAATCAGCACACAATCATTACAGTCACCAGACCTCTGTATATTGCATTATACCAAGCTTCTAGTCCTCCGAGATCTCCGGCAGAGGGAGGCCGTTCCCATCCCTTCCACCTGAGGACCCTGTTTAGCTGGAGATGCTTCCAGGGATGGGACCCAGGACCCGTGTGCACACCAAGCCCCTCCCTCCCCACCAGCGGGAGGCAAGAGGCAGCTTTTCCTGACTCTGAGCCTTGTCCCACCCAGCCGTTATCTGGGAACAAGGAAGACTCCTCCTAGGATGGCCCTTCATACCCTTCGCCCTCCTCCTCCTGCATTTCTCTTTGCTTGGCTAGCATGAACACGTTAGGTAGCTGTGTGCCCTCCTGACTTCCTGCTCCCTTGATCTGCCCTTAGCCGGCTGTGGACAGAACAGCGCAGGCCTTGAAGGAGGCCGAGGTGGGCTGTTCTGGACAGTGATGGACCTCCCGAGCTACAGCCTGCATCTGCTTCAGCAGCTCCACACACTTTGCAGAGAACAGCAGTTCTGCGACTGTAGCGTCGTAGTCGGGACGACGCACTTCCGAGCGCACAAGCTTGTGTTGGCAGCAGCCAGCCTGTTGTTCCGGTCTGTGCTGGATGGGACAGACACACTCTCCATTGATGCCTCAGTGGTGACCCCAGAAGACTTTGCCCTCCTGCTAGAAATGATCTATACCGGCAAATTGCCCGCTGGGAAGCACAACTTCACCACAATCATCTCTGCAGCAGACAGTCTGCAGATGTTCGATGTGGCTGTCAGCTGCAAAACTCTCTTGCGGGATTTGCTGGGCTGTTCCGGTCAAAGGCAAGTGCTGAGGGACTCCTTGGTGCAGACCGTTGATGCTCCCAGTCATCGTAGCGCAGTCATTTCTGAGGCATCCCATGATGCAAAATTCCGTGCCGAAGAGGACTCCCCTGCCCTTGCGGACTCCGCTGAACCCTCTGCAGAGCGAGAACAGAGTACGTGCTCCACTTCAGCTACTCAGCAAGATTTAGCTGAGGAGACGCGGCTCCCCGATCGTCCCACCGAGGGTCCTGGTGCTCTCCCGTGTCCCTGTCCAGGCAGACAGAGGAGCGTGCGTGAGGAAGGGGAGAGCCCCACGCTGCCAGAGGGGAAAGGCCTGGTGAGAGGCACAGGTGAGAGGGTGGCGGTGGTGGTGGTGTGGCCTGACCCTGACAAAACGGAGGCTACATTTGCTCCATGTAGTTTCACCAAGCGAATAGCTTATGGCTGGTTCAGGTGTTTGTTACATCCCTTGATGACTGTTGAGTCTGTGCACCGTCTCCGTTGGAAGTCTTTGCGTTTGATGCTCTGCCGAAGTGGCACGTACACATTGATAACTGTTGCACACATCCTAGGATGTCGTGGACTGGGGTGGGCAGCTTTTTCAGGCCTCAGGGGTGCATGTAGTAGTGGTGCCACCGTTGAGGTGCCATCGTTGAAAAGGGCGGTCTCTGTCTTGGAGTTCTCAAAGAACTCAAGTAGGAAATTGCTGATCTTCTACCCTAAATCTGCCACATGTCCCTAAGCTCTGTCTCTGTACCAGAGGACTGGAGGATAGCTGATGTAACACCAGCTTTTTAAAAGGGATCCAGGCGGATCAGGGGAACTACAGGGTGGCTAATGTAATGTCTGTTCCAAGTAAATTAGTTGAAAGTATGATTGAAGACAAAATTAGTAAACCCTGCAGAAAAAGCATCACGGCTGGGTACGCAGTAGCTCCGGCTGAGCGTCTTGGGCCTGGCGCCCCACTTGGGCTTTGCTTGGCTCAGCCCGGCACGCGGCAGGCAGGTCAGTCTGCACTTCCAAGACCCTCTGCTTGCTTCTTTGCTGAAACCGCTCCTCTCCTGCCTTTCCTCAAAAGAGCTGAGGAGGCAAACAGCAGAGCTAGAGTTATACATTAACATTGTAGAACCTCACTTGCAGTTCTGTGCCAAAGCACCGAAGGGTTTGTCGTGGCAGCAGCAGCAATAAAAAGCTGCAAGAAACCAGTTAAAGCCGCTCTGGTGAAACTGCCCTTTGCAGCCACCCAGAAACCCCTTCCTGCGGCAGGGGCTTTGCTGTCGCTCGCTCCCCCGCCCCCAGCCCGTCTCCCTCTGACTCTCTGGACTTCCTCTTTGCCCAGGAAGCTCAGGAGAAGTGATTGCTGCCACTGCTTGGCTCTGGGAAAGCAGGGAAGAGCTCGCGCAGGCCGTGACACACCTGGGGCCCCTCCGAGAGCTCCTAGACACGGCCCAGGCTGGCTTCCTCTCTGGGGCGGAAAAGCAGGTAAGCTGTAGGAAGGGAGGGGAGGGGGCTGCATGGCCGCCCATCTGGGCCGCCCCCTGGCCGTGCGCTCATGGGTCCTCCTAGGCTGCTAAGGTGGGGGGAGGTCATGGAAACAGCGAGGGGGCGCCTCCATCCATCCTTTAGGTGGGCAAGAGAAAGGCTTTAATCCTTTCCGTTTGGGGTCCCAGCCCAGAACAACAGTAGCCCAGGTTTCTGTGGCCGTCGATGGCCCCTGCGCTGGGAGCTGTCCTGGGCAGGGCCTCGCGGGGGCTTTGGATTCCCTCAGCCAGGAGACTGTTCTGCGTTGCATAGAGCGGTGGTCTCTTCCTCCAAGGCATTGCTGAGCTGGTGGTCTAACAGGCTGATCTGCATGAGCCCGTCCAGGGTATAATGGGGTACAGCCTGTCCTGGGCTGGGCTGCGCTCCCCTTGAAGAACGCCCGAGCCTGAACTCTCTCCCTTGGGGAATCTGTATTCTTCCCCAACCTCCTCCACCATTCGTGACCTTGCCTGTAGACTTAAAAAATGTTACGCTTGCTTCATGGTTTCACTGCTGCTCTTTTCAGATTTAACTTATTGGTTTGGTTTTTGTTAGAGTTGCACCCGAGGAAGCCTCCTCAGATGAGGAGGAGGCAAACTTACAAGAAGTAGAGGGTGTTTCCTCCCCCACAGCCGGACCAGAGACCAGTGCACAGTTGGTAGGGAGTCATTCCATGGAAGAGAATGCAGGTCCCGTGGAGGAGCCACGGGCCAGTCAGTTGCTTCCTCTGCCTGTCGCTCCTGAGGCTGAGTCAGAGACGGAGGTGGTTCGACCACCCAGCCCCCGCGAAAGGAGACGAAGGAGAAGGGCAGAACAAATGCAGGTGGTGAGGCGAAGTATGCGCCTGCAGAACAGGCATGGAAAAGACGCTGAACTGTAGGAGGGGGTTGGGTCAAAAGGTGAAGGAATGAGGCACAGCTGGGATCTGGGTGGGGGTCATGCTGGCAGGGTTTGAAAAGGGAGAACCTGACCGCTGGTCTGGTGTAGCAAACACCTTTCGTCCCTCCGGTTGCTACTGTGCCCTACGCCTTACCGTTTGACTGTGACTTTGGTTTCCTGACCTGGACTGGCTTGATTGACTCTGCTTGACGTTTATCCCTGGCATTTTGGACGACTGACTTGGCTCTTGATATCGGACTGGACCTGACCTTCGCTTGCTCTTGGCTCCTTGACACCAGCACCCTCTGTTTGGTTCTTCGACCCGGATCGGTAGGCTTGCACTTCAGAACTTGTCTCTGGCTAGAACTTTACTTTACTTAAAGGACTGTGTTCTTCTTAAAACGCAACAGTTCCCTCCTGCATTCTTGGCCAGAGATTTATGGCTGGGTAATTGGCAATAAAACACTAAAGCAATAAAGCATTCAGCAGAACGCCTTGACTCGTGGCTGGTCACTGAAAGAGTGTTTGCTACCCCAAAAAAAATAATGGAGGGGGCAGTTGCAGATGAAAACCAAGTCTTAAGGCAGCAAATTACCCAGCTGGCTGCAGTGGTGACGGCTTTGCAAACACAGCTATCGCAGATACAGCAACAACCCCCTCCAGCTGTGGCACCTTCTCGTAAGTGTCCTATTGCCACGCCAGAGAAGTTTGATGGCTCACCTGACAAATTTGCAGCCTTTCTGGCACAATGTGAGCTGTACATGCAGCTGCGGCCCCAAGACTTCCCTACAGCTCAAGTTCAGGTGGGGTTTGTGATAAGCTTGCTGACGGATGCTGCAGCTAAATGGGCAACTCCTCTGCTGTTGCAGAAGAGCCCACTACTCCAAGACTATAGGGAGTTTGTGAAGGAATTTCGGGCTGCATATGAGGACCCGCAAAAGGCAGAAACTGCCAATAGGAAAATCCGGCGCCTCCACCAGGGTCGGGATACTGTTGCCACCTATGCCAATGCGTTCAGGTTGCTAGCCCAGGATCTCACCTGGAATGAAGCAGCCTTGATGGACCAATTTCAGGAAGGATTGCATGAGGAAGTCCTGGATGAACTGGCAAGAGTGGATCAGCCTGGGACTTTGAAGGCACTTATCCAGTTGTGTCTGCGCATTGATGGGCGCCTAGAAAGCCGTAGGGTGGCAAAACAATCCCACCCACCCCGAGCAGCCACCCCTGCAGGTCATAGGCAACCAGCAGTCACCCCTGCACCAAGTTCCCAGTTTGGGGAAGAGGAGCCTATGCAGCTGGGTGGAGCCCGACCCCGCCTCTCAATGCAAGAAAAGGAGAGGCGGCGACGGGGAGGCCTGTGCCTCTACTGTGGCCAAGAGGGGCATTTTGCACGAACCTGCCCTGCCAAAGGGCCACGCCCCATGGTGTCGGGAAACCGGCAACCCCAGCCCTAAAGGGAGTCCTAGGACTGGGGCAGGGAGGCGGCCCATCATCGGAGACTCCACCTCGCCACTCCTGTCAGCCACTGGCTCTGCCAGTGACTGTGTTTCAGCTAGACCAATGCCCAGTCCAGACCATGGCCATGGTGGATTCAGGGGCCTCCAGCACATTCATGGACATGGGGTTTGTGCAGCAGCAGGGGTTTCAAGTGTACCCACTTGCCACGCCCCTCAATATTGAGACAATTGATGGGAGGCCTTTGGCGTCAGGTTTGGTGACGCATGAGACCGAGCCCTTGTGGGTGGAGATCCAGGGACACCGGGAGCAGATTCGGTTTCTGGTGGCAGCCATAGCTCATTTTCCGGTGGTCCTTGGAATGACATGGTTGACGTTACATGACCCCCGCATTTCATGGCCCCGGGGGGAAGTCGTCTTTGGATCAGACTACTGCAGTTGTCATTGTTGGCTGGGGACAATGAGTGCCGTTCTCGAAGGACCTCGGGAGGACCCGCTTGAGGGGCTGCCGGCCAAGTACCGGGACTTTGCAGACGTGTTCGATAAAAAGGAGGCAGATCACCTGCCACCCCATCGGCCATACGATTGCACCATTGACTTGCTTCCTGGGACCCAGATACCGGCGGGCCGGATTTACGCCCTGTCTGAACCGGAGTTGGCCGCCCTTCGAGACTTCTTGGAGAAGAACCTGAAACGGGTTCATTCGGCCGTCTACTGCCCCAGCAGCTGCACCTGTCCTCTTCGTGAAGAAGAAGTGTGGTGAACTGAGGCTCTGCAATGACTTTAGAGCTCTTAACCAGATTACCTGCCGGAACCGCTACCCGCTGCCGCTCATCCCAGAACTCCTGGAACGGCTATGTCACGCCACCATCTACACCAAACTAGATCTACGGGGAGCTTATAATTTGGTGCGTGTACGAGCGGGGGATGAGTGGAAGACCTCGTTTCAGACCAGGTATGGCCAATTTGAATATACTGTCATGCCCTTCGGGTTGTGTAATGCGCCCGCAATATTTCAGCACTTTATGAATGGTATATTCCGAGATTATCTAGACCGTTTTGTCATTGTCTACCTTGATGACATTTTGATCTATTCAGTTAGTCCCCGGGCTCACGAATCTCATGTGCGAGCAGTGCTGCAACGATTGCGGGAACACCATCTATACACCAAATTGGAAAAATGTGCTTTTGATTTGGATACGGTGGACTTTCTGGGGCACCGGATATCGCCGAAAGGCGTAGAGATGGACTCTGCAAAGGTGTTGGCCATCGAGTCCTGGCAACCTCCTCGGAATGTAAAGGAGGTCCAGCTTTTTTGGGGGTTTGCCAACTATTACCGCCGTTTCATTCCTGAGTTTGCCCAGGTGGCGGCCCCAATCACGGACTTGCTACGCGGAAAAAGAAAGTTCCAGTGGGGTCCAGAAGCTCAGCAAGCATTTCAATGCCTGAAGGGCCGGTTCACCGCGAAACCCATCTTACAGCACCCGAATCAGCAGACCCCATTTGTGGTAGAGGCAGATGCATCGGATGTGGCTGTTGGGGCAGTTCTGTTGCAGACGGTGGGGGAGGGGGAGACCCTTTTACCTTGTGCATTTCATTCCCGCAAACTGACCCCGGCGGAGCAGAAATACACGATTTGGGAAAAGGAACTGCTTGCCATCAAGGACGCGTTTGAAACCTGGCGTCATCTACTGGAGGGGGCCCGGTACCCTGTAGAAGTGCGGACAGACCACCGGAATCTGGAGCATTTACAAACATCACGGAAACTGAATCAGCGTCAGATCCGGTGGGCTCTTTTTTTCTCACGGTTCCACTTCAAGGTGACATATATCCCCAGCACTCAGAATAGGCAGGCGGATGCTCTCTCTAGGAAACCGGAGCATGCCGGTTCCCGGCAAGAGGATCCCGCTTCAACGGTGTTACGACCTGAAAACTTCCTGGCGGCCCTATTGCCACCTACACTGCTTCCTCAACTGCAACAACAACAGGGACAAGATCAGTTTGCTCAAGCGCGGCTACGGGAAGTGGTCGGGGCAGGGGCAAAGCACTCATTGCCTTTTTCAGTGCGGGATGGCATCCTGATACACCGGAACCAGATGTATATACCCCCAGGACCGCTGCGGGCACAGATCCTGCACCAATGCCATGATAGTAAGCCAGCGGGGCACTTTGGGCTGTACAAAACCCTTCACCTCCTAACCCGGGAGTTTTGGTGGCCGAGGGTGCATGCAGATGTGGAGCGGTATGTACAGTCCTGTGCAACATGCTGCAGGGCAAAGCATCAGACAGGGAGGCCCGCGGGACTGTTGCACCCCTTACCCACACCATCGGGACCCTGGAAGGTCGTGTCCCTTGATTTTATTACGGACTTGCCCTCGTCAGAGGGGCATACCACCATTCTGGTGGTGGTGGACCTGTTCTCCAAAATGGCCCATTTTATCCCATGCACGGGCACCCCGACAGCCAAGGCCGCAGCAGAATTGTTTATTCGGCGCATATTCTGTTTGCATGGTTTGCCGGAAGGAATAGTGTCGGATAGAGGGTCTCAATTAGGGGTGTGCACGGACCCCCCGCTCCGCTTCACTTGCAGATCCGCCATTTTCCGGATCGGGCTGCTCCGCCCCGCCCCCGCTCCGCCCACTTCCGCTCCGCTCCGCCCGGAGCTCCGGATCCGGATCCGGAGCTCCGTTTCCCCCCCCCCCCATAGGCTTGCATTGAAAGCTAAAAAATTATACAACTTTTTTTCTGTTCAAGTTAGAAACCTCATGTTTGGCACCATGACACCTCATGGGGATATACACACGCATGCCAAGTTTCAAAGCAATCCCATCATCCCCTGATTTTTGGCGAATTTTTGAAAATCGGGCACCCCACACACACCATCCCTGCGAGGTGGGCAGGGGAGGAGGGAGGGAAGGCAGGCAGGCATGCAGCTGGCATTTCTGGGGGCATAAGGAAGTGAGCCAAGGATAAGCCAGTAATGCATATAAAATGGAATAAATCAATCAATAAACAAAGGAGGGGTGGAATTAAAAGCAGCAGTGTTGCTCAATAAACAACAAGAAGAACTTTTTTTAAAAGGCTATATCTGTCTTTTACCAGCAATAGGGGGACGTGCCCGGGGGAGGGGGAAGTACCTGCCAGTTCAAGACACTGACAGCCACAGCTCCGAGAAGAAGTAAAACGCTCACTTTGACTCAGAACAGGCATTGCTCCACCACTGAAAAGTGACCATTCACTTCAACTCATGATAGGCATTGCTCCACCGTTTTACTCTCTTTGGAAGGCTCTAATGGCCTTCCAGTGCAGGAGAGAGTGGGGGCACGTCCACGATGAGATGCCCTAGGGGAGCTCATCCCCTTGCACCACATCTATTCAGTTGTTCCCCAAGGTTAGGGTGGGGAGCAGTGCTGTGTTTCTATCTCTTATTCTTGGCTTAGTATATGATTTCAGGTTGTGTTTGTGCATTTGGTGGGGCTACTGTGTTAAAAAACACAGGGAAAAGCCCGTTCAGATGAAGAAAGAGAAGTTTCCCAGAATCCCAAGTTACCTGTTTTGCCTATGCCCTCCTCCAACTTTGGGATCATCATGACCGGGAGCTGACTCTGCCCCTCAGCCCTTTGAAAAAGGTATTTTTCCCGCCGATTTTTTAAAAACTTCTAGCCCGCGACCCGTACGATGCAGAAAGTTGAGAGTGGTCTCAAAATGACCCCCATCCACGACTCTCTGTGCACAAGAATTTTCAGAACAATAGCTTAACCCCCCCCCCCAGTTATCCCCGATTCTTTCCCTCAATGCAATCCTATGGGCGAAAAGCCGAAACGCAGTTTGAGCCGCGCGGTTGACCCGATTTTCAAAAAAAAATAGCACGCGACACGGACAACGCAGAGAGGTGAGAGTGGTCTCAAAATGACCCCCATCCACGACTCTCTGAGCACAAGAATTTCCAGAACGATAGCTTCAAAAACAACGTAGTTATGCGCGATTATTTGCCGCAATGCAATCCTATGGCGAAATGTTTTCAAGATGGCGACCGGAGCACTCCGCCTGAACTCGGAGCTCCGAAAAATGGTCGCTTCTCTTCGCCTTGCTTCTAGGGGGTCCACGGTCCGCTCCTACTCCGCCTCTGGGTAAGGCGGAGCAGGCCAATCCGCTACTGCTTCTACGCTCCTAATCGGAGCGGAGCACATCCCTAGTCTCAATTCACGTCCCGTTTCTGGCAGAGCCTGTTTAGTCTACTGGAGGTGAAGTTACACCTCTCCTCGGCTTTCCACCCACAGTCAGATGGGCAAATGGAGCACACTAATGCCACCTTGGAGCAATATCTGCGCTGTTATGTGAATTTTCAGCAGGACGATTGGGCGGGGCTTCTACCACTTGTGGAGTTTGCATACAATAATTCGCCCCACGCATCCACACTGCAGACACCATTTTTTGCAAATTATGGGTATCACCCCTCATTCTTTCCCTCATCAGTGGCCGCCTCCACAGTACCAGCAGCTGATAACTTCATACAGGAGCTGCAAGCTGTCCATGCCGTATTGCGGGAACAGTTGGATCGGGCAAAGCAGGCTTATAAGCAAGGGGCGGACAGTAGGCGGCACGAAGGGCCGGTATTGAAAGTAGGGGATCAAGCATGGCTCTCCACCCGGCACCTCCCAGTATCACAACCCAGCCGGAAGTTGGCACCCCGGTTTATTGGTCCATACCGGATCATTGCCCAGATCAATCCACTGGCATTTCGCCTGCAACTTCCACAATCAATGCGCATCCATCCTGTGTTTCATCGTGCATTGTTGGCACCGGTGGTACCAGGACACCCACTTCGAATCCAACCAAGGCCACCACCTCCGGTGATGGTGGAAGGGGTAGAGGAATTCGAGGTGGAAGGGATCCTGGATGCTAGACGTCGCAGGGGATGTCTGCAGGACCTAGTGGACTGGAAAGGGTATGGGCCAGAGGAGCGGTCCTGGGAAAATGCTACTCAGGTTCATGCCACAGACTTAGTCTGCCAGTTTCACCGCCGGTACCCAAGGAAACCGAAGCCCCATGGTTTTTGGGGGGAGGACCTTGAGGGGGGGAATAGTGTTAGAGTTGCACCCGAGGAAGCCTCCTCAGATGAGGAGGAGGCAAACTTACAAGAAGTAGAGGGTGTTTCCTCCCCCACAGCCGGACCAGAGACCAGTGCACAGTTGGTAGGGAGTCATTCCATGGAAGAGAATGCAGGTCCCGTGGAGGAGCCACGGGCCAGTCAGTTGCTTCCTCTGCCTGTCGCTCCTGAGGCTGAGTCAGAGACGGAGGTGGTTCGACCACCCAGCCCCCGCGAAAGGAGATGAAGGAGAAGGGCAGAACAAATGCAGGTGGTGAGGCGAAGTATGCGCCTGCAGAACAGGCAGGGAAAAGACGCTGAACTGTAGGAGGGGGTTGGGTCAAAAGGTGAAGGAATGAGGCACAGCTGGGATCTGGGTGGGGGTCATGCTGGCAGGGTTTGAAAAGGGAGAACCTGACCGCTGGTCTGGTGTAGCAAACACCTTTCGTCCCTCCGGTTGCTACTGTGCCCTACGCCTTACCGTTTGACTGCGACTTTGGTTTCCTGACCTGGACTGGCTTGATTGACTCTGCTTGACGTTTATCCCTGGCATTTTGGACGACTGACTTGGCTCTTGATATCGGACTGGACCTGACCTTCGCTTGCTCTTGGCTCCTTGACACCAGCACCCTCTGTTTGGTTCTTCGACCCGGATCGGTAGGCTTGCACTTCAGAACTTGTCTCTGGCTAGAACTTTACTTAAAGGACTGTGTTCTTCTTAAAACGCAACAGTTCCCTCCTGCATTCTTGGCCAGAGATTTATGGCTGGGTAATTGGCAATAAAACACTAAAGCAATAAAGCATTCAGCAGAATGCCTTGACTCGTGGCTGGTCACTGAAAGTTTTATATTCTTATTGTTGTATTTTATTGATTCTTTGAAAGCCACTGTGCAGAGGTTTGCGCCCTAAAATATGGGACATAACTCTAATAAATGTAAATCATGGTGTAGATCCATACCTGACCAGCTTCTCCCAGCCTGGCGTGCGCCTGGGCTCCCAGGAGTGCCTTTGCAGAGCTGCCCTGGTGGCTCCGATTGGTGGCCTCTATGCTTGACAACTCTGGCCGAGGAAAGGACTGGCTCCGGAAAGGATGCGCTTTTATTTTATTTTATTTATTACATTTTTATACCGCCCAATAGCCGAAGCTCTCTGGGCGGTTCACAAAAATTAAAACCATAATAAAACAACCAACAGGTTAAAAGCACAAATACAAAATACAGCATGAAAAGCACATTTTAGGCCGTGCAAAGCAGGGCTGCCCGTTGTGTTGTCCGGGGCCTGCGTTCCGGGGCGGGGGCTCTTGATGGGGCGGGGGCATAAAAACAACAATATCCATTTAAAATAACTATTCTGGGGTCAGTTAAAAACTCAGCATATGTTGTTAACTGCTTGGGAGAAGAGAAAAGTCTTGACCTGGCGCCGAAAACATAACAATGTTGGCGTCAGGCGAGCCTCGTCGGAAAGATCGTGCCATAATTGGGGGGCCACCACCGAAAAAGCCCTCTCCCTTGTTGCCATCCTCCGAGCTTCCCTCGGAGGAGGACCTTAGATGTTGAGCGCAGTGTAGGGGTAGGTTCATGTCGGGAGAGGCGTTCCGTCAGGTATTGTGGTCCCAAGCCGTGTAAGGCTTAATAGGTTAAAACCAGCACCTTGAATCGGGCTCGGAAACGTACAGGCAGCCCATGCAAGTGGGCCAGAATCAGTGTTATATGTTCGAAACCTTCTGGTTCCGGTTATCAATCCGGTTATCAAATGATCAATTATCATTTCACACAAGCTGCAGCTTCCGAACCATTTTCAAAGGCAGCCCTACGTAGAGTGCGTTGCAGTAATCTAATTTGGAGGTTACCCGAGCATAGACAACTGAAGCCAGGTTATCCCTGTCCAGATAGGGGTGAAGCTGGACCACCAACCGAAGCTGGTAGAAGGCCCTCCAAGGCCACCTGAACCCCAAGGGACAGAGATGGTTCTAGGAGAACCCCAAAGCTATGGACCTGCTCCTTCAGGGGGAGTCAGAGCAATCTCTTAGTGCTCCATGTTTTTGATATTAAATTGAGTATTACATGCCTAATCTGTAAATATTGAAAAGCTGAGATTTGCTTTTGTTCTGTTTCCCAAAGAATATCTCTGTAACTTTTAATTTTAAAGAAATTTCTAAACTCTGTTACATATTTCTCACAAAAAAACCATATTACTTAGTGCAATTTAATCTTCAGTTTGTTCATTATAATGAATAGCAGTAAGAAATGTATTGTTTCCAGATTTTATATAAATTGCTAATACAAGGCTTTTGCCCTTATCACTTCTATATCTTTGAATGTGTTTGTTATACTAGATGTAAAATTATGTTGTTCAATCTTTGTTCTTTTATCTGGTATAAAGCCTGATTTTCACATAGGTACCATGTTTTACCGTTTTAACATAGAAGCAATGCAATACCATTTAATGAAGGGCAGTGCTAAAATCCCTGAATTTGTAGGTTGATATAACACTTGAGCATTCATTCTAGCCCTCTTGCCTACCCAAATAAAATCTGACATTTATTTTTGCCATTTATTAAGTTGTATCCCATTCATCTGCAATGGAATTGTATGTTTTACATTGTGAGCTAGCCTTCAGAACACTGAAAGGCTGCTAAGGGATGTATTAAATAAAATTAATATAAAAGCTCTCAGAAGCTTGGCTGGGGGGGGATCTGCTAGGCCTTCAAGACCCTCCGTGGCTTCTTGCCCCTCTCGTAGGCCAGAAAAGTAGACATATAAGTGAAGTTCATTCAGGCTGAAGAATGGGATGTTGCCTTGATGCAGAACACATGGACAAATCCACAAACAGAAAGACGAAAACACGCTTTTCAGAGTATCCAAATGGGCTCTAATTTCCTTGCCTTCTCTTGGGACCATAAGGGGGCAGGAAGTCTTTGATGATGTGACATATTTGTGGCCAAGGGTCCTGGAAGTCCTGTGTACATGAAACCTTGCCTTGTCCTTGTAGGCGATACTGGAGTGCTGTGAGAGCGACTCACCCAGGGAGGCCATGGAGAACGTGCTCAAGAAGGCGTTGGAGGAGAAGGCCCTGAGCACCGACAGTGTGCTTCAGCTTCTGGGGGCCCTGAAAGTGCCATTCCCCAGCCTGGGTCTCCTGCTGGACAATTCAGTGGCTGCCGCAGCTGGCTCCAATGGCACAGGTACTGCTGGGTGGAAATCAGGTGTTTCGGCAAGCAGTGGCCTTTCAGTCCTGTTTGCGTGAGGGTTGCAGTAGGCATTTCCAAAGCGCCGTCAACGAGGGGGTTACTCCGTGGAAGGGGTCTCCGTGTAGATTGCCATGTAAACAGGTCGTGTGAAGGGCCTTTCCGTGTCCCAGGCCTCTGTGACTCTGGCCACCTTCTGCCCCTGTCAGGCTTCGCCAAGCTGGGTGGCGAAAGGGCAAGGGACGTCTCAGGCCGAGGCTGGGGGAAAGCTGAGGCCTCTTCCTGGGGAGAGAGCACCCCCTTTCCTGCCTGGCACTGTCTGTAGCATCATCAGCCACGGGGCCAATCCCAGCCACCCACTCAGCCCTATTTGCAGCTATTGGCCCACCCCCAAACAAACCATCTGCAATCAGCATGCCAAGGAGGACTCCCCTTTCCACATCCACTCCTGCCTTAGCGTGAGGCTGTCATCTCTCAGCATCATCGATTGATTGAGGGCGTCTGGCAGGGGTCTTTTTCTGGTCTTACCTCGAGGCGCCGGGCACTTTTCACACGCACCACTGAACTTCAGCCCTTCCCTGAGGGTGGGGCATCCCAAGAAACCGGCAGAGGCAGGTTGAGCAGCAGCCTAGCAAGGGACGGTGGAGTGGGGCATTGCTCCAGCCGCAAGGGGGCAGAGGCCACTGTAGCCACGCTTCCCCAGGCCTTCACCCCATTGGGTGAAAGGACGCCCTCTTCCTAAAGGGTACGTTCAGGAGACAGATGGGCTGCTAAAGGAAGGGTCGTTTCATCTCACAACTTCACCAACCGTTGAAATCGTTAAGGGAGAGCCATTGGCTGAAACTCTGACTAAATCCCAGCCAGCTCTCCTCCAGCCAGAGGGCCTGGAGTTGCTCACCCCGAAGGTCACCCTGACGCAACCAGCCTCTGCAGCCCGCGTGACCCTCTTCCTCCGCTCCTGGCCCGCCGCCTCATTCCTTGGCTCAGAAATGGGGGGACCCCAAGAGACCTGCCTCACCAGGAGAAGGAGGCCCCTCGGGCAAAGGGTGTCCTTTAAATGTCTGCCATCAAAGCTTTACTATGTAGCCATGACCTTGTGCTGCTAAAGCTCTTCGTTATCTCGTAGCCAGGTGGGATCTGGAAGCCTGTGGGGAAAGCCTTTTGAGGCGCCACCAAGACCACCTGGCCAAACACGTTTCGGACGCCCAGCTGTGGCAGCAGATGCTCTTGTCAGCGCAGCACCTCGCGCCTGGGACCCGGCAGGTGAGCAGGCCCGGTGGCGGCCACGTGCCAGCCGCCTGCCCCGGTTGCCTCTCAAGAGTAAGGCTGGGGACGTTGCCGGTCTGTGCAGAAAGCAGGGCATGGGTTGGCCGGCCAGCCAGTAGGCCCAGCACCAAACCGCCTGCCCAGTCAGGAAGGTGTGCGGGGTGGGTGGGTGAAGAAACCCTAACCCTCAGCACACCTGCTTCTCTTCCCTCCGTATCCCCAGTGCTCCCTTTTAGGGTGAGGGTTTCTTCTGTCCTTGTCCTCAAGGTTGCAAAAGACGTGTAAAAACATGAGAAATTTTGAAGCCATGATGGGGTGGAGGGAGATATTCCTCTGCACTTTGGGGGGGATTAAACTTTGAGGAAAACTGAAAAATAGGCTGCACCTTTTGCAGAACTAAGGACACTTGTTTAGAAACATAACATGTATTACATGCAACTTGGTTTGCTCACAAACTTAACATATTTGGTGTATTAAATTTAAAAGTGTAGCTTATTACAACAATAAGTGTGAATTTGCTAACCGAGTTTACTTTTAAATTAGTATAATTTTGTTACAAATGGAGCAAGAAGCTGCTGAATGCCAAGACACCTGGCATCTTAGTTTTTGCCAGTTTACGAGAAGCAGGCAGAAAGTTGACAACAGAAAATGCCCCGTTCAGAGAACGCGCAAAAGCCACACTGCTTAAGCCCAAAATGGTTAATGGAATGCCTAAAGGTCAACGCATTCCATTAACCATTTTGTGGTTAAGCAACATGGTTTCACGTGTTGTCTGAACGGGGCCAATAGCGAAATAAAGAAGAAGGTTATTCTGCATTCTGGACTTGGTCTCCTCCACAGTATACTTCCAAGCCCGATTAAAGGTGCAGGTTTTTAACTTAAAAGGCCTTGTATTGCTCGTGACCACAATACCTGCCGTAACGCCTCTCCTGTCATGAACTTATGCTCGACATCCAAGGTCCTCCTCCGGGTGCCTACTCCCAGGGAAGCTCAGAGGGTGGCAACAAGGCAGAGGGCCTTTTCTGTGGTGGCCCCCCAATTATGGAACGATCTCCCCTACGAGGCCGGCTTGGTGCCAACATTGTTATCTTTTCGGCGCCAGGTCAACACTTTAATCTTCTCCCAGGCATTTAACAGCATATGCTGAGTTTTAACTGACTCCAGAACTAGCTTTGGCCTGGCTGAGCGTTTAAAAGAAATTGTTCTAAATGTTAGCTGTTTTTATGGTTTTAAATTTTGTATATTGATTTTTAATGTTCAGTCTTTTAAGCTTTGTAAACTGTCCAGAGAGCTTCAGCTTAGGGGGCTGTATATAAATGTAATAAACAATAATAAATAATAATAATAATAGGCACAGAAAGCTCTCGTTTTGGGGAGCAGGGCGGGGAGGCATAAGCAGCAACTGATTTTGCTCCATGGAAGTGTCTCTAGTCAGGCTCATTTTCTGAGCTGCCCCCTGCAGCAGCTTCTGTTTCTTACAGGTTTTATTCATCATTCAAAAAGGAAATATTGCAAAATCTATTCTCCCCCCCCAAAAAAAAAAAAAACAATGCTTGGAAAATATGTGGGGGAAATGTCTTTCTTTCCAGGCCTTCAAATTTCTAGTAAAACAGCCTGAAACCACCGGCAGGAGAGCAAGGGTCCGCCCCAGGGCGCAGGGGTCCAGGGTGGTGGTGGTGGGGGGGCCTTCTCCCGGAGGAGCCCCTGCGAAGTCCAGGAGCAGCTGCCTTAACACCGGGTCTGTTTCTCTCCGGAAGGCGATGGAGCGGATCGTGGCTGGCGCTGTGCAGCCTAGGCTTGCCTTCGGCGCGTTGGCCTCAGCAGCCCTGGAGGAGCAGGCCCTCCCCACTGCAGCCCTGTGGCAGGTCTTGCTGGCGGGCCAAACGGCAGAGCCCCCACTCAGGCACGTCCTGGCGGAGATCCAGAAGGAGCCCGGGGCGGCGCTTCTTTTCCAAGCGGGTGAGCACCGTGCTGCTGGCGGATGGGAGGGGAGCCACGGCCGTGCAGGGCCAGGGCTGCCTGGCGCCCTCTCGCCCTGGTGCCACCGGTCATTCGGTGACAGCAAGGCCCAAGTACTTGGGCCCCGATTCTGGCCCAGCTCGGGGTCCTGCATGACTTCTGCTGGAAGGCTGGGTGTCCTTGGAACCTTTCCTGTCCTGCAACCGTTGGTCAGCCCCTGATCCCTTCAAGGGGGTGCTGGAGCTTTTTCTGGCTTTCGGGTGGGGGCCTGAGCGCAGAGCCGTGGGCCTAAGCACCTGTGCGAAGGGCGTCACTGGCCTTTCCCTGCCGCGCCCTTTACCTGCATGTGAGGAGACCTTTGGCTGCACTGTTCTCAAGCCTGCCCCCTCCTGGCAGCCTCAAGGCCTCCTCTGTTCCCAGCGGAGCTCCAGTGCTCAGTCCTGCTGCCTGCAAGGCCCGGATGGGCGGACAGAACTTGGGCCACAGGCGGCTGGGTTGGCCTGAATGCAACAACGCCTTCACTGCTGCGGGGCGATAAAAACCCCTCTGCTGCCGCCACTGCCCCCTGCGCCCCCTTGAGGAGAGTGGGGGGGTACCATGGATGCTTCCGTGCAGCAGCGGTTCAGGTGCCGCCTCTCCTCCCGGTGGGGCTGCTGACACAGGGAGGCGAATGCCCTTCCTGTCCAGTGAAGCCCCGGGGGCCGGCTTGTGGCCCGGAGGGCGCCCTGCCCCCACTCCCCTCGTGGATCGCTACCCACACCAAAGCCGGCGTCCCCGCAGGGCAGCTTCCCCTTGCTTGCTCTGCTTGCCGGTCTTCCAGTGTAGGGTTGAAGCCAGGGGATCCGGGCCCATCAGTATCCCGGGGGCCCTGTGACGACAAATCCTTAGCAGAGCAGGAGGCGCAGTGACTCCTGGACTGTTGGGAGTGGGCGGGGGGCAGGGCTCTGCAGGGACTCTCACTGGGAGTGTGATTTCCTTCCCCTCCGTAGTCGGCTCAAGCGAGGGCATCGCCACAGAGATCCTGCTGAGGCGTCGGACGCTGATCTCCGAGGCCCTCCAGCAGGGAGCTGATCTGGAGCGCTTGCCGCCGGGAGAGGCGGACCTGGCCGCGGCCGTTCAGGAGGTACCGTGCGCTTTGCTGTCCCTGGAGGCCTGTGCGGTCCGGGTGTGCCATGCCAGTCGGAGGCCCCTGCGGGCGAAGGCGGGCGCCCCTCGGCCCAGTGGGGGAACTCCTGCCCAGGGTCTGCTTTGCCCCTTGGGAAGGCAGCCGGCGGCAACAGGGGCAGGCAAGCTGGCCGTGGGTCTTCAGCAGGCGCACCCTCAGCATGGGGCAGTCACTGCCCCACATGCCTGGCACCGGCACTGCTTGCTTGGCTTTGAAAAGGCTGAGGCCCTTTCATGGGGGAGGATCGCTCTCCCCATCCGTGTGCGTGCTGAGTCCCAGGTGCTGAGCTGGGGGAGGGGGCTGGGCCTGATGCTGGCTGGGGCCTGGGACTGCGCTGCGGGGAGGGGGGGTTCCCACGCACCTTGTGCTGTGGAGACTGAGCCAGGGAGGTGCCTCTCCTGAGCCCCCACCTGTCTTTTCCAGCTGCTGAGCACTCACTTGCCAGAGGAGACCCCTGGGAGCTCCTGGGAGGCCGCTCTGAGCAGTGCCCTGGACACGCCTCTGCCTGCCGTCCAGATCTTCCAGCTCCTCTGTGGCATTCAGGAGTCCTTCCCAGGCCTGAGGACCGTGATGCAGGAACTCCAGCTGGCTGGTGAGAAGCACTAGTAACCCCGCACCCCGCCACACAGCAGGGAGGAAGCCTCGGGCAATGCTGGCCTGTGGGTCAGAAGCAGATCTGCGTGCCTGGGCTGGAGAAGGGCACAGAGCCTGGGGATCCTTCTCAGGGCCATGTGAAGGCGTGGGTCAGTTCAGGCAGGGACCCCCAAGGGCCAGCCCAGCGCAAGAGCCCACTGTTGTCTGCCTCAGCCTGCCAGGAGCTCCTTCCTGCTCTTTTGGAGAGCAGGGAGCCCAAATGAGCTCTGTCACACAAAGCCAGGAGACGTGGACCACAAAGCCATCTGGCCTTTTGCACTAGCTGCAGTTGAGGGAAGGGGCAAGGAGCTGAAGCCCGCGCCCCCGACCACTCTGCATTTTGGGCCCTCGTGATAGGGCTGCCTTCATTCTCTGCAGCCCTGAGAGCTGGAGAGGTTCTCTTCAAGAAGATCAGGGCATAGGAAGAGCCCCGCTGCCTCCTCTGATACTGGGGCGGGCGACTTGTAGCCACAGATGGCTGTCTCCTCCAGGAATTTGATTGGGGGTTGATGGGTGTTAAGAGCCCTGATGCTGGATCAGACCCAGGGTCCATCTAGTCCAGTGCTCTGTTCACCCAGGAGCCCAACAGGTCACAGGTGCAACAGCACCCTCCCACCCATGTTCCCCAGCAACTGGTGCACACAGGCTGACTGCCTCGGATACTGGAGGTGGTACAGAGCCATCGGGGCTAGTAGCCCTTAGTATTCGCCGCTGCCTTCTCCTCCTCCTCCTCCAGGAACTCACCCAGCCCCCCTTTAAAAGCCATCCCAATGGGTGGCCGTCACCACATCCTTTGGTAGCCAATTCCATAGATTAACTCGGCGCTGTCCTTTTCTCCGTCCCGAATCGCCCACCAACCATCTTCCTGGGATGGGTTCTAATATTATGGGAGAAGGAGAACAATGTCTCCCCGTCCCCGTTCCCCACACCAGGCACCCGTCTGTAGACCTTTGTCGTGTCTCCCCCTCGCTCGCCTTTCACTAAGCTCAGCAATCCCGGCTCGTCCCCATAGGGGAGATGCTGCAGCCCTGTGCTCATGCTCGTTGCTCTTTTCTTGACAAGATGCGCTCGGACTCGGTGGGCCTCAACATGGCTCCTCCTTTTCCTTGGTGTCCAGGGCTCTTGACGGAAGGGGAGGGAGCCCAGGCCGGCATCTGGAAATGGAAGGTGAACAGCCTGTGTCAGGTGGAGACGGTGGGCAAAGCCGGGCGGAAGGCAGGCCGCAGCCGGGAGGCCCCCGTGGGGGCTGCTCCCAGGAGGAGCTTGGCCTGCCAGGCCTGCCGGAAGAGCTTCCGCTACTCCTGCCGCCTGAAGGTGCACGAGAAGCGCTGCCGCGTGGCCAATCGGACGCTGGCGCAGTGCGCGGAGTGTGGCGAGACGCGGAGCTCCAAGGCGGCGCTGGAGAGGCACCAGTGGGAGGCCCGCCACCAGCCAGCCTCCACCGCTGCCGGCCGCCGGAAGCCGAAGAAGCGGCGCCTCCCCGTGCCCTGCGACATCTGTGGCCGTGAGTTTGCACACACCTCAGGTAGGCTCAGCCGTGCAGCCTCTGCCCTCGCTGGCTCCTCGTTCGCCTTCCGCTTTCCACATCGCCACAAGATCTGAGACGGCAGCCGGCGGTGGGAGCCCTGCGCTTCCGTTGCCACCTGGAACGCTTCTCTCTGTGCCAATGCCTGCCGGGGCGGAGGGGCCGGGCCTTTCCTAAAATGCGGCCAGGAGGCACCTTGGCAGCCCATCCCAAAGCAAGGCCCTCGACCTCCTCCTCCCCCCCCCCCCCCCGCTGTGCTGGCCCCGTGTTGGCCAAGAGCTCCTGCGGAAGAGCTCCGGGTTGCCCGTGGGCGTGGCCAGAAGCAGGTCCGGCTGGCGCCCTTCTCACCGGCAGCTCGCTTCCTAGGCCCAGCGAGGTTTTTTCCTTTATAATACGGTGGAGCATAATCCAGCGTGCCTGGAATGACGCTGCCGCCCAGGAACACTTCTAGCCTGTGCTGAGTGGTTTTGCTGCATATCTGGGCCAGCTGGCTCCAGCTGCATAATTAGGAAACGCAGTCATTAGATGCCGCCCAGCAAATTCTGGATTAAAATGCTGCGATGGCGTTTCCAGACGCAGCCTTACGCAGAGAGACGAGAAGCGTCCCTTTCCCCCGAGCCTCTCCAGATGAGCCAGGGAGTGTCGGGGTGCTGGTAGTGGGAGGTGAACATCTATCCATCCTGTAATCTGTTCAGAGGAGGTGGCACAGCGGAGGGCGGCACCGGCGGCGTTAAAGGAACCCTAGAAATGGGAAAGTGGCCAGGTAAGGGAGACGGGGGAGCAGTCGCTCAGGTCGTGAATGTGGCAGGGGCCGTGGCTCAGGGGTAGAGCATCTGCTTCCCATGCAGAGGGTCCCGGGTTCGATGCCCGGCAGCCTCTGCAGGTGGGTCAGGAGTCACTCCTGCCTGAGACCCTGGGGAGCCTTCGCTGCTGCCAGTCCGTGTCGACAGTCCTGGGCTAGATGGATCCAGGGCCTGGCTCAGTAAGGAGGCAGCTGCCCAGGTCCCTAAATAGAAGGGTTTTGTTTGGAGAGAAACAGACACATGGACAGTGTGTCCTTGGAGAAAACACATGCCCCTAAAACATTTCAGGAGATTCAGGGGTGTTATAAGTATGTTTTTGCGATTGTTGATCTTATTAAGCAGTCTGGATTTTAACATTGTTGTTCGGAGGTAGTTAATTTGGAAATAGAAGCCCTTAGAATTGTCCTTAGGAAAAGAACTTCTCTTAAAATGCCAGGAAAACAATCTAGACCTGTTTATGGAAAGGTATAAAAAAGCATCTCGGGGCACAGGGAACAGGAGCTCTCCTCACCCCCCCACCCCCCACCCCCCGGAGTGGAAGACGGGCCGGTGGCTGGGTGGGTTCCTTGCTCTGCTGGAGCCTCCCCTTGGAAGGACCCTGCGTGTGTCCGGTGTGGGAATGCTGGGTTCTGAGCATTGTTCTGCCGATACTTTTGTAGCAAAGGCAAGGAAGACGAGGGGGTGTTTTCTGGCAAAGGCTCTGTGTCTCTGCCCGCCTCCCTCTCGGGGCTGACCTCCTTCTGCCCTGCCCTGATATCTTGTTCTTGGAGGCTTTTGAATACGTTCAGGTAAAGAGAGCTGACCAAAGCTCAGCTGCATCCGGACGGACGGCGTCCTTTGGCAGGAGCTGGTAGGGAGGCCCTTGAGCTGAGCTCCAGCAGCTGGCTTCACGAGGCTGGGGGGCTCACGCTGTCCCTGTGGGGTGGGGGCTTCTTGGCCGTCGGTGCGGAGCGCTTTCCTTGTGCTGCTGCTGCTGCAGGGACGCGCCCCCTCTCTGCTCTCCCCCCGCCCAGGGATGCAGTACCACAAGCTGACGGAGCACTTTGACAAGAAGCCCTTCACCTGCGAGGAGTGCGGTGCCAAGTTTGCTGCTAACTCCACCCTGAAGAATCACCGGCGCCTCCACACTGGCGACCAGCCCTTTGCCTGCCAGCACTGCCGGATGGCCTTCTCACAGGCGTCCGCCCTCGCCTACCACACCAAGAGGAAGCACGCCCAGGGTGAGCCCTGCGGGTGGGCGAGGAGGGCCTGCAAGAGGTGAGGGAGTGGCCAGGGGGTGGGCTAGCTGAGCGGTCTCCGGCTTCCTCGGTTGCATGGGTGCTTTGCCTGGGTGTGATCCTGGGTGGCAGGGAGGGGAAAGGAAAGGAAAGGGCCCCTGTGGCCTGGGCAGCCAGTGCAGCACCGCCCCCCCAGCCTGTAAGGACAGCCGTGAGCCCTCTGGCGCTTGTGAGCATGCCAGTCCCAGCCACCCCCACCCACGGCTCTCCCTGGGTTTGGTTTGGTGGCTTTGCTTTGTTGAGGAGAGAGGCAGAGTTTATCAAGGCTTTGAAAGCCCCCCCCCCCACCCTGACTGCCCCTAGCCCTCCCCCTCCCCCCCTGGCTTCCTGGATCGGCCCCAGTTCCGTCCTGCCCCTGTGAGCTCAGGCGATGCTTCCAGCCTGCCCTGCCTCTGACACCTGCCCTCAGTGGCCCGATCCCGTGCTTCCGTGGCTTGCTCCGTGACCTCGAGGGTGGGGTGGGGTCTCTCCCTGCAGGGAAGATGTACGCTTGCCAGTACTGTGCGGCTGTCTTCGCCCAGTCCATCGAGCTCTCCCGCCACGTGCGCACCCACACGGGCGACAAGCCCTACGTCTGCAGGGAGTGCGGGAAGGGCTTCCGGCAAGCCAACGGCCTCTCCATCCACCTGCGCACCTCCCACAGTGAGTGCCCTGCGGAGGGGCGGTGGGGCGGGAAAGGGTTAGGCTGCTACCACGGATAGCAGCAGCAGCAGCAGCAGCAACGCTCCCTCTCCAGCCTCGAAGGCGTTGCCATGTGCTTCTCATGGGCTTGGAGGCTTCTCCTTCTCGGTCATGACGGCTAGAAGTGGGTTCTTTGAAAGCTGAGGTACACAGGGCTGCCACTCGTGTCCTCGTCCCTGATCAGTCCTGAGTAGCTACTTGTGATGTAACTCTGGAGAAAGAGGCTGGGTCGGACGCTCGGAGTCCAAGAGCCCCCACCAGGCCTTTGCCAGGAGCAGACAGACCCCAGATGGCTTGGCTTGGAGGAGGAGGAGGAGGAGGAGGCCCTGCCAGGAGCTGCAGCCACGCGGCTGCTGACGGCCAGTTTTCGGCAGCATCTCAGCCTCAGAGCACGAGCCCCCTCCCCCCCTCCGGGGACACAGTCAGCCGCCCTGGGTCAAGCACACGGAAGCACCGCTGACGCGCTTCGTTCGGCCCGTGTTGCTGTGGCCAGGGATTGCAGAAGCGAGTGGGAGGTTGAGGGCGGGAGGGCCTGGCTGGCTGGCTGCCCGTGGCCGAGGGGCGATGTCCGGCGGGCCCCCCCCTCTCCAGCTTAGCCTCTTCACTGCTCGCTGCAGCAGCATGGGCCAGGAGGCCGCTCTGGGCGCCGCTGGTCAGCAGCTCCCCCGTTGGTCCTTCAGCTGCCTCTGCCCGTGGCGCCAGCCCCCCCCCCTTGCTCCTCACGGCTTCTCTTCCCTCCCTTCACGGGGGCTGCAGACCTCGACGACCCCTACGACTGCAAGCAGTGCCAGATGAGCTTCCCCACCCTGCAGGAGCGCCAGCGGCACGTCTACGCGGCCCACGCCAAGGAGCCCCCCCACCCCTGCCCCACCTGCGGGAAGGCCTTCAGCGCCCCCTCCCTGCTGGAGCGCCACCTGGTCACCCATGTGGGGGGGAAGCCCTTCCGCTGCCAGGTCTGCGACAAGGCCTACCAGGTACACTGCGCTGGCAGCCCAGCCGCTCTGCCCCCAGGGCCCCCCACCCTCCCTCCCTTTCGTGGCTCAGGCCAGTTGGGGGACACGCAACAGGACTCTGGTGCCTCACAGGACCTGAGCGCTGAATTCTGAATTGGCAGAAATTGTGCCTGATCGAAAATATTGCTCTCCTTTGGCGTGGGCTCCAGAGTGGTGGTGGTGGTGGTAATATGTTTCACAAGGCCATTCACAGTAGAAACCAGCTGAACGTCACTCCAGAACAACCCGGTAAAAGCACAGAGGGCTCGGGGTGTGCATGTGTTTGTTCCGAATGCAGAGAGAGCCGCTCAGATTCCACTGTTTGAAGCCAGAAGCCTTATAGGTCGGTTTGTAAGCCCACGTGGAGCGTGGCCCTCCCGGGGCTTGGGCCAAAGACCCGGCTCCTCTGAGGAGCAGGCCCTACTCTGGGCATCACTGTCAAGAGACGGGGCAGGGGCTGGCATTGCCCCTGTCCCTTAGCTTCCTCTGCAAGCCAAGAGAGAAATGGGAGCAGTCCCACCGTTGCGCACTAGAGACCTCGGGACAAGTCCCCAAGTCGGGGGCACTCAGGCCTGCAATCTGCCCCCCCCCCCAGTCTGAAAACACACTCGCCCAGTTAACGAGTGCACCTTTGCTCTCCGCAGCAGCTGTCGGGGCTGTGGTACCACAACCGGACCCACCACCCGGACGTCTTTGCGAAGCAGAACCACCGCTCCTCCAAGTTCTCCTCGCTGCAGTGCGGCTCCTGTGACAAGACGTTTCCCAGCGCTGCAGCTCACAGGAGGCACTTCAAGGAAGAGCATGCCGGTGAGTGGGGCAGGCAGGCAGGCAGGCAGGCAACTAGCTGTCTGCCACGAGGGAAGCCAGGTGAGGGGGCGGCCCCTGCTCCGGGGCCCCGCCAGCACCTGCCTCTTCGGCTGCGGGAGGGCGGGCCGCTTCCACCTCCAGCCCAGCCGGGGCTCTCCGCGTCATCTGGAGTGATCAGGCTGAGGCCCAGCGGGTTCAGCTGCCTGGCAAACTCATATGCAGGGCGTGAAGGCCGGGGTGCCTGGAGGCTCCATCCCACTGAACAGCTGTTGCGGGACCTCCGTGAATCCTCCAGGCTTGAAGGAGGGGGTCACCCTCCTCCCCCCCTTCAATCCACCGCCAGAGAAGGGCCGGATGACAGGGGGTCTGTAGGGTGGAGGTGCTCCTTGCCAGGTCCCAGCCCAAGAGGGAGGCCGTGGGGGCCAAGAGGGCAGCCCCTGCTGTGGGGAACCCTTTTGCTGGGACCTTGTCATTCGCACGGGGGGAGGGTGGCAGGCACATGGGGGGATGTCTGTGGTGTGCAGCACAAGACACACACCCTCATTCTCTTCCAGTCACCCCCACCCCCACCCCCCCCCGGTTTCTTCCAGTCACACACACCCCCTTTGCGGGGTCACAGCATTGGCTTCATTGTGAGGTTGGGCTGGGCTGGAAGAGGAGGCCACTCACAAAAGGCTCTGCAGACACAGCCGAGGAAGAGCAGGCACCTGGCTTGTCACCTGGCCCGCAGCGCTCTGCTGGGGCAGCCAACTTCCAGGCCCCTCTTTCCCTTCCGGGGGTGGGTCTGGCTTCTCATGGCTTCTCCCCCTGCAGATCTGAAATTCCATGAGTGTGGGAAATGCCAGGGCCTCTTCCCCACTCTTGCCTTGCTGCAGGCCCACGTGAAACACCAGCATGGAGGTGAGAGAGCACCCCCTCCCTCGCTCCCCCCGCCTTCTCACGGCTCTGCTTTCTCTCTCCCCCCACCCCCCACCACACTGCAGGGTCCCAGCTGCTGCCCTGCCCACACTGCTCGGCCTCCTTCCACCTGCAGGGGGTGATGCAGCGCCACCTGGCCACCCAGCACCCTGGGCTGGAGGAGCCCTGCAGTGCTGAGCACCCCATTGTGGGACCCGCAGAGGCTGGCCTGCCCACGGCCCACGTCATGCAGGTCAGTGGCGCTCGGACGCAACCTGCCCCCTCCCGATCCCCACGCAGCCATTTTCCCTCCGTGCCTCTGCTGTGTGTCCCGGTCTTCCAGGGGCTCCGGCTGGGCCGCCTTGATCCCCTCAAAGATGGTGGCGGCGGCAGTGGCAGCCGCTCCAGGTGCAGGAAGGGGAAGGGAGCCGGAGCGTGACGGGAGAGGCAGGAGGGCTGCGTCTTCTCCATGGCTCCCGAGAAGAGGCTTTGGCTTTCCCCCCTGCTATTTTACAGCCTGAATCGCCGCACCGACTTGTGGGGTGCTAGGATGGAAGCCGCTCCCCAGGGCCCGTGTCTGCAGCAAGTGGGAGGGTAGCCCTTCTGAGGAGAGTCCCAAGCGCCTGCTCGTGGCGCTGCCTCTGGCCAGAGGACCAGGCCTTTTTCCTGTCTGCATCTCCCTCGCTTGGCCTTGGGTCTTTTCCCTCCCCGCCTCCGTTTGCTCCTGGCTAGCTGGGCAAGTGAGGCTGCGTGGCTGGACTCCCACAAGGGTGGGGGAGGAAATGCTCTTCGTTGGCATGTCTTCAGGCAGCCTGGCCTCCTCCTCCTCCTCCCTTCCCGTTCTCAAGGCCTCCGCTGCCTCGTTTTGCCTCCTCACACCTGTCTGGGCGAAAGTGCACATCTCAAGGCTCCCTCGGTGGAGAGAGCGGCTGCCTGAGCCTGAGATGGGGTCAAAGGGGCTCTCCGTCCCCCCCCCCCCACCTCAAGACCCATCTTCCCATGGAGAACTCTCCCCCCCCCGGAGGGCTTCCTTACTGTGCCCCCCCTCTTTGTGCCAAAGGGGCCACCGGCTCACAATTGCAGGAACAGGGAGCCCAAGCAAGAGGTGTGTTGTGGGCCACCAGAGACATTTCTTCCCCCTCCAAAGCAGGATACGGGTAGAACTTTCAGCGGTGCCCCCCTTCTGGCCCAGGGCTCATGGGACTCGGGTCTCTGGCTCCATCAGTCGGACCGAAGCGTCTCTCAGCCTGGCGTGTTTCTGCTTCCATCACGAGACGTGGAAAGGCAGCTTCTGTTCACTGAGCGAAGGGCCGGGGGACAAACCCCAGTGGCAGATCCTCTGCTTCCCAGGCGTACGCAACCGTAGGTTCCTGGCTGTTCACCGGCAGAACAGGAGGCAATGGCTCCTGACCGCTGCCGTGTCCTCCAAGCACTTGGCCCCCCGGAGTACACCAAGGCTCCTGGCCCCCACGTAGTGCGTTGGGCATGAGCCCTCCCTGACCTGTCCTTTCCCCTGGTGGGCCAAATGGAGCCATGTGTCAAGAGAGCCAGGCTGGGGCGGGACAGCTGCCCCTGGGGAGCGGGGTGGGGGGTTGAGCTGGAGCCCAGCCCAGCCCTTGACGGCCGCCTCTCTCCCTGCCAGGCGATTCAGATGCCCAGGCAAGAAGCCGTCGCCCCGGCAACACTGGAGCTTCCCGGCTCCCAGGTGTCCTTGGCGCTGCCGGATTCCCAGGGCGCCATCAAGGTGGAGCAGAGCCGGTGACAACAGCAACCATCGAAGACGAGGTGGACGAGGACATCGCTGCCTGGTGAAGAAGCCGTGAAGCCAGGCAGGGAGTGTGGGCCGGGCTGGGCTCCTGAAAGGCTGCCCTCACGACTGCAGACGAGCTGGGAGTGTGGTGGGCTCTGCCACTGGTGGGGGGGGGGGCACAGGGTTGCCATGTGTGTGGCGTCTCCAGTGCCTCCGTCCACACTGCCTGCACAGAACGAGTGTGCAGGGGAGGAGCAGAGCGTGGAGGCGGTGGTGGTGCCCGGAGTCAACTGGGCCTCCCAGGAACTCAGCAGCCTCTCTGCTGCCTGTGCCAGCCACTGCCAGCGCCCCGCCGTGGGCCCTACTGAGTCTGGCTCCGGACCCCTGCCCCAGCCCACCTGCTGGCTGCTGTTTTGAAGAAGAGCCCAGGCAGGAGTCCCCGGCGTGGCGCTGAGCAGCTGTGTGTGCCTCCAGAGGGCGTCCCCCTTTCGGCGAGCTCCTGCGGGACTTGGACTCCAGGTTCAGGAGCGGCAGGCAGGGCCTTGGACTGGGCCTAGTGAGGTCTGAAGCGCTCCGGGAGAGGCCTCGGCTGCCCCTTCCTGAGGCGGTTTATTCAATAAAACAAGCAGGAAGTGGCTGAATGAAGAAGGGCTGTTTCCTATGACGCTGTGTCTCAGCTGCTCATTCGACCATCCCGTCCCTCTTACCCTGGTTGGAAGCCACGGCTCTCAGAGCCACAGGCGTCTTGCCTTGCAAGGGTTGTTGCACACCAAGGGGTCAGCCGGATTGGCCAGAGACTTGGCATGTGTGTGACCATGACCTCTGCACCCCGGCCCGTCTTGCCATTTGGTCTTGGAATTGTCAAGCCAGGGGGGTGGGGGCGGGGGCTGGAGGGAGCTCTCAGTCGCTCGCTCGCTCCCGTCACCGTGCCCTGAACTGTGCATGGGGAGCGCTTTCTCCTTGCTGATTCTAGGGAGGAGGGGAGGGTGGGGAGGGGGTCTTTTGAGTGGCAGAGGGCTTCCCAGGCACACACACACCCAGTTCCGGCTTCTGCCTCATTTGCATTAGCTGGACCCTAACCCTACCTGCACCATTTGAGAGGCCGGCGTGCAGCAGCCCAGCACATCCAGATCCTGCTTGGATTTATCAGCGGAAAAGGCTGCACCATCAATCAAATCCTCTGCCTGAGCCCTCTTCAAGCCAAGAAAAGAGGGAGGAGGTTCCAGGCCAGATGTTCCACAGCTGTTCCCTCCTGGCTCCTCCAGAGGTGGCGAAGTGCTGTCAAAAGGGACCCTCCTCCCAGGCCTTCCAGCTGCTGGTGCTTTTCAGGGTGTGTAGGAGAATTGGGATGAACAAGGGTGTGTGTGTGGGGGGGGGGGGAAGCAGCCATCTAAAGAGCCATGGAGCGCAGAGCCTTCCGAGGTGTGCGACACACAGCGGCGTTTCAACGGGATGCCATGAACTCTGAGAAGAAGAAGAGGAAGAAGACGCTTTCTCGGAACGAAGCGTTCATTTCGCCCAAGACCAAGGCTCCATCCGAGCAGAAGCTCCTCTCTGGCACAAGGTGGGGGATGCAGGGATCTGGAGGACGCGCCTCCTGCACCTTTGTTGGCTCCTGCCTGGGCTGGAAAGCCTGGGCCTTGAAGGCGTCATTTGGGCCCAAGAAGAGCCATGCTGGGTCAGACCATGGGGCCAGCTGGTGCAGGGCCTGCAGCCGTGCCAGGCCTCTTTCCTCTCACCGCCTGCCCCCCACCGCCCCATCAAATGAGTCCACAGACTGAAGCGGGTGGGACTGGAATTCCACGTGGATCAGGACTTGTCTGAATAGGGACCTTGTGTCACTGGGTCTCGAAACGGAAGACGTGGCTGCTTGAAGCGAGGCTGAACTGTGCCCATTGGGCTTTTCCTGCCATGATGCTTGGGTCGCGTGCTGTGTTCACACAGAATGGCTTTGCTTCAAGGGGGCCCCACCTGTAAGAAGGACGTCAGAGCTCCCAGAATTCAAGGCAGGCACAAGGAGGTGTGTGCAAATGGCGTGTCTCCTAGGGGATTTTGAATCTAGCAGCTCGAAGCTTCTGTGCCGGGGGTGGGCAATTTATGGCCGCCCAGCTGTTTCGACGGACAACTTCCACCGCCTCTGGCCAGGGCTGAAGCACTAAGCCAAGGTATTGGGGGGGGGGGGCAAGGTGCTCTTTGGTGTCCTGTCACCTAGAGCCGGTATGCTCTTCAATTTCATTGCTGCCGCATTGCGGCATAAAGCTTGTGCTGCATCTGTGGGTCGTGTAGCCAATTGCCGTCCTGTGAGAGGAGCCGAGGGCTTCTGGACTGCCTCCACGATGGCCGTCGCAGGGAAAGAGCTGGACCCCAATAGGTCTCGGCAGTATTGGCGGTTGGAGACGCAAGGCAAGGCCTCCCGGCTGCATCCTCCAACACAGGCATTGCAACTAAATTAACGGGACTGCTGGTTTTGTTGGGAGCTGTGACGAGGGCAGGCTTATATAATATAAGAACGGAAGAAGAGCCCTGATGCTGGATCAGACCAAGAGTCCCTCTAGTCCTGTACTCTGTTGCCACAGTGGCCAACCAGCTACCTGTGGGAAACCCACACGTGGGGCACGATTGCAAGAACACCCTCCCACCCATGTTCCCCAGCAACTGGTGTAGCTACAGCTTTGTTTCCTCTAGGCCGATAGCTAATTCGGTGGCTTGGAATGTTCTAGCATGTTTTGCCAGTGGGGCTGAAGTGCTGCCTCTAGTGCTTGCCTGTGGGGTGTGGGGGTGAGTGGCCACCCAGGCACAGCAGGGTGGGTGGATTCTTTTATTTACAGTGTTTATATGCCACTCCATAACTAAAATAGATTCTGAAGAAGTGAACATAAATGAAACAGTAGAAACTTAAAACAGGTGAAATCAGCGTATTAAAATAGTACGTTTTAAAACAATACAAATAAAAACTGGCTGCTCAGTTTAAGAATGCTTCCTGGAATAAAGCTGTTTTCAGGAGGTGCTGGAAGCAGCACAGTGTTGGCACCTGCCTGGGGCAGGGAGTTCCACAGAGAAGGGGGCCACCACATTGAAAGCTGTTCTCTGGGTGGACTCCAATTGGGCCAAAGGTACATGTGGACCCACCAGGAGCATGCCCTCTGATGACCTCAGTGAGCAGGCAGGCTGGTAAGGGAGAAGGTGCTCTCTCAGGTGGTGGTGTTACTATATCTCTTTGCCAGGTCATGCTGTCTTTTACTGATTCAAGAATTTCCTGACAACTGAGCATGTTTTCTGGATGTTGCTGTGAATGTATTTTGATAGGCCCAGTGTCTGAAGGTTTTCTGTAGAGTTTTTTTAATGTGATGCTGGTGACTGATGTGACTAATAGGATAACTGTGTGTTCCATACTTCTTTAACTCCCATGGCCAGTGGTGTAGATTTTTCTCTCTTCTCTTCCTTTTCTGCAACATTTTTGTCATTAGGTATAGCTATGTCAATGAGGTACGTGTGATTTTCTTTTTGTCTATAACTGTTCTGTCTGGTCAGTTGAAAGATATTGTCTTGTCTGTATGAATTGTTCTGTACCAGTAATAATAATAATAATAATTATGACCTGCATTTTCCAAGATTGTTTTGGGTGAGTATGTATAGCACGGTGTAGGTTGTCTGATGAGGTTGAATTTGATGGCCAGTTGTTGGTGAATTAAGAAGCCTCGTGTGGTGCAGAGTGGTAAGCGGCAGTTACTGCAGCTGAAACTCTCCCCATGGCCTGAGTTTGATCCCAGCGGAAGCTGGTTCTCAGGCAACCGGCTCAGGTCGACTCAGCCTTCCATCCTTCCGAGGTCGGTAAAATGAGTACCCAGCTAGCTGGGGGAAAGGTAACCATGACTAGGGAAGGCAATGGCAAACCACCCCGCTACAAAGTCTGCCAAGAAAATGTCAGCAAAAGCAGGCGTCCCTCTAGGAGTCAGCAATGACTCAAGTGCTTTGCATGAGAGGTTCCTTTCCTTGTTGGTGAATTATTTTTGCAGCTGTATTGTGTCTGTCCGTACAGTCCAGCCGAGCTTCTGCGTTCTGCACAAGCTACTGCTTCTGGAGCAGCCTTACCTAGAGTGCATTGCAGTAATCCAGTGCCTGGTGCCTGTGCCTCTGTGGCCAAGTGATCCCTGATCAGAAGAGGCTGTAGTTGGTGAAAGGCACTCAAGAGCCGCCGTGGCCCTCCGGCAACAGTGGCAGATTTAGGAGTACCCCCGGGCTAAGGACCTGATCTTTCAAAGGGAGTTCAAGCCCATCCAGCACAGGCAGGGAGCCTGCCTAGCTCCCGGACTCAGGACCCACTCACCCACAGGGCTTCCGCCTTGCCAGGATTCTGCTTCAGTTTATTGGCCCTTCTCCAGATTTATATCTCCCTCCAAAGGTGGAGAATTGGCTGATTCCTATAAACAAGCGGGACCTGCTGGAAAACGTCGTGGTGAGTGTGTTTGTGTGCGCGCTTGTCTGGGTTCCAGCCAGCCAGCCAGCCCTGCCTTGTTTGTTCCCTTAGGCCTCCCGGCTGGCCTGTTTTTCTCCGCAGGGGTCAGGCCGTGTCCTGTGGTCGCTGAGCTCCCTCTGTCCTCATGGAGCTGCCTGTGGGATTCCCTCTGCCTCTTGGAGTTTGTTTTCACCAGATTTTTTTTTTCATATACATCCATATTATAAAGATGCTCTTCCCTAAATACTTAGGCATTCAGATCACTAAGGAAATCAAACAACTGCGTATACGCAATTTTGATCCTTTATGGAATGCGCTAAGAAAAGATATGACACTGTGGAAGAAACTTAAATTATCTTGGCTAGGGAGGAATGCAGCCCTGAAAATGACTTTGTTGCCTAAACTATCTTTTTTATTTCATACCCTGCCAGTAGAGATTCCTGGAAATGAATTCAAACGTTGGCAACAAGCTCTATCCACATTCAGTGGAGGGGGCAAACGCATCCGGGTCAATCAAGCGACACTATTCCGACCAACTAAATTAGGGGGGTTTGGTGTCCCAAATCTTAGGCTGTACCATGATGCTTTTCAATTGAGGCAACTACTCAAAATAATTAGAAATGAGACAGCAATCCCGTGGGTGTCAATTGAAAGCGCCCCCTGCATCCCTACGATCAGGGCGATCCCATTCCTTCCAACACTGAAAAAACATATTCAAACAATTAATAACCCATTTTTGAAAGCAAATTTAAAGGTATGGGCAAAATGGTTTGCATCCCCTTCCCCCCTAACCCCGATTTTAGACCACCCCCGATTCAGAGATCAATTTAAGTACAGACAATTTGCAGGTTGGGAAGAAAAAGGTTTTTTCCATATTCGTGATCTCTTTATACAAGGAAAAATCATATCAATGCAACAATTAGAGGCAAAACTGAGCCCACTCCCTTGTACCTGGCTCCAAAAACTGCAAATAGTATCTTTTGCAAATGCTCTATATCGATTCCATAACATTCCACGCTTGCTTACTATATTTGAGAAAGCTTGCCTGACTTATTCTAGAAAGGTTAAAGGGGGAGCTTCTGATATATATCACATGATGTTGAATTGTCAATTCCCAGATAAGGGAGGGTTAAAAATGATTTGGGAACATGATCTTTGCACCAGTTTCACTGAAGGTGAATGGAAAAACTTATGGCAATCAGCACCCTATAAAACAATATCAGCAAAAGTTAAAGAGCTCACTCTGAAAATCACTCACAGGTGGTATATCACCCCTGTTAGACTGCACCATATTAGTGGTAATATATCCCCGCTCTGTTGGCGTGGTTGCTCAGTTCCTGGCACTTACATTCATCTTTGGTGGGAATGTCAACAGGTCAAAACTTTTTGGTCAAGGGTTTTCCAAACCATTACAAACATTATTCATGTTGAAGTAGAAACTGACCCAGCACTGGCTCTACTTTCTATTTTTAGGAATGCCAATAGAAACATTATTCCCAAAGCTCTGGTCACCCATTTGCTGGTTGCAGCCAGGTGGGAAATTGCCCAATTCTGGAAAAGCGACAGACCTTTTGACCATCAACGCTGGTTTGATAAGATCTGGAAACTAGCTTTAAATGATAAATTGACACAATATAGCAGGTTAGCAAGAGGAGAAATAACATCAGACACATTTGTGGAAAACTGGTTGGACTTTTTCACATTTATTAATGTGAATCCTGGCGAACCTAGACCCCCAATGACTCAGGAATCCTTTTGGTCCGAGGTTCTAACTTAACCTGCATCTTTTTCTGTACCAAGTGCTTATTGAAGGAATGAACACCCATGCTTTTTTAAAGTGGTGCTGTGGGAACATTTATATTGTTGTTGAGTGTTTTCTTTTACTCTGTGTGTTTATTGTATTTGTCCTTACTTGAAAATCAATAAAAATAGTATTAAAAAAATGCTCTTCCCTATTTTGAGGTTGTGGCAATATGCAAATACATTAAACTGAATAAATTCAACTGTTAAAAGGCCAGTGACTAATCGCTTAAAATTATCTAATCAGTTAACAACCCTATTAATGAACCGTCTGATCCAACCTGCGTTGAAATGTTGAGTCCTCCAAGGCCTCTGAATAGAGAACAGCAGCCAGGACAGAAAGAACTGAAAGAACTGGGCATGTTTAGCCTGGAGAAGAGAAGATTGAGGGGAGACATGATAGCACTCTTCAAATACTTAAAAGGTTGTCACACAGAGGAGGGCCAGGATCTCTTCTCGATCCTCCCAGAGTGCAGGACACGGAATAACGGGCTCAAGTTAAAGGAAACCAGATTCCGGCTGGACATCAGGAAAAACTTCCTGACTGTTAGAGCAGTGCGACGGTGGAATCAGCTACCTAGGGAGGTTGTGGGCTCTCCCACAGTAGAGGCATTCAAGAGGCAGCTGAACAACCATCTGTCAGGGATGCTTTAGGGTGGATTCCTGCATTGAGCAGGGGGTTGGACTCGATGGCCTTGTAGGCCCCTTCCAACTCTGCTATTCTATGATTCTATGCCAGCAGAGAAAACTTGGGCAGCTACTGAATAATGGAAGGGCCTTTTGTGTGACCTGCAAAACCAGTCCGTCAGAGGCTGTGAGTCTGTTCATTCCTGGACGAGGGGCAAATCCAGAGCGTTGGAGTTTCCTGCAGTCCCACAGTCACCGGGCTGGACTGTAGCCAGGTGGCTTCTGTATTGTAAGTTGTTTTATGTGGGGGGGGGGCGGGGTGAGTGTCTCTGCCTCCCCAGTGTTACACAGAGGGTGGGAACCAAAAATGTTCCCAACAATTCCATTCTTTGGAGGGAATTTAGACATAACAGATGCTACAAATCTCTCGCTCCGTCCTTGTACTGTACATGTGGATTTACACATAAATTGTTCTTGGAAGTGACATTCCACTTTGTCCCTCTGCCTCAAAGGAGCGTTTTGGGATGAATGCCTTTGTATACCTGGTGTTCTCTCCATGATGACGCCGCCTCCATCCAGATGAGATGTTCCATATTCATTAGCCACCCCCCCCCCTTTGTGTAGCTCTCCTATGAAATGGTTTGTGACAAGGTATTCATCTCTCCTTTCATTTGCAGCTTCATTTTATCCTTGGCAGCCTTGCTTGCCAAGAGACAAGCTCTTCATTATGTCCTGAACTTGGATTGGGACTTATTGCTCTGTTTCTTGGAAACCTCCCTTTCATGCGTTCCATAATCCTTTCTCCGAAGGAAGCATTAGCTCCAGCTGAATGGAAGTTCCTTTTACAGCACTGAAACAGAACATCTTGGTGTGGGTGGGAGTTTTCCATATAAGAAAATGAAAGCGGGAGATATCTCGTCATACCATCTCTGATGTAGTTTCTTAGGTGAACCCAATGGGCCTGAATCCCTCATTCATGAGGAGTCAACTGCAGACATCCACTCCTGCCCCCAGATGATTAGGCCCAGGGTTTCCAACAACATGAGCACACTTGTCTGTTGAAGCAGCCATCCAGCTCAGTGGCCTCCGTCCAACGGCGGAGGGGAGCTCTCGGGCAGGGCGGGCGATGGCCACCTCTGATGGAGGTGTGCAGTGTGCGGCCATCAGAGAGGTTTCAGCCAGCTGCTCAGGGCTTGTAGCTCTTGGTGGTCGTGCGGCTGAAGCAGATTTGTCTAACCCTCAAAAAAGCCATCTAGGTAGTAGTCCTCACCTAGGGCTGGGCACAAGCCCCTCCCCTTTGCCAGAGCTTGCCCCCTGCAAAGTCCTGTGACTTAGGGGGTTGGCAAAAGTTGCAGTTCTTAGGGGCTGGGGGGGTGGGGGGGTCCCCCCTTCTCTTTCTTACTTAAAATAAGCTCCTGCCTGCATGGCATCCAACGGCCAAGTGCTTTGAAACTGGAGCCAAGCGTGTCCCTGGGAACAGTGCTGCTGCTGCAGCGTCCTCACAATCATGCTGTGGAGGGAAGCCAGCTTGGCGGCGCAGCTTGGCTTGGCTTGGCTTTAAGAAAGAGAAAGAGAAGGGGGAATAAAACCCTCAGGTTGCCCAAAAGAAAGGTTTCCCGCTTCCTCCACCAGCCTGGGCATTTGGGGATGGGTTTTGCCATATGTGCGCGTGCGCACACACCCCTCCCTAATGGAAAAAAGGGGCTGAGTGCTCTGAGCCAGTCCCGATTTTAACCCAGGCATGTGGCAATGGCTGCACAAGGCACTGATGTGTTTTCTGAAGCAGCCTCTTCTGCCTGTTGTTGGCAGGCTGCTTTTCAGCAGGTGTGCCTGAGGAACACACCACCCCAATACTTTGCATGACGTGGTGCTGCCCCCTTCCAAACTTCAGCTTAGTAGAGCATCAGTTCAAGCTTAGAGAACTGAAGCACAGCCTCCAGGCCAGCCCCACATAAAGTGCATTGCAATCGTCTGGTCTTAGGCCACTGTGGCCAAGTGTTCTCTGTCCAGGAAAGGCGGTAGAGGCCACCTGTGCCCCATAGACAGGGATGAGTGTAGGAGCACCCAAAGCTATGCACCTGCAGCCCCATCCAGAAAGGCAGCTCCCCTAATTCCTGGACACAGAAACCATCAAGACACAGTGCCTCTGTCCTGTCAGGATTCAGTCTCCATTTATTGGTCCCCATCCAGCCCAGGGCCTGCACAGTATCTCCAGGCTCAGATGGTATGGAGAAATGCAGCTGGGTGTCATCGGCATACATACTGATGATGCTTTACGTCAGATCACGTACTAGTAACCGCCTCCAGCGGTTTCTTGTAGATGTTGTCCCCAGCATCACGGACAGGATGGAGCCCTGTTGGGTTGCATGCAAGGCACTGGTCACGAGTGTGAGTGTGCTTAATTTAGGTCCTCCGTTTGCCCCTCTCCTTTGGTCATCCTCGATCTGCGGAAGGACCGGCCGGCCTCTGAGGGCCTCCTTCCCATGACCTGGGACTCTCGGAACTCTGATTGGCTTAGCCCCAACTCCTTCAAACTTGGACCCATCCATGTCCGTCCGTGATCCTTCTATGCACTGCAGCCCTCGTTTTAGGTGCTGAGTGAACCTTTGAGGCCATTTCCCCATCACTTGAATTGTAATGTAAATATCAGAGGTGATACTGCAGAATTTGAGGCTTGAATCATAAAGGGGTTCCAACCTTCCCCATTCAGTTCAGCTCTAAGCCTCCTCCTCTGGGCCTGCCTTTCCTATCTCGGTACCTGCATGAATTCGGCCACTAGAGGACACTAAGAGATTGGGAGAGAAAATCAATTCAGCATGCAATATATTATATACACCGTCTGCAAAGTTCAGAGGGACTATGTTCTCTGGATCTTGCTGAAACCCCACAGTCACAAGTGGAGCCCGGATGGCCACAGACTGCCTTCAGGTACATGGACATTCTGGCAGAGTCAGACCAACTGAAGAGTATTCTCTAGGGAGAATGTTCTAGGGAACACCTGTGCTGATTTTAAAGTCAGCAAAGAAGTGTGTTGCATCCTGGGGTGATGTCACATGAGGGCCTGACTTACGTTGTCAGGTTGGCAACTGAATTACATAAATACAGAATTGCTGCTTGTCTTTGCTCTCATTTGCTCTTTCTCTCCTCTCCAATTTCGGTTCTGTTTGCGAACCAGATACTCAGCATCCAAGGGTTCTTACACATGGAATTGATTTGGAAGTGGGTTGCACAGCCCAGAAATTAGATCTTGGTCTCTGTAGAGCTGCTATACAATTTTCTCAGAGGCTAGTGCTATCTGTCTTGGTAGACCTGGTGCCCAGACCTTATCAATGCTCAGTCTCCAGATCTATCAGCTGTCAGGGCTTTTTTAAAAAAATGTGCAGTTCAGATCCAAAAGAAACATGGCTGTAGTTCACAATCCAAGCCAAGCGAAAGTTACGTTGTTAGCTGGTATAAGAACTGGCAGGCAACAACGTGGAAAGTGGGTAACCCCAGGCTCCTCTAGAGCCCTGCACCCTGATCAAGCATACTCCTTTCTCCTTCCACTGCTAAAGACCCTCCCCACAGACGCTGCTGCAACTCTGTAGCGCTGCTTTCCCCAATCTGGTGCCCTTCATTCCAGGGGATGTCCATGAATCCAAGTTGGCCTTTGTGATAAGGTCTGGGATGGGCATAAACAAACAAACAAACACGCTTCTGGTGGTGCTTGTATCATCTCACCAAGGCACCAAGGGCCTGTCTACACACAGTCGTCGTGGCACCCTGAAGGCGCTTCAGGGCGCCCCGAAACTCCTAGTGTAGACACCTCAGAAGAGATGGAGGAAGAGGCAGCGGCGGCGGCAAAAAGTTCCCAGGGCTCGGCAGCTTCGCTGGTGAGTCCTTGCCGCCGAGCCCAACTCCCCGCCGGCCTCCTGCTGCCGGCGAAAGAGCCACCCGGGTCGGAGAGCTCGGCGGAAGCGGAAGCTGAGTTCTCAGGACCCGGGTCGCTCTTACCCGGGGAGGAGGCGGCTGGGAACCGGCCGCGTCCTTGCCGCCGCCGCCGCCCCGCCGGCCTCCTGCTGCCGGGGTAAGAGCGACCCGGGTCTGAGAGCTCTTTCGCCGGCAGCAGGAGGCCGGCGGGGAGTTGGGCTCGGCGGCAAGGACTCACCAGCGAAGCCGCCGAGCCCTAGGAACTTTTCGCCGCCGCCGCCGCCTCTTCCTCCGTCTCTTCTGAGGTGTCTACACTAGGAGTTTCGGGGCGCCCTGAAGTGCCTTCAGGGCGCCCCGACGACTGTGTGTAGACAGGCCCCAACACAAAACCTTCTTGGATGGTGGGCATTCCTTGCAACAGGCTTCTCCTCGCCCCCAATCATTACATTACAGCTGGATTGGCTCGCATTAATTTCCTATTTTGCTCAGGTACTCCTGAAACCAGGCTTCAGCCCTGATCAACACTTGAAAGCTGAATAAACTTCTTGTCTCATATCTTCCCAGGGTCAAAGGTATGTGACACCCCTCACATGTCGCCAGGGTTCAGGTGGGCACCCTGAAGGAAGCAGGGGTGTGGGAGGATTTTCCCAGATCTCAGATACTGCAAAACGTTGTAGCTGGAAACCTGGCGTCTGGCTTCAAGGGGTCCTTAAGAGTCACTGCTGTTTGTGCCCCTTTCTCCATTGCAGGAGGAATGAAAAAAGCAGCTGCAGGCCAGGCAAATGATCTGCCACTCAACAGCCTCCTTCTCCTGCAGAACGGCGAGGGTGACAATGAGTCACGCTGGCTCTGGCGGCCACCATGACGCCCTCACCGGAGGAGAGACAGACCTAATGGTGGGACTGACGCTGCTCCAGCCAGAAAAACCAGCAGCCCCACGTCCCCGCCAGGGTTTCATTGAAGGCTCATCCATCTGGGCAAAGGCCCGAGGGGGACTAACCCCACAGGGGGGCAACTGCCTCTCCCTGGCCTTGAGGACGCAGGGCAGCTAGAGAGTAGCGTGGTGGTGGTGGTGGTGGGTGCTGGGCTTCTACACTTGGGGGGGGCGGGGAAGCAGCATTAGTGGGTGATGTATTGCAACTTGGGAGTCAGAGCAAATCCTGCTGGAAGTGAAATTTCCGGATTGATTTAGAGGCCCCTGGCCAGAAGAATGGCCAAGACATTTCAAGAAATGTTAAAAGAGTTTCATCGAGGACAGCAACATTTTGCAAAGGAAGTTTGCTTCTCCCTGGTGTAACCTGTTCCATTCACCCTGAACCCCACCAATCCAGCGTGAACAGACGTCCTGGGGATTTAGTGCATTTAAACTTGCCTTTGGCCCTGCTGCAGGGGCACAGAGAGGATCATGTGTTTGATTTCTCCTGTGAAAAGTAGGATAAATAAACCTTTTAAACTGCTAGCACTCACAATGTAAGTCCAAAAAGGTCAGTCTTACGTTTGGGGCAAAAGGTGGGATACAAATAAATAAATACATAAATAATAGCACTGCCTCCGGAAAATGCTGAGAGCTTATTTCAGTGTTCAGAACTACCATGGTAGAGTCCCGCTCTTTTGAATATGAAACCATGACTTGGGATTTTTGTGTCATGCAAACCCAGCAAGTATGGGCTAGGATTGTTCAATGTTTGCCTTACCCTAAAATAGACCATGGGTTATACGAGGGTTGTTTAACCCATATTCACCAGGTCTGCACAACACAACAACTGTTGGATATGCAGTCATGGCTCATCATGGGTTGGGCTCGATGACCTTGTAGGCCCCTTCCAACTCTACTATTCTATGATTCTATAATTCTATAAATAACCCATGCTGAGCTGTGTTGTGTTGTCAAAACCTGGTCTATGTTGTCTACGAGGCTGTCGGAGTTTTTACCTCAGTGGAAAAGGAGGAGCTGTGGACAAAGTACTTCTCCTGTCATGTTAGGAACAGGGTGAGGTGTGTGTGTGTGTGTGTGTGTGTGTGTGTGTGTGTGTGTGTGTATGGGGTGAGTTTCCTGAGGGGTAGCCGAGTTAGCCTGATGCAGCAAAACCAAGAACAAGTGTTGTGGCACCTTAAAGATTAACCAATTTATTTATTCTGGCATAAGATGCATGAGAGCCAATGTGGTGTAGTGGTTAGAGTGTTGGACTGGGAGACGGGAGATTTGGGTTCTAGTCCCCACTCGGCAACTTTGGGCCAGTCACAGACTCTCAGCAGAACCTACCTCACAGGGCTGTTGTTGTGAAGATAAAATGGAGAGGAGGAGGAGGACGATTGAGTACACTGCCTTGGGTTCCTTAGAGGTAAAAAGGAGGAGTATAAATGCAATAAATAAGCAAATCTCTCATGAGCATCACATAAGGCTGTCCCTAAAAGAGGCAGCCCTATTGCCTGGGGAAAAAACTCAGTTCTATCAAACTTATGTGGTTTCCTTCCACATTTTCTGGCATGTTAAAAAAAAGCAAACGTGGTCTGCTTTGCTGATTGAATTCAGAATCTATGAAACTTAAACATGCTGAAGTAAGCCTCAGATGCCAGCCTGCCTCCCCCTCCCACCTCCAGGTGCACCTTGAGGTCACTCAAAAATCAGACACCGGAGCCGATTTTGCATCTGCCCAAAGCCCAGGGCCAAGAGAACACAGCTCGTGTTGTTAGCCACCAGCGCCTCCCCTGCCCTGGCTGTTATTCCTAGAAAAAAATAAGGAAAGGGAAATGGGGACAGGACGTTCTGTTATGTCAACACCTGCCTCCCACAGCCTTGACTCAGCTCTGACTGGTGGGTGGTGGATCGGCCTCCCAGTTCCAGGTAACTGCAGGATAAAGTCAACACAAATATTTGCAGTGTGTCCGACATAGAACGAAGGCCCTGGTCGGTCAGGTCAGTTGGCTAATCATCTTCTTGGCAGAAACGGCGACCTTTGGACAGCAGATGTGAGCACCAACACACCGGAGCGCCCGGTAGTGCAGAGCAGCCTTTGAAGCAAATGGGAAAGACCAGAGATGGCAGACGGGCAGAAGGCCTATGCGGCAGGGTCTTGCTATTTATTGTTTTACTCTGTACAGCACCATGTACATTGATGGTGCTATATAAATAAATAATAATAATAATAATAAATAATAATAATAAGGCGAAGGAGCCCTGAGCACCCATGCCAGTGAACCCCGCTCTTCTCTGGGGCCCCCACCGTTGCTCGCTCACTGCCTCTCTCTCTCTCCCCACCCCCATGAAAGCCTTTGCTCTCTCCTTCCCACTCCCACCGTGCCCACAACCTCCTCCTCCCTCATCTCTGACCTGGGAGATTCTCTTCTGTTTGGGTGATCCCAGTTTGCAGGAAAAATGGGGTTACATCTGAGCATTCTTCCTGGCAGATCTCTGCCTCCCCTATAGAAACTAGGGAAATGGGATTAGATGTGGCAGTTTTCTGCTCAAGTCCCATTCCTAATCTGCTCTTCACATGCCTGGTGAGAATCGGTGGCAGGTTCAACTACTAAGGGTGCACTACTGTCCCAAGCAGGAGGTTGTGTTGGGTTAATGTTTTTCCTCAGTGAAACTGATGGCTTAGCATTTCTAAGCTGCCTTACTAATTCAAAGGGATCTGTCCCATTGCTATACCAATGGGTGGATATTGGAAGTTGCATTGCAGAATCACTGTCCTCTTCATCTAAAATGTTTGGCTCGGTAGAGACCTCTCTCTGTTTAACTGAGACTACTGCCTAGTCTGTGGTCATCAAGAAGGTCCTGTCATAACCCTTGGATGCAAATGTTCAGATATATACTGTTAGCAATAGTCATGTGCTCCGCTCCGATTAGAAGTGCAGAAGCAGGAGCGAATTGGCCTGCTCCGCCTTGCCCAGAGGCAGAGTAGAAGCGGACCGCGGACCCCTAGAAGCAAGGCGAAGAGAAGCGCCCATTTTTGGAGCGCTCCGGTTTCCGCGTTCCGCTTCTATCGCCATCTTGAAACATTTCGCCCATAGGATTGCATTGCGGAAAAGAAAGGGGGATAACTGTGTTGTTTTTGAAGCTATCGTTCTGAAATTTCTTGTGCTCAGAGAGTCGTGGATGGGGGTCATTTTGAGACTACTCTCAGCTCTCTGCATGGTGCGGGTCGCGCGCTAGAATTTTAAAAAAACCCGGCGGGAAATACCTTTTTCAAAGGGCTGAGGGGCAGAGTCAACTCCCGGTCATGATCACATGATCCCAAAGTTGGAGGAGGGGATAGGCAAAATGGGTAACTTGGGATTCTGGGAAACTTCTCTTTCTTAGTCTGAACGGACTTTTCCCAGTGTTTTTTAAAACAGTAGCCCCACCAAATGCACAAACACAACTTGAAATCATATACTAAGCCAATAATAAGAGAGCACTGCTACCCACCCTAACTTTGGGGAACAACTGAAAAGATGTGGTGCAAGGGGATGAGCTCCCCTAGGGCATGCCACGTGGACGTGCCCCCACTCTCTCCTGTACTTGGGGGGCTATCACAGCCCTCCAAAGAGAGTAACCTGGTGGAGCAATGCCTATCATGAGTTGAACTGACAGCATTGCTTCTTAAAAGACTGGTCACTAGGACCAGTCAAATTGGCAGCTGCTTCCCCCTCCCCTGGGCACATCCCCCTATTACTGGTAAAAGACAGATATAGCCTTTTTAAAAAAGTTCTTCTTGTTGTTTATTCAGCAACACTGCTGCTTTTAATTCCACCCCTCCTTCGTTTATTTTTTTATTTTTTTATTTATTTATTTATTCCATTTTATATGCATTACTGGCTTATCCTTGGCTCACTTCCTTATGCCCCCAGAAATGTCTGCTGCCTGCCTGCCTTCCCTCCCTCCTCCCCTGCCCGCCTCGCAGGGATGTTGTGTGTGTGTGGCTTTGACTCAGGGGAGAAGTCCTTCCTGCGCTCAAGTTAGACTTTTGGAAGTTCCAAATCCATTTTTCAAGTGTGGAAGAAGATTTCATAGGTTTATCTCTACTTCCCAATTCATGGCATGTTGGGATTTCCTTTGAAATGGCCCCATTGAGATGTCTGCAGGTTTAAGCCCCGCCAAAAATCAGGGGATGATGGGACTGCCTTGAGTCTGGGCATGCATATGTATCCCTGGATAAACTTTCATGGTGGCGAGTTTGAGATTTTTAACGTGCAAATTGATGGAGCTATGGAAAGGGGTGTGAATGGGGTGTTGGATTTTCATAAATTCCCCAAAAATCAGGGGATGATGGGACTGCCTTGAGTCTTGGCATGCGTATGTATCCCTGGATAAGCTATCATGGTGGCAAGTTTGAGATTTTTAACGTGCAAATTGACGGAGCTATGGAAAGGGGTGTGAATGGGGTGTTGGATTTTCATAAATTCCCCAAAAATCAGGGGATGATGGGATTGCCTTGAGTCTTGGCATGCATATGTATCCCTGGACAAGCTATCATGGTGGTGAGTTTGAGATTTTTAACGTGCAAATTGACGGAAGGGGTGAATGGGGTGCCTGATTTTCATAAATTCCCCAAAAATCAGGGGATGATGGGATTGCCTTGAGTCTTGGCGTGCGTGTGTATACCCCCATGAGGTGTCATGGTGCCAAACTTGAGGTTTCTAACTTTCACAGAAAAAAGTTGTATACTTTTTTAGCTTAATGCATGGGGGGGGAAACGGAGCTCCGATCCGGATCCGGAGCTCCGAGCGGAGCGGACATAGGCGGAGTGGGGGTGGGGCAGAGCGGGCCGATCCGCAAATCGTGGATCTGGAAGAGAAGCGGAGCGGGGGGTCCGTGCACACCCCTAGTTAGCAACATTTTTATTTATTTAAATATTTTATTTTTTCCAACAGCAACTAGACAGACATCACATATAATACATACAAACAAAGGTATACCGATAACAACTACAATTACTCTAAAAACATTTAAGGGTGAGGTTAAGGTATATTTTTCTTTTGCCCTCTTCATGCCAAAGATGGCCATTAATTTCTTAATTACCATTTACATATCCATCCAATTCAATTTTTCTTATAATTTATCTACGTCTCATACATTGGATTCACTGAGTTATGCTTCTTTCCTCCCTTTCCCCATCTTAATACTAAAATCCACAAACAAATACATCATTTTTCTCTGTCTCTTTCAAATATTCTATCAAAGGCTTCTATTCCAACATAAACATAGCTGTTGACCTTTCTCTCATTATCGCTGTAAGTTTTGCCATCTCTGCAAGTTCCAACATCTTCAACATCCATTCATCCATTGTTGGTGTTGTTTCATTTTTCCAGTTCTGTGCAAATAGCAATCTTGCTGCTGTCACCATATACAAGAACAAAATTCGTTTGTTTGTCCATTAGTCCACTGTTAGCAGCATTCTGAGCTTCTCTACATGAGTGTGTCATATGTTCATGATTGGACACTCACCAAAGTTCACGGGTCCTTTTCATGATGCTGCCCACCCCCAGGATGCCTCTCGCGCTTCCCCCCAGTAATCTTGCTTTTTTTAAAAAAATCTGATACAATGCAGTGTTCACATTATCACAGGATGTCCCCAGTATACTGCTATAATCCCACCACTAAATGGCACTGTTTCATTGAACAGAATAGCATTGCTGAGAGGGGAAGTTTTTGATTCAAAATCACATTGTCGTCATCTAAAAGAGCCAGTCATAGAAATCCTGGTAAGGGTGCAGAGATGTTCCTTAATGTAGAGACACCCTCTGACTGTTTGCCCCATTGGCAACAGACGATTCAAGCTACTGGTGTTCATGAATTCCTCTGCCTTCTTGCTGCTGTATTTGGTACACTGGTGGATCAGGTAGTTGAGAGGCAACAATTAATCCCTCTGAGAGGCCTCCATTAGAGATCCTGGATTCCCCAGGTACATGCGGAGCTTCCAAGGGGTCCCTGCATGATTTTGTGGGACCAATGACTGCATCTGCAATCTCTGTGAGTGGCCTTGGATCTCCCCTGAGGCAGATCCAGGTCCTGCCCCTCCTCCTTTCAGGCGTGTCGATAGGGACCGCTTTGGGTACAGCTACTCTGTTGCTCATAGCTTCAGTCCTTCCCTGCAAGCCATTGCCTTGCATGGTGGAACTGACTACTTCAGAAATCCTTGTGGTTATTATTATTCCACTGGCTGAAACACCTTTGGCTGTGCAGAGTGCCTGAATCACGGCCTCCTGCTCCTCTTTGGCTCTGCCTTCGGTCAACAGCTTCAGGAATGTTCTTTCTCGTAGCCTTAAATGCACAACCATTCTGCCAGCCTTGTGCTCCTCTGATCAATTGCGCTAACTCAGCAAAGTCCAGATCCACTGATAGCAATCCCCTTTTTTCTCACAACCAATATTCAAAGAAATCCCAGCGCCCTCAGAAAAATCAGATTTTCATTTCCACATTCTTGCTGATTTGTTCCTCTGAAACAGAAAGAAAGACCCTTTGTCTCGCCTGTGGATCCAGACATGCTCTTCTGTGGATCCAGTCCTCCTTCTGGCATGACCAGAAGGCAGATTGTATGCCTTGACATCTCCAAACATTTCTAACGCTGAGTCTCACAAGCCACCTCCTATTTCCCCCCACTTCTCCTGAGCAGAGCAGTCCTGGATCATCTGAGTAGCATGTCCTACCCAGTTCTCATAATCGTCCAATGCATTTTGTAGGAAGCAGGGCCAGCCCAAGACATTTTGCACCCACACACCTGCACAGAAGCTGATCAGAATGGAAGCGGAGTACTGGCCCTATGACAGGGGCCTTGAAGCGCCATTTGGGGTGGCGGCTGCTTGGGAGAAGCGGGGGGGGGGGGCATCTAGGCAAGTGAAGATTGGCAGCCTGACACAAGGATGGACTGAGGGCAAGAGAGATTTGCCCTGGAAAGGGAACACTACCAGCCTTTCAGACACCAGGCAAGCACAGGGGACCTCTTTGCTTCTGCTGCCTGAAAACAGTGGCTTGGCAATGAAGCAGTTGCCACCTCCTCCTCCTCCTTCAGAAGAATGTTGCAATTTCCTTTAGGAAAGAGATCTTCCTCCTTCTGCCGGATGGTTATCAGGCTTGTCCACTTTGGCAGCGGAAGCTCCAAGACACAGTGATCGTCTCGCCCTTCAGCCCACAGGCTGCCACCGGTGACATAGTTGCAGGCTGGAGTACACGAGCCGCCTGGACTGAGAGTCCACCAGGAGCTGAGGCTTGAGAGGAGGCAGCCCTTCAGAGTGGGCACTTAGGAAACAGATGCTCGCCTGTCCCATCTAAATTTAGACAGAGAGGGCTGTTTTGTTTGTAATGTTTCAGCCAGAGCAGATTTTCAACACCTTCTGCTCCATCACCCTTTTCTTATTCAGTACAGCCTGTATTTGCTGGCCTCTGCTTCTCCATGTAGCCATAGCCACCGTGTGAGCAGAAGGCTGGACGGGAAGGACCCTTGGCCTAGTCCAGCACCACCTTCTTCTGTCCCTAAGTTCTGGGTTTGCTCTTTGACCACCATGAATGGGTTGGTCCAGGCCTTTGACAAGGGAATGCTAATGTTCCTTAGGGCGCAATCCTACAGTCCCTCCAAAGTTGGATACAACAGTTCTTCCCTTCTGAGGAAAGAGAGAGAGAGAGAGATCTGCCCTTGGAGGAAAGGATCCGACCTCAGATCCCTCCCTCTCCAAGCCCCCACAGAAACATCCTCACCCCCTCACCTCTCTGACATTGGAACTCCAATTTTGGAGACAGCGGTGGGGAGGGGTCATGCCAGGGGCTGTCAGGGTGAGCGGGTGGGGGGGTCCAGGGTTATGATATAAATGTTGGTGTATGGTAACTCCACAATATCATTACTTTTCCTGGTAGAAGCACTTTTAACCTGTAGAACCGGTTTGGTGTCTGTCCCCTTCTTTTTGTGCTATTAATTTAGGAGTGTGATGACCATGTGTTATTGTCAAAGTATTTAAATACTGCTATCAAGAAGTAGCGTGGCCCCTACCTTTTAGATTCCGCTTTCATAGTGCAATATTCTGCTTGGTCTAAATTAGGCCTCTGTTGAATTATATGATATAGGAGGAATAAACTTTAAGAAAACATCTAAAGAACATCACCATCTGATGAAAGGTGGACCTTTCACATTTATATGAATCTTTATCATGATGACAAACCATTGCTGCTACCAAGAGACAACCTGCAAAGTAGCAATTCAACATCCCCTTAAGCCAACTTCTCCAGCAAAGAAGGCAGGGGGCATGAAAGACGGCATGTTCAGTATTTATCCAACTCATTCCGCAGACTCCTATGTAGTTAAGCTGCCTCAGCCTATCACAACCAATAAGCAGGGACAAATATTTCATCCCTCTCCTGGATCTAAGAGCAGACCAATAAGAAGTATTATGTCCACAAATGTTGAAAAATCATTAAACATAACCAGCTACGCAAATCCACATGTGATGTCGTACTAGCTGCACAAAAGCAAGGTGAATGAACTTTCTAGACTCTGCAAACAGTAGCATCTGAACAGTTCAAGGGTACCTCAAGTTAAAAAAAAATTAAGAGGAATCATAGAATCATAGAATAGCAGAGTTGGAAGGGGCCTACAAGGCCATCTAGTCCAACCCCCTGCTCAATGCAGGAATCCACCCTAAAGCATCCCTGACAGATGTTTGTCCAGCTGCCTCTTGAATGCCTCTAGTGTGGGAGAGCCCACAACCTCCCTAGGTAACTGATTCCACCGTCGCACTGCTCTAACAGTCAGGAAGTTTTTCCTGATGTCCAGCCGGAATCTGTTGGATCCTGGAATGGATCTTGGTTATGTTTTCCATTGCTTTGTTAATTGCTGAGGATCTGGAGGAACAGAGGACTCAGCAGAAACTTAAAGGTCAACTCTACACCTGGACATTGAGTGTCATAATTGAATAATTGTCTAACTGATTGTCTTCAATTAAGGGTTGCAAGGAGTTGCATCATTGTACAGATTGTCTATAAAAGTAAATGTGTTTCCATGTTCACTACTTCCATGTCCCTTACCCAACTTGATGTGAGCTGTATTGACTGACCGTTTGTAAGTATTTGTATCTGTACTGCCATAACTAAATTATATATTTATTTGCCAGTAAAAAGGTTTATTTGAACCTACATAAATCTCTGTCTTAATTCACGTCTTTGCTGACTTGGCTGAGAACCGCTGTAATCTCTGCTACTCTCTGGAGTGCCCAGACAGAGACTTAACACAAAAGGTTATGTGCCAGGAACCCAGTCTGTGCCATAACTAATCAGCTTATAAAGCCATAACTCAAAAGGTTATGGGCCCAGTACTCCAAGCTGAGCCAAAACGCACGAGTTTTTCTCAGCAAGTGCAGTAGGACTAAAGAATTAAGCCGTGGTTGATTAAATCCCTGAGCGTCTTTGTAAAAGTCATTGGGACAAACAACAGAAGCTATTTCGGATAGCAGTGTCTGGAAAATCACACAGAAAAGACTGGCAGGAGTGGTTTGAATTTAAGAGGGCACTGAAGAATCTGAATCTGGATAGCCAGTCAGGCCCTGAGAGAAATTAAACCACTGAAGGGGTTGTAAACCAGAAACAACCTGTTAAATTGAAATTATGGCATTAAATGTTGGGAACACTGTCCCTATTGAGTTACTTACAGACGAAAATTATATGTCATGGTCATTTAAGATGGAAATGAGCCTAAGAAATCTTGGACTGTGGGAAGTTGTAATAAATGCCCCAGCAGAAGATTTGAATGCAGCCGAGTTACGCGAGTGGGGACGTCGCACTGAGAGGGCAAAAGCTCAAATTGTTTTGTCTATGAGGAACGATCAACTGTCTTATATAAGCAGAGGGGACACTGTTGACGTTATCTGGACTAAACTCAGACTTGTATCAGAGAGACAGCAGGAGCTAGAATAAGCTTAACAAGAAAGCTTTACCGTACACTTATGAAAGAGGGAGAAGATATAAAAGCTCATTTGCAGAAATTAAGAGACTGCTTTGAAAGTTTAAGTGCAGCGGGCTTACCCTTAACAGATGAGATGAAAGTGTATGTGGTTTTGTCCAGTTTACCACCGTCTTGAGACGTTCTGGTGACAACGTTAGAAGCACTGCGAGTCCAGGACATCATTAAATACAATATCTGGGAGATTGATAGAAGAGCAACAAAAGAAAAATTTACAAAAGCAAGCCCAAAACAGTTCAAGCGGCAAACCAGACGTATTTCCAAAATGGTCTGGGTAGGAAGGGGTTAAGGCTTTGGTGAAGAAGGAGAAAGATGAGTCAGCATTTTCAACTTCGAAAAAGTCCAAGCCTAAAAAGTTTCTTCGGTGCTTCAGGTGCCAGAAGTAGGGGCATATTCAAAAGGATTGTAGAGTCAGATTACAATCAGAGCCCAACAAAGAAGAAAAACCCCGAGGGAAGAGTAAATCAGCACAGCTAGTCACGGCAGAAGTGAGAAGTCAGCTCTGCAGGCAAGCGGAAGGCGGGAACAAGGACTGGCTCATAGATTCTGTGTGTTCCACTGTGATTTCTAATAGACGTGACTTTTTCTGGAACTCCAGGGACTCCTCTGAAAAATATGTAGCGCTGGCAGATGGGACGAAAATCCAAGCGTCCGGGGAAGGAACGTGCTTCTTACCTTTTTTGAAAGAGTGTTTTGAGAATGCATTGTTTGTTCCCAGTTTGAATTTTTCCCTTCTAGGAGTTTCCAATGTGACAGAAAAGGATTTCTGTGTGTCTTTTGAAAAAGAGAAATGCTTTATTCGTAAGCATGGACTCCTAAGAGGAATGGGAAAGCTGAAAAATGGATTGTATTTCATAGATGGCAATCCTAATGAGGAAGGAGTTTCAGAGATACAAGCAGGTTGTATGGAAACTAATGAAAATCAGCCTAATCATAACAATTGCATCCATTTATTTCATAGACGACTTGGACATTCAAGTTTTAAGGTTCTGAACAAAACTCTGAGTTTTTCAGAGGGAGTAAAAGTTCAGGGGTGCAAGAAATATCTTGATTGCTCAATATGCAAAATTGCTAAGTCTAAGGTTATGAATATTCCACATGTCAGAGACTGGCGGCATAAAAATGTTTTGGGATTGATTCATATGGACTTGGCTGGCCCTTTTCCTGAGAGCTATGGAAAAGCTAGATATGCATTAATCATTTTAGATGATAAGACCCGTTTCTCGTGGGTGTATTTGTTAAAGCACAAATCAGAAGGTTTAAACAGGGTGAAAGAATGGGTTAAGTTTATAGAGAGAAATCTGCACAAGCAAGTCCGGGAATTTTTGACGGATCGTGGAGGAGAGTTTCAATCGTTGGATTTCAAGTGGTTCTGCAAAAAGACTGGCATAAATCATAAGTATTGCGATCCGAAGAGTCCGTGGCAGAACGGAAATATAGAAAGGAGGATCAGCGTTTTAAAGGATAAGATGGAATGCCTGATGAAAGACGCAAAGGCGGAACCACAATTGTGGGGAGAAGCGTTTGTGGCAGCTAATTACCTTTGCAACAGGACTTGGTCTAAATCCATTAATAACATTCCTTTTTCTTTGCTTTACAGCAAAAGACCAAACCTCAAGCACTTGAGAACTTGGGGGAGTTTTGCAATTGTAAATGTTCCACTTTCACAGAGGCGGCAAGCTTCACCAAAGGGGATCAGGTTGCGCTTTGTAGGGTATTATTATTATTATTATTATTATTATTATTATTATTATTATTTATTTATTTATTTATTTATATAGCACCATCAATGTACATGGTGCTGTACAGAGTAAAACAGTAAATAGCAAGACCCTGCCGCATAGGCTTACAATCTAATAAAATCATAGTAAAACAATAAGGAGGGGAAGAGAATGCAAACAGGTACAGGGAAGGGTAAGCAGGCACAGGGTAGGGAAAAACTAACAGTAGAAAGTAACAGTAGAAGTCTGCACAACATCAAGTTTTAAAAGCTTTAGGAAAAAGAAAAGTTTTTAGTTGAGCTTTATGAGTACAATAGCTGGCGGTTCCTGTGCGAAGGGGGTAGGATAGTGGTCTCCAGATCAGCTAGATTCAGTGAACAAAGCTGGAGCGAGGTGCACAACAACCCGGAAGTCCTGGTGGAACTAGATAGCAGGCAAGAGCCTGAGTTGCTAGTGACCAGTCCGAGTATAGAGGCTCAAGAGTTAGCAGAGCAGGAGAAGCAGGAAGAAGTTCCTAGACGTTCTCAAAGAGCAAATAAAGGCTTACCTCCTAAAAGGTACGGCTTTGATGCTTGTTATGTTAATTACGAGCCTAATTGCTACTCTGATGTGAAGAAATTGAATTCTTTAGAGAGACAACAGTGGGAACGTGCCATGCAAAGGGAGCTAGATAGTCTCAAAGAAAACAGAGTTTTTGAGGAGACAGTTTTGCCAGCAGGGCAAAAATCTCTAACCTGCAGATGGGTGTTTAAACGCAAGCAGTTAGAGACGGGGGAGCAGAGATTCAAGGCTCGACTGGTCGCCCGAGGGTTCAACCAGGTTAAGGAGGTCGATTATGACCAAACTTTCGCTCCAACAGCAAAATCAGAGACTTTGCGTTTGTTTTTGACAATTGCAGCCAAAGAAAACCTTAAAGTGAGGCAATACGATTTTCAGACCGCTTATCTCAACGTGCCAATTGTTGAGAAAATATATTTAACGAAGCCTGAAGGTTTAGAAACAGATGACAGCACCATGTGGTTTCTAAAGAAGGTGATTTATGGGTTAAAGCAAAGTGTTAGGTGTTGGAATTCTTTACTAAACAATACTCTGGTGAGTGAAATGGGATTTGTAAGGAGCCTAGATGACCCTTGTCTTTATACAAAGGGAAAAGGTAAAGCCTACAAGGCTATTTTGATTTATGTTGATGATTTGATAATATCTTGTTCCAGTGATGCTGAAATCAACAAAGTAGCTGAGCAACTGAGTAGCAGGTACAATTTGAAATCCCTAGGTGTTGTAAAGAATTATTTAGGAGTAGAAATCAACCAGGCAGAAGATGGAAGTTTTTTGCTGAGTCAAAAGCAAAAAATTCTGAGTCTGCTGGAACGGTGTGGAATGTTTCAATGCAAACCAGCAAAAAGCCCCATGGAGTTGGATGCCCTAAAGAACTTACAAGGAGAGGACTTTAGTGATCCAGGCTTGTATCATTCGGTGGTGGGAATGCTAATGTACCTAGTGAACTGGTCAAGGCCAGATTTGTCTGCTTCTGTCAACATTTTAAGCAGGTTTGTTGCTAATCCAACTGTGCCTGCTTGGCAAGCAGTGAAAAGAATTTTAAGGTACTTGAAAGAGACCTTAAATCATAGCTTGAAGTTATCTGCTGATGCAGATAAGAAGCTGTTATGCTATGTGGATTCAGACTGCGGTGGCTGTGTCGAGGACCGCAAATCCACGTCTGGATACGTTTTGACATTTGGAAAGGCACCAATATGCTGGAAGTCCAGGAAGCAAGTATTTGTCTCAATATCATCCTGCGAGGCTGAGTATGGTGCTCTATCTGAATTGTGTGGAGAAGTCACTTGGCTAATGCAACTAATAAAAGATTCCCAAGTCCATATTGAGAAGCCAGTGACAGTTTACTGTAATTCACAAGCATGCATAGGTTTGGCCAACACAGAGATTTTTAAGTCTAACTCCAAACATATTGCAATAAAGTATCAAAACGTGAAGGAACACATAGCCAGTGGAGTTTTGAAGCTAGTTTCTTGTGAGTCTAAAGAGAATCTAGCAGACAGTTTCACAAAACCACTAGGTCCCACCAAACACAGGGAGATTTGTGAAACGTTAGGTTTCAGGGAGGAAAAAGAAGGGGTGTTGGATCCTGGAATGGATCTTGGTTATGTTTTCCATTGCTTTGTTAATTGCTGAGGATCTGGAGGAACAGAGGACTCAGCAGAAACTTAAAGGTCAACTCTACACCTGGACATTGAGTGTCATAATTGAATAATTGTCTAACTGATTGTCTTCAATTAAGGGTTGCAAGGAGTTGCTTCATTGTACAGATTGTCTATAAAAGTAAATGTGTTTCCATGTTTACTACTTCCATGTCCCTTACCCAACTTGATGTGAGCTGTATTGACTGACCGTTTGTAAGTATTTGTATCTGTACTGCCATAACTAAATTATATATTTATTTGCCAGTAAAAAGATTTATTTGAACCTACATAAATCTCTGTCTTAATTCACGTCTTTGCTGACTTGGCTGAGAACCGCTGTAATCTCTGCTAGTCTCTGTAGGGCCCAGACAGAGACTTAACACAAAAGGTTATGTGCCAGAAACCCAGTCTGTGCCATAACTAATCAGCTTATAAATCCATAACTCAACAGAATCTGGCTTCCTTTAACTTGAGCCCGTTATTCCGTGTCCTTGAGTGGCTGAAAGAAATTTATTAAATGCAGCAACCCCTTTACTGTAGCTGTATTATGTCATAGATAGATGGATGGATGGATGGATGCTTATCAATGGTACTTTCTCAAACTGGGAGGAGGTAATGAGTGGGGTATTATTATTATTATTTATTTATATAGCGCCTGCCACGACACAGGCTCTGAACACCAGACCTCACGTCTGCCACCACTTCTTATGGGGCGACACAGGCTCTGAACACCAGACCCGGCCGAGGCTACTCCCTGCTCAAGCCAAGCACCACCGCTTGATACGCCTGAGGCAAGGGATAAAGCCCACCTTCCTCCAAACTATGTGGAGAAAGGGGTTTAAAATGGAGAAGGATTTTAATATATATAATAATGCGCTGTGAGTTATATGTGCTTAGGTGAATGATTGTCAGAGTGGGTCCTGAATGTGTAAACTTCAGATGATAAACGCCAAACAGACATGTGGGATTTTTGTGGTAGTTTTAAAACAAACAATCAAAATTTATTTTTAAAAGTTCATAAGCTTTGTTTCAAATAACAACATTTAAAAACCTTTTTGAAACCTTCCATACAATCCTGTCACTCTCACATTCGCGCTTTCCTTTTTGTCACACAATCACTCTTGAACTTTCTTTATTATCAGTATTGATTAATATACTTCCACTACGTGCACACCACACTCTAAAGACACCAATCACTACACTGACTCTCAAAATTCCCAGAACTTAAGTACCATAAATACAGAGAGCACTACAGACTCTAAGAGTACCTAACAAGTCTCCCTGAAAAGCTTTCCTGAAAAGAAAAAGAACAAGAACACTCAATCCCCTCAGTCATTCCCTTATATATCACTCCTCCCCCTCCCAAGACATTCTAACTCCGCCGACTTAGGCCAACATTCTAAAATCCACAGACTTACAAACTGCAGACATACATTTGGAATTGACTTGTGGGGTGTAACACCACAATTATTATTATTATTATTTATTTATATAGCGCCATCAATGTACATGGTGCTGTACAGAGTAAAACAATAAAATAGCAAGTACTGCAGGGTTCAGTCCTGGGCCTACTGCGCGCCAACATTTTTATTAATGACTTGGATGAGGAGGTGTGGGGAATGCTTAGCAAACGTACAGATGACAAAAAAATGGGTGGGATAGCTAATACCCTGGAAGACAGAAACAAACTTCAAAGTGATCTTGATAGGCTGGAGTGCTGGGCTGAAAACAAGAGAATGAAATTTAATAGGGATAAATGCCAAGTTCTACATTTAGGAAATAGAAGCCAAATGCACAGTTACAAGATGAGGGACACTTGGCTCAGCCATACTAAAAGTGAGAAGGATCTCAGAATTGCTGTAGATCACAAGCTGAATATGAGCAAACAGTGTGATGTGGCTGCAAAAAAAGCAAACACTATTTTGGGATGCATTAATAGAAGCATAGCTTCCAAATAGCATGAGGTACCAGGTTCACTCTGTTTAGCACTGGTTAGGCCTCATCTGGAGTATTGTGACCAGTTCTGGGCTCCACACTTCAAGAAGGATGCAGACAAGCTGGAGGGGGTTCAGAGGAGGGCAACCAGGATGATCAAGGGTCTGGAAACAAAACCCTATGAAGAGAGACTGAAAGAACTGGGCATGTTTAGCCTGGAGAAGAGAAGATTGAGGAGAGACATGAGAGCAGTCTTCAAATACTTGAAAGGTTGTCACACAGAGGAGGGCCAGGATCTCTTCTCGATCCTCCCAGAGTGCAGGACACGGAATAATGGGCTCCAGTTAAAGGAGACCAGATTACAGCTGGACATCAGGAAAAACAACTGACTTTTAGAGCAGTATGACAATGAAACCAATGGCCTAGGGAGGTTGTGGGCTCTCCCACACTGGAGGCCTCCAAGAGGCAGCTGGACAGCCATCTGTCAGGGAGGCTTTCAGGTGAATTCCGGCACTGAGCAGATATTGGACTCAATGGCCCTTCCAACTCTACTATTCTATGATTCTATTATTCTAAGGAGTGGCCTTTTAACCTGTCAGCTGTCAAGTGGCCTCTCAGGTCTGGTCCGTGGTGCTGGCAAGGCTGGACCACATTTGGTCGCGACAAAACATGAGTTGGGGTGGGCAGTAACTGGAATCTGCCGTGTCTTTATCAATTCTCACTCCCTCTTCTAAATGTGGTCAAGCTCACAATGAAACGTGCTTCCTATAGAAATGTTCATAGACTGTCTTTAGCTTGGGAAGCTGAAGTGGCAACTTTTCCCAGGTCAGACCACTTTCTTCTCTAGAGCTGGAGTTGGATGTTCTGATTTGTTTCCCCATTAGCAATTAGCAGTTTGTACTGAAAATATGAGGATCATGAAAGTGAAATGCTGTACTTACTATGTTTTGTGAGGTGTTTGTTTCTACCAGTAAGAGAGCCTTCTGCAGGCAGGAGGCTTCTTTGGCCTGGGGAAGTATTTCGTCATGCGAGTCTTCTTCTCACTTTACATCCATGCATCCTTTAAAGGGCGCCTCAAAAAGGCTGTGTCATGTGTCTGTTTTTAGAATGTAGATCAACCCCAGCCCTTCCAGAAGCAGCAGGTGACAACATGCTGTGCTCTGCAAATCCTTCATTGTTGCAGGTTACATAATAAGTAATATAAATTTAAAATGATGAGTAATAGCATCAAGGCAGTTGGGTATATTCCTACTACTACTACTACTACTATTACTACTACTAAACTTACACTGCATTCCTAGGCATTTCTACTCAGAAGTAAGTCCCACAGATGTCAATGGGACTCACTCCCAGGTATGTGTACATAGGATTGCAGCCATAATTGCTCAGTGAGTTGTGCTGGAATCCTGATACTCTGCTGCTTGTCAATTTCATCCATGATACAAGCACAGAAAGCAAGCAAGCCCTAAAGGCTGAAACGGGTTGGGTCCAAGGTATGAGTGTGCCATCACATTCTACACATCCCATCTGCTGGCTTTTTACTGGGTTGGTACAGGCCCCAATCCTGGCCTGTCCACACAATCTCCAGGGAGAGCCCTGCCTGAAACCCCGGAGGGCCCCTGCCACTGGTGCTGGACCATACTGAGCTAGGCAACAATGGTCTGATTTGATACGAGACAACAACTGGTCCAGCTCCAGCTCAGAGCCCCCTCCCTCCTGCTACCAACTGTCTCTGCAGAGGCCACCAGTGAGGGAGGAAGCAGCAGCCAGGCACCTCTCCATCTTGCCTGGGTCCAGCTCCAGCTGAGAGCCCCCTCCCTCCTGCTACCAACTGTCTCTGCAGAGGCCACCAGTGAGGGAGGAAGCAGCAGCCAGGCACCTCTCCATCTTGCCTGGGTCCAGCTCCAGCTGAGAGCCCCCTCCCTCCTGCTACCAACTGTCTCTGCAGAGGCCACCAGTGAGGGAGGAAGCAGCAGCCAGGCACCTCTCCATCTTGCCTGGGTCCAGCTCCAGCTGAGAGCCCCCTCCCTCCTGCTACCAACTGTCTCTGCAGAGGCCACCAGTGAGGGAGGAAGCAGCAGCCAGGCACCTCTCCACCGTGCCTGGGTCCAGCTCCAGCTGAGAGCCCCCTCCCTCCTGCTACCAACTGTCTCTGCAGAGGCCACCAGTGAGGGAGGAAGCAGCAGCCAGGCACCTCTCCATCTTGCCTGGGTCCAGCTCCAGCTGAGAGCCCCCTCCCTCCTGCTACCAACTGTCTCTGCAGAGGCCACCAGTGAGGGAGGAAGCAGCAGCCAGGCACCTCTCCACCGTGCCTGGGTCCAGCTCCAGCTGAGAGCCCCCTCCCTCCTGCTACCAACTGTCTCTGGAAAGGCCACCAGAGAGGGAGGAAGCAGCAGCCAGGCACCTCTCCATCGGGCCTGGGTCCAGCTCCAGCTGAGAGCCCCCTCCCTCCTGCTACCAACTGTCTCTGCAGAGGCCACCAGTGAGGGAGGAAGCAGCAGCCAGGCACCTCTCCACCGTGCCTGGGTCCAGCTCCAGCTGAGAGCCCCCTCCCTCCTGCTACCAACTGTCTCTGCAGAGGCCACCAGTGAGGGAGGAAGCAGCAGCCAGGCACCTCTCCATCTTGCCTGGGTCCAGCTCCAGCTGAGAGCCCCCTCCCTCCTGCTACCAACTGTCTCTGCAGAGGCCACCAGTGAGGGAGGAAGCAGCAGCCAGGCACCTCTCCACCGTGCCTGGGTCCAGCTCCAGCTGAGAGCCCCCTCCCTCCTGCTACCAACTGTCTCTGGAAAGGCCACCAGAGAGGGAGGAAGCAGCAGCCAGGCACCTCTCCATCGGGCCTGGGTCCAGCTCCAGCTGAGAGCCCCCTCCCTCCTGCTACCAACTGTCTCTGCAGAGGCCACCAGTGAGGGAGGAAGCAGCAGCCAGGCACCTCTCCACCGTGCCTGGGCCCAGCTCCAGCTGAGAGCCCCCTCCCTCCTGCTACCAACTGTCTCTGCAGAGGCCACCAGTGAGGGAGGAAGCAGCAGCCAGGCACCTCTCCACCGTGCCTGGGTCCAGCTCCAGCTGAGAGCCCCCTCCCTCCTGCTACCAACTGTCTCTGCAGAGGCCACCAGTGAGGGAGGAAGCAGCAGCCAGGCACCTCTCCACCGTGCCTGGGTCCAGCTCCAGCTGAGAGCCCCCTCCCTCCTGCTGTCAACTGTCTCTGCAGAGGCCACCAGTGAGGGAGGAAGCAGCAGCCAGGCACCTCTCCACCTTGCCTGGGTCCAGCTCCAGCTGAGAGCCCCCTCCCTCCTGCTGTCTCCTGTAACTGCTGAACTTTCCAACTAAGATTGTAGTGCCTGAGTTTGCTTTCCTTTTCCCCCTCCTCCTCCTCCCTCCCAATCCCCTTTCCTTTTGTGTCATGTCTTTTAGATTGTAAGCCTGTGGGCAGGGACTGTCAAGAAATACTTTTGTAAGCCGCCGTGAGAGCCTTTTTTGGCTAAATGGCAGCATAAAAATCCTTAAATAAATAAATAAAGCGCTTGGGATCAATGGGTGGAAACACATAACAAGGGAAGGGCCATCTGCGCGGCATTGCTACTCTGGTGCGAAAGCGGTGACCTCCTGGAACGTGCCAGTTTCGCTTTTTTGTTCTGTGCTGGTTGGTCTTTTGCAGAGATGCCCAGCTTTCCCAGTGGTGGTGAGCATGATCCAGCCGCTGGTCCGACCCCTGGCTCACATGGCTCCCTGGCCTTGCCAGAGGAGAAGGGGGTGGAGTGGAATAGGATGCAAGACGCCCTATTTCCATGGCTTAAGAGATCTCACCACCACCTCAGGTGCAGCGATCTCATTGCTCCAGCTATTATGTGGTGAGCACAAAGGACACTTCTGTGGTGTCCCAGGGTACTTAAAATGACACCACGAGGCTGGAGGTGATTTCCAGGCGAGATCATAACAGTCACCTGGCTGTTCCTGTGGGTGGGAAGCAGAGCCAGGCTGCCTCCTTACCCCCCACCCCACCCCACCCACCCCAATCCATGCTCTGCTCACGTTTGGACAGGAAGACACAGACAGACTGGCAGCAGCAACTCCTCCTCTGGCAGGGCCCTGGCGGCTCACTAAGGGCCTGGGAGGAGGAGGAGAGTCCCAGCAGCAACCTCCGGAGCAGACGGGCCTGGGATCAGGGTAGGCAGGCAGGCAAGGGCTGTGGCAGGTGCTGCGCTAAAGATCTGGAACTCCTGGCTAAGGGAAGCGGGCCTCCCACCACCACCACCACCACCACACCGGTCTGTCTGCCCCTCCACTTTTGGGGTTGTGCTGTTCCTATTTGGGCTCTGCTGAACACTGTTTGCATTGGGTGTTCTAGGCTGCACTTTGCATTCTGTTTTCAATTCCTGTTCTTGGTTTTCAACCCATATCTGTTGCTGTGTGGGATATTTCCCTGCACCTCTGTACCTGTTGTCCTGCACGCACACGCAGGACTGTATGGGACGGAATTGTGCTTCGAGTGCGGGAGTGGGCCATCTTGAAAGTCTGCACCCAGCGCCCCCCACGATGCTTCGTCCCAGGTGTGCAGGGGCAATGCCGGCAGACCCATGCTGGCCCACGTGGGCGCCCTGCGCAGATGCTGTCCTGCCCACCCGAGCACAAGGCACCACGATGCGCGCGCTCCTTCCGTAGGAACATGCCCCCCCCCCCGGGTCTCTCCGCACACCCATCCCCCATCCCGCAGCCGAGCCCTCGTTGCTCACTGCCCCCCCTCCCGCCACCCGCCCCCTTCCTGCCGGGCTGCTCTGTGTTTGCCTTTGCAAGGCATTCCTTGAAGAAAAGCCAGAGGCAGGCCGGGGTCAGGCCACATTCCCGGCCGCTCGTTTCGCCTGCGTTTGCTTAGTCTCGCTGTGTGTTTTCTCGACCAAGCTACATTTCGGGAGAGGCGGGGGTATAAATAAACGCAGAGCTTTAAATAAACTGGAGACGTTTTCGAAACTGTCCGGGATCTACGCTAAGCAGGGCATGGCACTTCGGAAACGGTTTAGGGCGCGGGTGACCTGGGCCCCAACAGTTGCCACCACGGTTATAAACCGCTTCAGAAAAGTCGTGTAGATGCTGCCCGGCAGCCGCGTGGACACGCTCCTTCTGAGGAACAAGTGGCAGACTGGGACAAATCGAGGGCGCGCTGTGTGGAAATGAAGACAACCCGCCTGGGGCAGCAGGAGGCGAGATCGCCCGAAAGGCCGAGGCTGGGGCAGCGCGGGACACGCTGTGCCCGAGCGTCCCCTCAGAAGCGGCTGCCTCCCTCACTCCGCGTTGGCCTCCCGGTCGGCGCGCATCCCCCCTTAGTCACGCGTTGGCCAGCGAGCGCCCGGGGGCGGCGCAGTCACGCGGGGGCGGCGCGCGCGGGGGCCGCTCAACTCGACCCACCAGTCCCTGCCACTGGTGACTCAAGGACCCGTCTCCATTCAGCCCCTTCCCTGACTCTTAAAAGGGCAACAGAGCCTGAAAAAGAAGCCGCCGCTGCAACATTACAGCTAGGGGTGTGCACGGACCCCCGTTCCGCTTCTCTTCCAGATCCGAGATTTGCAGATTGGCCTGCTCCGCCCCGCCCCCGCTCCGCCTATGTCCGCTCCGCTCCGCTCGGAGCTCCGGATCCGGATCGGAGCTCCGTTTTCCCCCCCCATAGGCTTGCATTAAGCTAAAAAAGTATACAACTTTTTTCTGTGAAAGTTAGAAACCTCAAGTTTGGCGCCATGACACCTCATGGGGGTATACACACACACGCCAAGACTCAAGGCAATCCCATCATCCCCTGATTTTTGGGGAATTTATGAAAATCAGGCACCCCATTCACCCCTTCCATCAATTTGCACGTTAAAAATCTCAAACTCGCCACCATGATAGCTTGTCCAGGGATACATACGCACGCCAAGACTCAAGGAAGTCCCATCATCCCCTGATTTTTGGGGAATTTATGAAAATCTCTACATTAAGGAACATCTCTGCACCCTTACCACAATTTCTTCTTCTGCGGTCTTTCCATATTTATGACTGGCTCTTTTAGATGACGACAATGTGATTTTGAATCAAAAACTTCCCCTCTCAGCAATGCTATTCTGTTCAATGAAACAGTGCCATTTAGTGGTGGGATTATAGCAGTATACTGGGGACATCCTGTGATAATGTGAACACTGCATTGTATCAGATTTTTTTTTAAAAAGCAAGATTACTGGGGGGAAGCGCGAGAGGCATCCTGGGGGTGGGCAGCATCATGAAAAGGACCCGTGAACTTTGGTGAGTGTCCAATCATGAACATATGACACACTCATGTAGAGAAGCTCAGAATGCTGCTAACAGTGAACTAATGGACAAACAAATGAATTTTGTTCTTGTATATGGTGACAGCAGCAAGATTGCTATTTGCACAGAACTGGAAAAATGAAACAACACCAACAATGGATGAATGGATGTTGAAGATGTTGGAACTTGCAGAGATGGCAAAACTTACAGCGATAATGAGAGAAAGGTCAACAGCTATGTTTATGTTGGAATAGAAGCCTTTGATAGAATATTTGAAAGAGACAGAGAAAAATGATGTATTTGTTTGTGGATTTTAGTATTAAGATGGGGAAAGGGAGGAAAGAAGCATAACTCAGTGAATCCAATGTATGAGACGTAGATAAATTATAAGAAAAATTGAATTGGATGGATATGTAAATGGTAATTAAGAAATTAATGGTCATCTTTGGCATGAAGAGGGCAAAAGAAAAATATACCTTAACCTCACCCTTAAATGTTTTTCGGTATACCTTTGTTTGTATGTATTATATGTGATGTCTGTCTAGTTGCTGTTGGAAAAAATAAAATATTTAAATAAATAAAAATGTTCCTAACTAGGGGTGTGCACACCTCATGGGGGTATACACACGCACGCCAAGACTCAAGGCAATCCCATCATCCCCTGATTTTGGGGGAATTTATGAAAATCCAACACCCCATTCACACCCCTTTCCATAGCTCCGTCAATTTGCACGTTAAAAATCTCAAACTCACCACCATGATAGCTTGTCCAGGGATACATATGCATGCCAAGACTCAAGGCAGTCCCATCATCCCCTGATTTTTGGGGAATTTATGAAAATCCAACACCCCATTCACACCCCTTTCCATAGCTCCGTCAATTTGCACGTTAAAAATCTCAAACTCGCCACCATGATAGCTTGTCCAGGGATACATATGCATGCCCAGACTCAAGGCAGTCCCATCATCCCCTGATTTTTGGGGAATTTATGAAAATCCAACACCCCATTCACACCCCTTTCCATAGCTCCATCAATTTGCACGTTAAAAATCTCAAACTCGCCACCATGAAAGCATATCCAGGGATACACGCATGCCAAGACTCAAGGCAGTCCCATCATCCCCTGATTTTTGGCGGGGCTTAAACCTGCAGACATCTCAATGGGGCCATTTCAAAGGAAATCCCAACATGCCATGAATTGGGGAGTAGAGATAAACCTATGAAATCTTCTTCCACACTTGAAAAATGGATTTGGAACTTCCAAAAGTCTAACTTGAGCGCAGGAAGGACTTCTCCCCTGAGTCAAAGCCACACATACACAACATCCCTGCGAGGCGGGCAGGGGAGGAGGGAGGGAAGGCAGGCAGGTAGCAGACATTTCTGGGGGCATAAGGAAGTGTGCCAAGGATAAGCCAGTAATGCATATAAAATGGAATAAATAAATAAATAAATAAATAAATAAATGAAGGAGGGGTGGAATTAAAAGCAGCAGTGTTGCTGAATAAACAACAAGAAGAACTTTTTTAAAAAGGCTATATCTGTCTTTTACCAGTAATAGGGGGATGTGCCCAGGGGAGGGGGAAGCAGCTGCCAATTTGACTGGTCCTAGTGACCAGTCTTTTAAGAAGCAATGCTGTCAGTTCAACTCATGAAAGACATTGCTCCACCACTAAGAGAAGTAGACCGCTCACTTCAACTCATGATAGGCGTTGCTCCACCGGGTTACTCTCTTTGGAGGGCTGTGATAGCCCCCCAAGTACAGGAGAGAGTGGGGGCACATCCACATGGCATGCCCTAGGGGAGCTCATCCCCTTGCACCACATCTTTTCAGTTGTTCCCCAAAGTTAGGGTGGGTAGCAGTGCTCTCTTATTATTGGCTTAGTATATGATTTCAGGTTGTGTTTGTGCATTTGGTGGGGCTACTGTTTTAAAAAACACTGGGAAAAGTCCGTTCAGACTAAGAAAGAGAAGTTTCCCAGAATCCCAAATTACCCATTTTGCCTATCCCCTCCTCCAACTTTGGGATCATGTGATCATGACCGGGAGTTGACTCTGCCCCTCAGCCCTTCGAAAAAGGTAATTCCCGCTGGTTTTTTTAAAAATTCTAGCGCGCGACCCGCACCACGCAGAGAGTTGAGAGTAGTCTCAAAATGACCCCCATCCACAACTCTCTGAGCACAAGAAATTTCAGAACGATAGCTTCAAAAACAACACAGTTATCCCCCTTTCTTTTCTGCAATGCAATCCTATGGGCGAAATGTTTCAAGATGGCGATAGAAGCGGAACGCGGAAACCGGAGCACTCCGAAAATGGGCACTTCTCTTCGCCTTGCTTCTAGGGGTCCGCGGTCTGCTTCTACTCCCCCTCTGGGCAAGGCGGAGCAGGCCAATTCGCTCCTGCTTCTGCACTTCTAATCGGAGCGGAGCACATGCCTAATTACAGCTACATCCTTACTAAACGGCCATGGAGTTGCGCAGCACTCACTCTGCACCATCGCCTGGACCCAGCCCGACAGAGAGGGCCAGGCGTCAGGACCCATGCAAATCAGCCTGCCCGAGGCCCCGCCCTGCCAGGCGTGGCCAATCTGGGCTCAGGTAAACCCTCCTTACCTGAAATGGCAACATATATTCTCATAATTCCCCTCTGGAAATCATGACGCTTGAGACTATTTTAAATGAATAATCTTCATTATTCATTATCACGATATGAATGATTTTGTAAATTGCTGTCAAATCCTCTCTTAAAAAAAGAAAAAGAAAAAGTGGCCGTTTGAATCCCAAGCTAGCCTGACCCATGATGATGCAAGTTGAAGTCCAATGCATCAGCTAGAGAAAGCTGACTCACATGGGTCTCTTCTTTTCTTTTTTAACTGAAATGAAGCACCATTAAAAAAAAAAAATCTTGGTCCAGAATGAGCGGCCTCCAGTCTGCAGGGCCTCAATGGAGCCATTTGCACAGCCAGGCAGCCGCCCCTTCCTGCCATCCTGGTTAGCTGCATTAACAGCGCACATCCTGTTTCTGAGAAGAGTTACTTTGTCTGGAGACCTTGGGCTAAAAGGTGAGCACCTCCCCACATCACCCTTCCTTCATCGCTCTCACAGATCCGTATCAGATAAACATGACCAGTTCAAAGCCAGGGTAACACTCTTCATTCTTAGAATGCAAGGCACTCCAGAGAGGCAAACCCTTGTCCAACATTTCTGGATTTTTACAAGCCATCTGGTTAATTGGCTGCAGAAAACCCAGATAAGAACATTTGTGCCCAAATTATTAAGCAGTCAGCAGGCAATTCAATCACTACTTTTGAGCATTTCTGTCCTCAGTCAACTGTTAGGACAAAGATGTGGCCACTGTTATTAATACTCCATCAGTTTCAGTTTCTTGTGGCAACATCAACCTGTTGGGAACAGCATGGGAAGTCAGTCCTTGAAGATTCAGACCTGGTTCGCATGTAACAACAACCCAGTAGTTTAAAAGGTGGCGGGGGGGTCCGTCATACCCGAGCAGCAGGAGAGGGTGCCAAACTACATAGAAAAACAGGTTGGCAAGGGAACTGATGGTGCAAGCTCTCTCTTTGGAAACCAGGCTTCCTTTTCTTGCCAGGGGCTTCCAGTTTTTGCCCCCCACTGTGACATCCATCCGTTTAGAAAGAAGGTCTTACTTGCATTTGCTCTCTCTTACCTGGAGTGTTTTTTCTGCTGGAATTGCACTTTGGATGATTGCTTGTATTGTACAGAAACAACAAAGAGTCTTGTGACAACTTAAAGGCTAACCAATTTATTTTGTCATAAGCTTTCCTGGACATGGTCCACTTCCTTGGATCCATGAAGTATTAACCTCAATTTGACAGATTTATATACATATGCTGGGGAGGGGGAGGGATGTAAACGGTGCTATGGGAAGGAACTGAAATGCCAAAAGTGCAGAAAGTGATGATTATCTTAACAGTTGCCATTCAAAAACACAGTGGAAATGTTATCGTATATAAAAATGCTCTTTCACTCCCTTAGGCACTCTGTTCCTGTTGTTGTTTTTACATTGCCTTAAACTGCCCATCTTCAAACATCAATAAGATACAGTTTCAAAATGTTTTAAGTTGGATTTCACCCTATTTCAGAGGTGTTGTTTTTCATGTCCATGCTAGCCAGGCCCCTTGGCTGAGCCGCCTCCGGAGAAACCTGAGGAGAGGCCTCAGCACATGGCTGGCTATGGGCCTGGCTGCTGCCGCCCCCTCCTCCTCCTCCTCCTCCTCCTCTTACAAGGGCTGGGACAACCTGTGTCACATTTCTGCCCCTGATCAAAACCCCAGGAGAGCAATATCAGGAGCTCCCCCTGGCCCCGTATGGCAGCATAGCACCAAGCCTGCTGCCTTCCCAAGGCACCGCCTCGATGCTCAGGGGAAATTGCCCCCCTGCAAGTGGTCCTCACTGCTCCCTTTGTGATGGCAGCTGCTGAGTTTGCAACACCCCTGGGTATTTCCTACAGCCTTGTCGCTTGTCAGGCTCGTGGAAGCTGTAGCGCAGGGCAAGTTTCTTGTTATACGTCTGCATACATAACTGCCAACTCCACATTTATTCCATTCCAAAGACAAGGAATAATTCCTGTTCAGAATCATGACCTTTATTTAAGACTAATTAAACATCTTCCATTCAGCAATTATATGGGATCAAGTGTAAAAAAGAAAAGAAAAAAGTCCATCCTGCAATTTCATCTCAGGCCCTGCGTTTTTATACTTTAATAAAATTGCATCTAATTGTGTTGAGATACAATCGCAGCAGTTGTCAACGTGTGGTTTAATGTACATTATTAAGTGTCCTGCCCAGACTAAGAATAAATCACCAGTTGCATTGCCTTCTTTAAAGTGTGATTTATAAAGATTATAAGATGCAATCTCTGTCCTGTGTGATTGCCAGGAAGCCAGAGATCAGGAGGAAGGGAGGGAAGCAGCAACTTGATTTCATAAAATCCGTCCAGATTCATTTGGAGGTCTTGAAGCAGAGGCAGGACAAGCACCTTCTGAGGGTGCTGTGAGTGGGGGCCTCCTGTCTGCAGCAGTCCCGGCCAAGGTCACTTAGCTGCAAAGGATGGGGCAGCGCCCCTCCCCAGCTGAGTGGACGGGCCGTTAAAACTCACTTCAGCCTGGAGATGTGATAGATCTTTCCACCACAGCTGTGGCAGCAGCTTAGTTTGGGGGTGGAGGGGCACGTGGTATAGCATACACAGCTCTGCCCTCCAAGAGAGGGGAACAGCCAGGGGGCTGTCACTGCTCCCCCCAGCATATGCCACCTGAGGAAGTTGCCTCCCTCCGCCTCATGGCAGGGCCGGCCCTTGATCCTGGGTTCCAAGGTCCCTAGTATGCCTCACTGAAAGGTCCCCGCAGAAGGGCCAGGAGAGGCCCCTGGACAGCTGCTGCCACTCAAGCTTGAGGGCTCCCAATCGTCTGCCCCAATAAATGGGAGCATCATTTAGACCCCAGGCTTATTTTCTCTCTCTATTTCTGTAGCAAATGCTTATTATTGTAGCTATTTCCCAATCTCATAACTCTCCCTTTTCAGCTGTGCTCCCCTTCTTCATTTCAATAATTCTTTAAAAGACTCATATGTGTTAATGTGTACACACAGTTGTTTTATTATTTATTTATTTATTTATTTATTTACAATATTTATATACCACTCCCCACTCAAAATTTCAGAGCGGTGTACAAGATAAAATAAACAGAATAAAACACTTTAAAATAGATTTTTAAAGAAGCAAAATATACAGTGAACCATGGCTGGTCATTAAGGAAAGGCTTCCTGGAATAATGGCGTTTTCAGGAGGTGCTGAAAGTAATACAAAGTTGGCGCCTGCCTGACCTCCAGAGGCAGGGAATTCCACAGGAGGGGGGCCACCACACTGAAGGCTCTAACCCTGGTGGACTCCAATCAGGGGATGGATCTATGTGGAACCACCAGGAGCAGGCCCTCGGATGACCTCAGTGACCCGGCAGGTTGGTAGGGGAGAAGGCGCTCTCTCAGGTATCCTGGTCCCAAGTTGTTTAGGGCTTTGTACATTAGTACCAAAACCTTAAACCTGGCCTGGTACCGAATAGGCAGCCAGTGCAGCTTCCTCAGCGCAGGAGTTACATGCTGGAAAGGGGCAGCTCCAGACAACAGCTGAGCTGCAGCGTTCTGCACTAGCTCCAACTTCCGGAGCAGCTTCAAGGGCAGCCTCACACAGCACTTTGCAGTAACCCAGCCTTGAGGTTACCAATGCCTGTACCACTGTGGCCAAGCTATCCCTGTCCAGGAGAGGCCATAGTTGGTAAAAGCTGGTAAAAGGCACTCCGAGCCGCCATGGCCACTTGAGCCTCCAGCGACAGAGATGGATCTAAGAGTACCCCCAAACTATGAACCTGATCTTTCAGAGCGAGTGCAACCCCATCCAGAACAGGCAAGAAGCCTGTCTCCCAGACTCGGGAACCACTTACCGACAGGGCTTCCATCTCGCCAGGATTCAGCTTCAGTTTATTGGCCCTCATCCAGCCCATTACTGAGTCTAGGCACTGGTCCAGGACCTGCACAGCCTCACCTGATTCAGATGTCACAGGGAGACAGAGCTGCATGTCATCAGCGTATTGATGGCATTTAGCTCCAAATCCCCTAATGACCGCTCCCAACGGCTTCATATAGATGTTAAATAACATTGGGGACAAGATGTTATCCTGCGGCACCCCATAGCTTAATTGCCAAGGGGCCAAGGAGTGGTCACCCAATGCTACTCTCATAGGTATGACCGGAACCACTGTCCACAGTGCCTCCAGTGCCCATCCCACGGAGTTGATCCAGGAGGATACCATGGTCGATGGTATCAAAAGCCGATGAGAGATCGAGCAGGATTAACAGGGTTGCATTCCCCCTGTCCCTCTCTCGATAAAGGTCATCCATCAGGGCAATCAAGGCTGATTCAGTCCCGTAACCAGATCGGAACCCAGACTGGAATGGGTCTAGATCATCAGTATCCTCCAAGAGTGCCTGCAGTTGCTCAGCCAAACCTATTATCTATTCCACATTTTTAAAAAAATATTTAACAATACTAGCAAACCTGTTCTGGAGCCTTGGTGTGTCTTGATAGTGTCGGCGCATGTGCCATGTGCTAGCTAGCAGAGCTGAATCCTAGCAGCAGCATTCATGTCCTACTTCATCCTGAACTTTGCCAAGACCCTACAGAACTAGTTGGCTCACAGACCCCTGTGGAACAGGAAGGAGTGCCTAAAGGTCGCCAGTGCTCCCTGCGGAAGCAGGGTCTGCTGAGCCCACTCCTTCCTTCCCTCCTGCGGCTGCTGGTGGCTCCAGCCATTTTAATGTGGGTAATGCATGAGTTTAAAAAACAAACAGTAGGCCACTTTCTGCACCTTTTTAGATCCCAAAAGCAAAGAATGGGTGGACCCAAGAAAGGAAGGTTCAGCTGAGGCCCCAGCGAGGGCTGCGTTGCAATTAAGTCGTGCCCACATTAATCCCCAGACACCTGTCTTTATTTGGCTAATCCGCCCTGGCACACACTCAGAAGGTGCCGCGGGGCCCTCGGCCTCATCCGCTGGCAGGAAAGGAGCATTCCGTGCTCTAGACCAGCAAATACGATGTCTGTAGCAAGGCACACAGGCTTTTGTCGTGGCCCAGCACCTGGATGGACCAGGCCACCCAATGGCATGTTTGAGTTGACATTAAACGGGCAAAAGCAGGAACTGGGGGAGGCTGACATTGCCCAAGGCAGGGCTGAGGCCTTCTCATAGGGGGGCATAAATGCAACCTGTCAGCCAGCTTTTTCACCTTTCATTTTCTTTGTGGTCTTACGTAAAACACCTGAAAGCGCATAACAAACCACTGTTTTAAAACGGCGGAGATAGAAGCTTCCGGGTGGCTTGGAGCAGAAAAGGATATTTTCTGTAAAAGAGATCAGTTTCCCCCTTCATAGGCACCTGGGCACCTGCCTTCTACTGAACTAGGCCCTGGGTCCATCTAGCCCAGTATTGTTGACATGGGCCGGCAGCAGCAAAGGCTCCCCAGGGTTTCAGGCGGGGCTTTTTCCTGCTCTACTTGGAGATGCCAGGGATCGAATGTGGGACCTTCCGCATACAAAGCACCTGCTGTACCACTGAGCCTGCAGGACAGGTGCACCAGGGGAGTAGTAGCAGAACTTTGATTCTGAGCCCACTGTCCAGGTGGCCTTTGCTGTAGCCTGACCAAAATATGGGGGGGGGGGGCGTTCTGCAAAGAAGACCCAGACGAGGCTGGAAGTGTTCCAAAGGGACTGCATTTCTGCAGAGGTTTGAGGTCATCATCAACTCACAGCAGAGCCTTATGTCAGCACAGGGCCTGGCTGGGCTGGAGCTCAGCAGCCCAACCAGGTGGCCTCCTGCAGTGTGGTGCTGAATGTAAACTCTGCAAGAAATCCACACACATTTCATAACACACTGCAAACAGAACCTCTCTGTGACCTGTTTACTAACCTGGAGCAAAGATTAGGTTTGAACTGATGACAGATATCGGAATATTTGTTTAAGTGATTTTTTTAAACAAACAAACAAACAAACAAAACCCACACAAAAATACAACCTGACACGTTTTTGCCCATGTGTCAAAGGCGACTTCTCCAGAACATTACATCACTGGTCCTTCTGCATGGTTTGAATGATGAAATCTCAAGGAATGGGGCAGAAGCTGTTTGCCCAGGAGGGTATGAGCACGTCCGTGGCTGCTGGACAGCCCTTGAAAGAAGATGACATAATTGTCAACATCCAACTCTCGTGGTCACCTGAGCAGAGCCAGAGGCCCAGCCTTTTCCACTCTGGGGGTGGGGTAGGAGGAGTCACAGGCAGAGCACATCCACGCAACACTTACTCACGAGCAAGCCTGGGTGGCAACCCATTTTTAGTAGGGGCCATCCCTTGAGTTAAGCCAGGGTTTGAGCAGGGCCAAAAAACACTGGGCCACTCCAAGACATGCATGGACAACCTACAACACTTGGGGGCCCATCTGAGTGACCCAGTGCAGGAGCTCACACATTCTGAATCCCCCCTCCCCCATGCCACAGCCACAATTTTAGTGTTGAATGCGGTGTGTCAGGTGAGCCATTCCCCTGTTTAAATCACACACCTCCCACTCTCAATGTGCAAAGGCGGGGTGGGGGGAGACCTTAAAGTATCTTGCAGCTTGAGTTATGGGAAGGGGAAGGGGAAGGGTGCCTGGCTCTGTGTGTGTGTGTGTGTGTGTGTGTGTGTGTGTGTGTGTGTGTGTGTGTGTCCCGACCCACCACCCACAGGCAACCCTCAAGGACAAAGAGGTTGCCCACCTCTGCACTAACTGGAGCCAAAATGCAGGCAAAGGCCTCTTCTTCAGCAGTGGCAGAGGTTTTAACTTTATCCACTTCGTCACCTCAGCTCCTAAGAGTCAAACAAGGCCAGATGGCCAGAGATTTGCAGTTGGTTCTTCTGCAGGTATTTACAGTTATTTCCTCAGCCAGAAAGGCTTCCAGAGGGATGCATGAAAATCAGCAATAAGACAATCTTGCCATCTAAATGGCATGGCACATTGGGATTGGGAGAGAGGAGGGGGAAGCCCTTTTCGAGGAGCCCCAGTCACTCTGAGGGGGCCAAAGGGCACCCGCTTGGGCCGAGGTCCGCCTTGGCATCTCCTGGTCACGGGCAGCAAGGGCCTCTCTCTGCCTGAGACCCGAGTGACCCTCTACCCGTCAGCGGGCACAACGCTTCGGCTGAACCAGGGTAGCCACTCTGAGCAGCTGCTACGCTTCCTGCATTCTCTCTCCTCCAGAGAAAAAGGGAAGACAAACATTGGCAGGCAGGGCGGGCGGGCAGGCAGGCAGGCAGGCAGGAGGACTAGAATGACTCATAAGTTGCAAAACCAGGAAAGCAACAGGAGTGTGGTTTGAATCACTTCCTGCCCTGCAGCAGCAGCAGATTGTCCTGGCAAATGGCAGCAGCCCACAAGCAAAGGGTTGCAGGGTTCTGGCCAGCGAAGCATAACCACAACAACCCAGGATGCGCCTGCTGCCATCGGGCTGGACAGAGCCTGTGTGCAATCAGTCTTCTGCCATCTCTGGACACGTCCAGTCCAGGAGACAGTTCACATCTGCTCTTTTCATGACAGGCCGGAGCATACAAAGCTGCTTTGTACAGCATCAGGCCTCCGGTCCATCCAGGCCATGATGCCCATTCCGACAGGCAGCCGGACCCGACGCCTCCGCTCGTCACCAGCCCTGTTTCACTGGGCACGGCCGCCCGCTTTGCACAGAGGAGCCCCAAACATCTCTTTCAAGAGGCACCATCGCTCAGTCCTGAGTTCCTGGAGGGGTTTTGAAGCTCAAGCTTCAAGAAACGCCAGGAAATCTTTAACCGTTTAATCAAAACTAAAAGTCTGATTAGTTTTAATATGTTAGCATAAAAGACCACAGAGGGTGTCAGCGAGTCTGGAACTTCTATTTTGGAGAGTGTGCGTGTGTGTCAGAGAGAGAGAGGGAGTGAATGAGAAAAGGGAACCGGTTGCTGCTTAATTATAGGGCAGAGAAAACCACTCCATTTGCTCCATTGCTTTATTTATAAAGCTTCTTTAAGTAGTGCCAACTTCATATACATCTGCCTTTGGCTTCTACCGGGGAGGTTCTCTCCTCCTCCCCCCCCCCCATCTGATTGGCTTCTCTCTTTCAAAGACATGGGGAGGTCCCCAACTTTCTTCTAGCTGCTAACTCCCCTGTCAGCAGGACATTCTGAAGGATCACCCGGCATCCGCTTTCCAGTGAACTTGCCGGCCTGTTCCTGACAGTGTGGCTGCCTGTGTGTGTGGTGGATTGGGGCTGGGGCTGGATGCCTTGCACTGTTGCATCTCCTTTCTTTGCTGCATTTTAGGGGCACATCTAAGGTGTGCATTTCTGTCAGTTGAATCCAATTCTTCTTGCAATGAACCCTGGGAGCTATAGTTAAGCGAAGGTTGGTCAGAATGCCATGGAAACACCCAAAAACCTGCTAGAGGTGTTTTTTTGGGGGGGTGGGGTTGGATTTTTTTTTTTTTTTCATTTTGCTCCATTTTTTGCATTTTGCTCCATTTTTCCACCATGGCCCTGAAAGTGCCTCAGAGAGCACAGTGGCTCCATGACCACGATTCAAGGGCCATTGTTTTAGATTATCTGAAATCCACTGTTGGGCAATATCTTTATGGCAAGCTTTCGTGTTCTTCTGAAATCTTCATCAGACTGGATGAGACAGAAAGCCAGGGGGTGGAGTGAGGGAAGAAACAGAGGACCTTAAAACTTTGGCCAGATGAGGCCTCGTGTCCAGTACTTCTGACCCGTCTCGCCCACCCACCCCGACTCCCCTTTGCTTCATTTGTTTGCTTTTGCACGTTTGTATGGAATTTTGGTATTGTCCGATTGTGGTGGTGGTTGGTGGACCAGCACAGCTATCTTTGCTTTTTTAACGTTTTAAATGAGATATATTCTGTAGATGCATATGAAAGACCTGTCCCTCTCTTTGCTGACTGATTATGGGGCTGGGCCATGTGCCAAACACCCAGTCTTTTGCTGCGTTCATGATATGCTGTTTCCGTCTCTTGTGGAATCCCGTGGTCTCTGTCTCTTGTCCCACTGGCTGGGAATTGAACGTGTTTTCAGCTCCCATCTGGTTCTTCCTCTCTGTCTTCCTGGCCTCATTCTCATGTCTCACCTGGCATGGAGATTGCATGAGACACCTGAACAGACCGGTTGGTTGAACTGACATAAATTCTTTGTTGAACTCTCACTGCTTGTTTCTTTGAATGGAGATTTTAGCTGCAAGTTCCTATGAAAGGACACTGTCTGCAGAAAGAGCGCTTGTGCTAGCAGCGAACACATGCTTCTCATTTTGGTCACACATGTTCCACACAGCTTCACTCAAGCTCACAAATCTATTGCTAGAAATTGCATTTTCCTAGTATTCAAAGCATAATATTAATATTTAGTTCTACAGAACTCCAGCATAATGCAGATTTAAACCATTTATTTGCTCCAGGGCTAGCATTCTGCTTAAGTTCAAATGTCTGATGCACAGAAGTGGGGAAGGGGCAAAAGCTCTCTTCCTAAGAGACACAGTGACTGATTTCCCCACTTATAAAACGGCAGCCTTTCCATTTTGAATGTAAATCTGTATCAAAATAAATACATACATAACAAAAAACCCACCCTAAATACCCAAGTCTCACTGGGTGAGGCTGGACAGCACCACCAGGAGGCCGCCATGGAGGTGGGTCGTTGTCCACCAAGCCCATTTAGATGGCCTGACCATCGCCTGCTCTGACATTCTGGAGGTCTTTCAAGGACAACGTTAAGAAGGAATTCTTCCCTTGGAAAGAAGATGCCATCAGAGTCGAAGAGGCCTTGAGAGGTTCACACACCATTTGGCAGCAACAGGAGGGCAGGCAGCCTCTGCAAGCCCAAAATTCAACCCATAGGATGTTGGTGTTTCCACCACTGGCGCCTTCCTAATTGCAGTATTTGGCATGAGCCATAGAAGACATTACACTTACTTATTAGTGGAGTGGATGGAAGGAACCTGATTGTCTTTAATTAGGAGGTAATTAGCATCACAGTTTGGATGGGTTAGCCTATGTCACGGCAGCAGGTGCACAATATTGAGTTCCATTTGACATTTTACCCAGCACAGTGTGCTTGAATAATTGTTTCCCAGGAAAATATTGCATTAGCTGCTTAAAAACCATGTGCAGTGAATGAATGTTGACCTGTCCAAAGAAATAAAGCAGGTGCGTTCCCCCCTCCCCCCCTCTCTCTCACACACATACATGACTACAGGGGTTTCCACGCCCTTGTATCCATCAAATTCTCTTACCTGGTCAGGGCATTTCTGAGAGTGGAGGGCAACTCGTGTTGTAGTTACTAGGGGTGTGCACGGACCCCCCGCTCCACTTCACTTGCAGATCCGCCATTTTCCGGATCGGGCCACTCCGCCCCGCCCCCGCCCCGCCCACTTCCGCTCCGCTCCGCTCGGAGCTCCGGATCCGGATCCAGAGCTCCGTTTTTTCCCCCCCATAGGCTTGCATTGAAAGCTAAAAAATTATACAACTTTTTTTCTGTTCAAGTTAGAAACCTCACGTTTGGCACCATGACACCTCATGGGGGTATACACACGCACGCCAAGTTTCAAAGCAATCCCATCATCCCCTGATTTTTGGGGAATTTTTGAAAATCGGGAACCCCATTCACACCCCTTTCCATAGCTCCGTCAATTTGCACGTTAGAAACCTCAAACACGCCACCATGAAAGCTTATCCAGGGATACATACGCACGCCCAGACTCAAGGCAGTCCCATCATCCCCTGATTTTTGGGGAATTTATGAAAATTCAACACCCCTTTCCATAGCTCCGTCAATTTTGCACGTTAAAAAAAAACCTCAAACTCACCACCATGACAGCTTATCCAGGGATACATACGCACACCGAGACTCAAGGCAGTTCCATCATCCCCTGTTTTTTGGCGGGGCTTAAACCTGCAAAATTTGGAACTTCCAAAACTCCAAGTGAGCGCAGGAAGGACTTCTCCCCTGAGTCAAAGCCACACACACACAACATCCCTGCGAGGTGGGCAGGGGAGGAGGGAGGGAAGGCAGGCAGGCATGCAGCTGGCATTTCTGGGGGCATAAGGAAGTGAGCCAAGGATAAGCCAGTAATGCATATAAAATGGAATAAATCAATAAATAAACAAAGGAGGGGTGGAATTAAAAGCAGCAGTGTTGCTCAATAAACAGCAAGAAGAATTTTTTTAAAAAGGCTATATCTGTCTTTTACCAGCAATAGGGGGACGTGCCCGGGGGAGGGGGAAGTAGCTGCCAGTTCAACTCAAGACAGCCATTGCTTCACCACGAGAGCTCTAAGAAGCAAACGCTCACTTCAACTCATAACAGGCATCGCTCCACCACTAAGAAATGAACGCTCACTTCAACTCATGATAGGCATTGCTCCACCGTTTTACTCTCTTTGGAAGGCTCTAATGGCCTTCCAGTGCAGGAGAGAGTGGGGGCACGTCCACGATGAGATGCCCTAGGGGAGCTCATCCCCTTGCACCACATCTTTTCAGTTGTTCCCCAAAGTTAGGGTGGGTAGCAGTGCTGTGTTTCTATCTCTTATTCTTGGCTTAGTATATGATTTCAGGTTGTGTTTGTGCATTTGGTGGGGCTACTGTTTTAAAAAACACTGGGAAAAGCCCGTTCAGATGAAGAAAGAGAAGTTTCCCAGAATCCCAAGTTACCTGTTTTGCTTATGCCCTCCTCTAACTTTGGGATCATCATGACCGGGAGCTGACTCTGCCCCTCAGCCCTTTGAAAAAGGTATTTTTCCCGCCGATTTTTTAAAAACTTCTAGTGCGCGACCCGCACGACGCAGAAAGTTGAGAGTAGTCTCAAAATGACCCCCATCCACGATTCTCTGTGCACAAGAATTTTCGGAACGATAGCTTAAAAACCAACCCAGTTATGCCCGAGTCTTTCTCTCAATGCAATCCTATGGGCGAAAAGCCGAAAACGCCGTTTGAGCCGCGCGGTTGACCTGATTTTCAAACAAATATAGCACGCGACCCACACGACGCAGAGAGGTGAGAGTGGTCTCAAAATGACCCCCATCCACAACTCTCTGAGCACAAGAATTTCCAGAACGATAGCTTCAAAAAGAATGTAGTTATCCACGATTATTTCCCGCAATGCAATCCTATGGCGAAATGTTTTCAAGATGGCGACCAGAGCGCTCCGCCTGAACTAGGAGCTCCGAAAAATGGTCGCTTCTCTTCGCCTTGCTTCTAGGGGTCCGCGGTCCGCTCCTACTCCGCCTCTGGGTAAGGCGGAGCAGGCCAATCCGCTACTGCTTCTACGCTCCTAATCGGAGCGGATCACACCCCTAGTACTTACGGGGCGGGGTGGGAATTCCATACCGCTGCCTCTCATTTTACTTCCCCCTTTTTAGCATGACATTTTATTTTATTTTGAAATAAAGTTAACAAAGTAAAGGCAGCAAGAAGAAGAACATACATAATAATACACCAAAATCACTATAGAAACAAAGGAATTGACTAATTAGATAAATCTTAGTCTATAACTGATTTGCTTATGGAACATCTACAGTAAAACTGCATACAAGGGAGTTCAATACCTAATGAAAGTAAAAATACAAGTTATGCAACATATAAAAGGAGTGTGTGCATATGTGTGTGCAGGATTGCAATTTGAGATTGATAAACAAATGGTCAAAGAACACCTAATTTCCTTGAATGAGTTTAAATCTCCAGGGCCCGATGAACTGCATCCAAGAGTAATGAAGGAGCTAACAGAAGAACTCTCAGAACCTTTGTCTATTATCTTTGCAAAATCATGGAAGACAGGTGAGGTGCCGGACGACTGTAGGAGGGCTAACGTTGTCCCTATCTTCAAAAAGGGCAAAAAGGAGCAACCTGGGAACTACAGACCAGTCAGTCTGACATCCATCCCTGGGAAAATGCTGGAGCAGATTATAAAGAAGTCAATCTGTAAACACCTTGAAATCAATGCAGTGATTACTAGAAGCCAACATGGATTTGTCAGGAACAAATCCTGTCAGACTAATTTGATCTCATTTTTTGATAGGATAATCTCCCTTGTGGACTGTGGGAATGCTGTGGACGTCATATATCTTGACTTCAGCAAAGCTTTTGACAAAGTACCACATGACATTCTGATTAACAAACTAGCTAAAAGTGGGCTAGATGGAACAACTATTAGGTGGATCCACACCTGGCTACAGAATCGGACTCAAAGAGTACTTATCAATGGAACCTTCTCAAACTGGGGAGAGGCAACGAGTGGGGTGCCGCAGGGCTCAGTCCTGGGCCCAGTGCTCTTCAACATTTTTATTAATGATTTGGACGAGGAGGTGCAGGGAACGCTGATCAAATTTGCAGATGACACCAAATTGGGTGGGATAGCTAATACCCTGGAAGACAGAAACAAACTTCAAAGTGATCTTGATAGGCTGGAGTGCTGGGCTGAAAACAACAGAATGAAATTTAATAGGGATAAATGCCAAGTTCTACATTTAGGGAATAGAAACCAAATGCACAGTTACAAGATGGGGGACACTTAGCTCAGCAATACTACAAACGAGAAAGATCTTGGAATTGTTGTAGATCACAAGCTGAATATGAGCCAACAGTGCGATATGGCTACAAGAAAGGCAAATGCTATTTTGGGCTGCATTAATAGAAGCATAGCTTCCAAATCACGTGAGGTACTGGTTCCTCTCCATTTGGCCCTGGTTAGGCCTCATCTAGAGTATTGTGTCCCGTTCTGGGCTCCACAATTCAAGAAGGACGCAGACAAGCTGGAGCGTGTTGAGAAGAGGGCAACCAGGATGATCAGAGGTCTAGAAACAAAGCCCTATGAAGAGAGACTGAAAGAACTGGGCATGTTTAGCCTGGAGAAGAGAAGATTGAGGGGAGACATGAGAGCACTCTTCAAATACTTAAAAGGTTGTCACACAGAGGAGGGCCAGAATCTCTTCTCGATCCTCCCAGAGTGCAGGACACGGAATAACGGGCTCAAGTTAAAGGAAGCCAGATTCCGGCTGGACATCAGGAAAAACTTCCTGACTGTTAGAGCAGTGCGATGTTGGAATCAGTTACCTAGGGAGGTTGTGGGCTCTCCCACACTAGAGGCCTTCAAGAGGCAGCTGGACAACCATCTGTCAGGGATGCTTTAGGGTGGATTCCTGCATTGAGCAGGGGGTTGGACTCGATGGCCTTGTAGGCCCCTTCCAACTCTGCTATTCTATGATTCTATGTCATTTTGTGTGTTATGGGTGTATTAATCAGAAAAAATATAGACAACTGTATTTGGCTGTAATCTTAACAAAAGTTCAAAGAGCTTCGACCTAGGAAATAAATGGAAACCATGGTGCCAAAATAGCATTCTTCGATTTGGGATTCCTAGTTGGCTGCACTTGCTAAGTAAGTATACATATGTCTCCTAAATTTTATCAATTCACTGCTCTTTATTTGGTTGCTTTGGAGGCTTCCAATGACATGCTATACATGTATGTGCAGCTGTATACAATTGCTTAAGAAGGTCTTTGCACATCATCACATGGGGGGGATCTTGTTTGCTTACCGTCACTTCTCCGCCTGTGCATTTGTCCCTCATCACATCCTCTTTTGAAAGGGGAAGTAAACAACATGCGCATGGCCCATTCAGTGGGCCATTTTGATCCCACTGCTTCTCCTGCACACAGCAAGAGATAGCGGCAACTTCCGTCTTTAAAAATAAGTTGGACTTACTGGGGTGGTTTTATGTTGCTTGAAGAAGACTAGAAGGATGGGAGGTGTGTGGGAGGCAGACATGATGGAGCTCCCAGCACAGGAATGTAGGGTCATTAGGTTCAAAAAGATGAAGCATTGCTTAGGAGTTGCCAGTGGTCTAACATGAAGAAATCCTTGACAATAATCAGCAAGCATGTTCAACAAAACTTCCACACCGTAGAACGTTTCCACCAAAGCTGAAAGTATGGACCAGTGTGACCACACCTCCTGCAACCATGTTGACTACAGTTTCGATATATTAGGTGAAGCCTTGCAAGCGTCAATGTACCCCTGACTCAGAACTTCGTGTTGTGCTTCCTTTATATCAGTGTTGATTGATAAGATGCAAAAGAGGCCCAAACCCAAATCGACCGCCAGTCATCTTCTTCCAAAGATGCGCCTAAATCAGTCTCCCATCCCCACACATGGGATGGCTTGACGTCCAACAATGGCATTTGGAGAATTAGGTCAGTAGGTGCAGTAACAGCAGCTTCTGCAAAAGATTCCAAAGAAGGAGGTGGGCTCTTAATGTGATTCAGGCTAAGAAAGTGACACAGTTGCAGAAACTGATAAAAAAGACAGCATGGTTGGTCCAGTTGTTTTCAAAACATCTGCACAGGAGAGAGCTTCCCCTTTATCAAATAAAACAACAACAACCCTACAAACATTTGCTGCTAACTAAGCACAAAAAACCTGGAGAAGTCCCTTTACTCCCCCTTCTGTTATCTTTGTGGAAAGCAATATAAATAAAATACATCTGCTAAGTTGCAAAGTTCAAGACTTGCAACAATAATGGATTAAATTACTCGGCTGACCACAAAGTTACTTCGCCAGAGCTTTTTCCAGCCTTTCACTTTTAGTTTACCTCCCAGTCTGTGCAGCTCCAATCCTCTCTGCTAAAGCTGAGATGCCAGACAGGGCCTTGGTCAAATGGCAGGTGGAATCTGGTAGAAAGCCTCTGTGGCTGCTTGGCACCCAGGAGGACCCGGGTTCAATGCCCGGCACCCTCAGCCAAGGGAACCTCAGGAAGCAGGTGGCCTAGAGAGCATCCTTGCTTGAGATGCTCGGCACGGCTGCCAGAAGAGACATTATGGAGCTGGATGCAGCAATGGACCAAGACACAGCGGTCCCTGAGGCAGAGGAGCAGATGCCCACCGGCCGCCGCCCCACCCCCACCCCCAGGCCAAAATGCAGAGTACCCAGGGCCAGGCAAGTTATTTTGGCATCTGATGCAAACCATCCCAAAGCCCTTTCACCCCACTCTTCCTGGCAATAAACGTAACGCTACTAATACATCTTAGAATCATAGAATAGCAGAGTTGGAAGGGGCCTACAAGGCCATCGAGTCCAACCCCCTGCTCAAACTAAGGCTTTGCTGTCCTCAGCGGCTTCCTCCCCGTGCCTAGTGGTAGAACCGGCCCTGGCTAGATGGTCCAATGGCCCAATATGTATAAGGCCCTCGGACATCCTGAGGATTTCAGTCTGACTCCTATTAACAAGAAGTGCTTCATCATGTGCTTTGCCTCCAGCATGTGCTTTCACATATTGATGTCATCCAGGCAAAGGGGAAAAAAATTGTCATATGGAGGCAATAACCAAAGCAAAGAAAACCACAGAGAGCCTTGTTTGGGTTTGCATGTGTGTGTTTGTGTAAATAATTATTTTTTCCAAAACACCAGCAACAGCCACTAAGGTATGCAAGTTGTAGAATTCAGCCTTTTAGCATAACAGAATTTGCATTTCTTTGCAGGATTTCTGTGAAAATGTCTATGAAGCACTTTGAATACTTGAGAGCACAATAGCACCCTGTTATGCTTGAATTACCTCATCAGCCCAGGGCCCATTTCACAGGACCATCCCCTACAAGGGTGTATGTAGGTGTGGGGAAAGAGTGAAACTCATTCTCCTCTCTGGTTTGATCAATGAACACTTGCTGGGAAGCAAGCAACCCCTTCGTAGCGGGTGGCTGCTGTTGTTTTTAATTCAAAACGGCTGCACCATGTTATACTTTTCAGAGTGTGATTGGAGTAATTTGAAATAGGGTTGTGCCCCCATTATGTGACCCTCAAAATCAGCCATTACTGGATTCATTCATTCACTGGAATGGAAACACAGAGGCTTGAAAACCTTTCCTGAGCAGGTCCAGGTCACCAGCATGACCCAGGCTGGAATAAAGAAACGGGCAAGTCAGGTGTTTGGGGGCTCGACAGATGCCCTCTAGCAATGCCCCCATCCATGCGGCCCCCATTTTCTTCCTCCTTTCCATTACCCCACAGACCCCCTTTCCTTTCCCCCTCTCTTACAGTCCCAACCCACATCCCCTGCTGCCCACTCCCTTTCTTTCTGAGCGGCTGCCACCCCACACCCTGGAGTGTTCCCGGTTACCAGCCTTTGGTCCTTCCGTGGGGGTGCCAGCCCCTCAGCCCCCACCAGGAGAGCCCATTCCCCCACCCACAGCACCTTTCTACAGGTCTGTAGCGCACGGGGGGGGGGGAGCTTGCAATTTTGTCTTTAAAAGGCCTGCAAGCCAGATGAACTGCCACCATACTTTTTGGGTGGCCCCACAGAACTACGGGCCTGCTGGTCTCCCCCTTCCTTCCTCCCCCCCCCATTTATATCTGCAGTCTGTTGGTCTTTTCCCAGCTGTGATGCCCCACGGGGAGGGGGAGACAGACGCGAGGGCCAAAGCGCGCCTCATGTCCAAGATGTCACCAGCAGCTTCTGGGGAGGGGCTTTTAAGAACTCTAGGGTGAGTGCAGGGCTCCGAGCTGGATCGAGACCCGAGAGTGGGCACATAGGCGTGCACAGCATGTTTCATTAGAGTGTGCACCCAGACGTTATTTTTAGCCTGACCACGGGAAGGCCACTGCAGGTGTGTGTTTGGGGGGGGGGAGAATGAGGAGAAATGCCCCCCTCATTTCGGCTCTTATAGGGTGTGCCTGGGCACACCTGGCACACCCCTTGCACACACCTATGAGTGGGAGCGAAGAGGGCTTTCCCCCACGCAAAGGTCCTGATCCAGATCAGAGCCCCTGCACTTACTCTAGAGTGAAAAAGGGGGGAGAGGCGTGTGTGTTTGGGGTCAGAGGAACGTGGATTCCTTACCTGAGTAAGGAATGCATGACAGGAGCCATCCAGAGCACGAGTGGGGTGGGGGTGGGGTGGTGGGTGGCCAAGAGCCCCACCGAGCGAGTCACTTCCTCCCCCAGCCGCCCTCCGCCTCCGACGTGAGTCAACAGGCGACGTCCCAAGCATTCCTAGAAGCGCCGCGTGAGTCATGAGGAGGCCGCGAAGGGTCGGCAGAAACGTCGTTCAGGATGCCGCCGCCGCTGCTCCTGCTCGTGAGCGGCCGGGGCTGGGGGAGGGCGGCGGGAGGGGCTTGTCCTCAGCCCCTGGTCCAGAGACGTGGAGCGCGCAGAGGGGGGAGACCCCGGGCGGACCCCGGCCGACGTTCAGGCAGAGAGAAAGCCCCCCCCCCCCCGCGGCACTGCCTCCTCCCCCTCCTGCTGCTGCTGTTTAGGGAAACGACCTCGCTGCTCCTGGGGTGTTCACCGGCGTCTTTGTGATACCAGCCAATGTTGCGCCAATCCCTCCACTCGTCTCAGCCCTATTTGCATGCCTGGCAATCAAGGGGAACGATTGCAGCCTGCCAGGATGAATGAAAGCCCGCGCATATAGAAAAGCTGTGAAGAAAGCGGCGGCATTTCGATTCTTATTTCACTGGGCGTATGAATTAGATTTGTTTGATGTTTTCTGATGATGACTATTTAATGTGATGGCTTGATATTGATTTTATGCCATTGTTCCATTTTCAGGCAACTTGAGTCCCTTCTGGGAGGTGAGCAGCAATAGTCCATCTGTATGATAACACAGTGGACACTTCACTACTTAATTTTATTCCTTATTAACTAAAGCTGTGTGAGTTTCATGAAGACAGAAGAAGACCTGGCATATTTTATTTTATTTTTTTAAAAGCAAGTTCCCTATTGAGAGGGTTTGGGGCAGGTGTGTGTGTGTGTTGCGGGGTGGGGGGAGGAAGGCATAGTAGCCCAACTTGCAAATGGAAGCCCTGGATGCTGGGATGAAAAGCATTTGGCTTTGAATTGAGCAGACATTTCCTAGAATCGTAACATAATTGGAAGAGAACTTGAAGATCATCTGGTCTCATTGCAAGCTCTGCCCCGAAGGCTGCAGCTACACCATCCCTGGCAGGTGGCCGCCCAGCCTCTGCTTCCACACCTCCAGCAAAGGAGAACCCCATCCATCCAGAGGCAGAGTCTGCTCCAGGGCTGAGCAGCTCCCATGCCATGTGGAGGAAGAGGTTTCTGGTTCCTTGCAATCCCCAGGGCGCTCTCTCTCTCTCCCTCTCTCTCTCTCTTCCCCCACTAGCTCTGTGCCATCTTCAACGGTGCTAAGGAAGCCCTGTACCCCCTCACCAAGGGCATTTATGGAAATGCTGATCAGCACAGGGCTGGTGAAGAGCCCTGCCGCACTCCCCTCGAGACCTCTCTCCAGGTGGGCGCTGGGCCATTAATGGGCGTGCCTTGAGTACAGTTGCTCATCCAGCTGTAGATCCACCCAGCAATAGCAGCATCCAGCCCACATTTTACCATCCTGTGAAGAGGGATGTGACCTTGTCAGGTGCTTGGCTGAAATCAAGCTATCCAGCTGACTGGTCCCTGGGTCTACATTTTCTTGATGATGGCGAACAACATTTGTGCTTCTTCAGTCTTGTGGCACCTCACCTGTTCTCCAGGAATTCGCAAAGATTACAGACGGTGGCTCTGAAAAAAAATATGGCCTCAGGCTCCTTCAACACTTCCTAGAAGTGTCTGTGACCACCCCACTCCGGTGAAAGCTGCAGCAGATTTAGAACAGGAAATTAGCCAGCACCATTTGTAAAAAGGCCATGGCTGTCATTTTCAGGGCTTGTTCATAAAGTACAGAAGGAAATCAAATCAAATAAAAATCTATTAAACAGTCATAGATGCATTCAAAGAACACCAAATACACCAAAAGCAGTTAAGTTTAACATAAGATAAATTGCAATATGTGGACTGAAATAAATAAGTACTTTTAAATCACCAAGATTTAAAATGTAATATGCTAAATTAAAATACATAGACTATGATATATAATGCATTAGATCTTAGTCCTTTGTAAATGGCCCAGAGAGTTCAGCTATGGGGCGGTATAGAAATGTAATAAATAAATAAAAAGTTATGGGAACTAAATATGTTTAGTAAGCTAGGCAAGAAACAATACAAGTTGAATTTACGCAGTGAGAATCCTTTTATATGCATTTACAGCCCCAAAAATAAACCTGTTATTCCTCCCCCCCATCTGATAATAACTAAACCATATACCTTTCAAAAGGCCTTCCTGAGTATTTCGATAGAGTTAATGATCTATTTTGATCATCTATAGAAGCTGCATACAAGAAAGCAGTGGGGCGATGTCTCTATGGCCGCATCCCCACTGGGGCAAAACCATTCATGAAAAGGAACACTGGAGAAACAGCCATCCGAAACCATAGGAGGCAGACAGTTTGCCCCAGCCCTGCAAGAAGTCCATATTTGGGGACAGTTCTGTTCTCCAGATAATTAGCATGAGGGTCAAAAGATAAACCTAAATGTAGCGGAGAACATATTCTCTAGCTAAACAGTCCCAGATGGTGCAGCCTTTCCTCATAGGGGAGATGCTCTAGCCCTTTGATCATTTTGGTTGCCTTTTGGGGCGGGGGGGCAGAGTTTCTTTTTTTTAGGTGCAGTGAACAGAACTATTCACAGAACTGCACCAGAGTATCCCAAGTGTGGCATTAGCATAGATTTGTATAACGGCAGTATCATATAGGCAATTTTAATTTCAATTCCTTTCCTAATTATGCCCGACATGGAATTTGCCTTTTTCATGGAACCCATATTTCTATGAAGCTGTCCACCACAACCCCAAGGTCTCCTCGCCACTGGCTTGGATCCCATCAATTCCCTGAAAGAAAGATGAGCAGAGAAAAATGGAGCAGGGTCCTGAGGGGTTGTCAGGAGCAACATGCGCAGCTGGGACATCAGGTTCTTGTTTCTGCGCCGAACGCTGGATGCTGTTGCACAGATTCCAGCAAAAAGTCCCACTCTGCTGACCACACAAGGGCAAAAGGAAGCCAGACTCCCCCACCCCCAAGCCTGTCATCACAGCTCATGCTGCAGTGCCTTTGCCCCTCCTGGGCCTGCCAAGGCCTGAGGCCATGAGGCCCCCTTTGCCTGACTTGGTAAGGTCCCGGCCTCGGGCCATGAGGTCTTCCCTAGGATGGAGCCCTGGCGTGTGGAGAGGGAGGAGCTGCCACCGCCAGCCTCGGGTGGATCCTGGCTCCCCTCCCATATTAGGCAAGCAAAGGTCTTTGGGCGACACTGGCTGGCTGGGTATCCGAATCACTCAGACCTCGTACGTGACTCAGGCCTGATCTCTGATTTTCTCTGCAGTCACCGCAGCGAAGGGGCAGGGCTGAAGGAAGGAAGCGAGCGGGTGTGTCATTCTAATTTTAGAGCCGGGTTTGTTTTAGAGTAAGAAGCCAATGATTCCCACTGACATTCCCTACCTGCTTCAGGGCTGAGTCACATCCATGCAGCATCCATTTGGCCCAGTAAAAGATCCGTGTCACTGTGTCATGGGCAGTTCACTTCTGAGTCAATTTGGAGCAAAGAGGAGAGAGAGCCCTGCGGGCCGTGTATCAGCACAAGAAAAACAGCTCTAGGCATGGAGAGGGACCCCAGTGCCAAACAAGCCCTTGAGGCAGCTGCGCTGGTTTCGTGGAACTGAAAGGGTTCTGGGTTCGTAGAAAAGTAATAGTGAGGGTGGAGGGAGCCTCAAGGAACCACCAGATCCACTCTACCCATGGAGAGCCACAAAGAGCCCGGGGGAGGGGGGGCAGTCAATGCACGGAAACTGCACCAAGGCAAAAACAGCATCTCCGCTGCCAACCAAACCAACTTGTTTTTGCGAAATGGGAGGGTGGGAATCTAAGAAAATAATTCCCTGCCCAAGGTTTCCTGGATATGTTCAGGGATGGTCCCAAGCGGAACAGAATGGCTTTGCCTGTGCTGTAGCCAAACTCTTCTTGGCCTTCACTTAACGCTTCACCAGCAACCCAGAGTCACAGTTTGGCTCCTGCGTGGGTCGTCACAACAGCCAGGCTAGAAGTTGAAATGCTGAGAATGTGAATTCAGTGAGTTGCTTTAGGGAGCAGTTGTGGGTTCTGAGCCAAACAGGAATTGGTTTCTTAATTCCCCTCCTGTCCCTGAAGCAATTTAGGGTGTTTAATAGTCATTTGATCCAGCAGACCCACCCTTTGTCAAGAGGAAATTGCCCTTCCTCCTCCAGTCAAAGGCTTCTAGTGTTTAGTGTAATGCCACTAGAACTCCCTCCAGGTGCCAAGGTAATGAGCAGGTAATGAAGTTCGACAACCGGAGTGGCTCATAGCAAGAGAAGCGGGCTGATCCCCTCTGCTAACCTTCCTGGCTTTGGATGTGGGAACGCCTTCTGGGACGTGGAGCACTTAAAGGAAACCTAAGGAATGTTTAGGAGCTTCATGCAACCACCATATGAATCCCGGATGTCAGGCGTCTCCTTTTCCTTCCTCTCCTCCCCACCCTTTCTGTCTCCCATGTGGTCACAATATAGACTGTAAGCTCCTCAGGGCATGCATCTAGGCTTTTTTGTTGTTATCATTATGTTACCCTGTAAAATGCCCTGTACATGGAGGGTGCTGCACTTACTCATCACCATCATCATCTTCCTCCTCCTCCTGCAAATTTGAATCAGTTTCATGGGCAGGTAAACTAAAGGTGTTCTTGATTTATCAGTGACGGCTAATTTCAAATGGATGAGCCTGTGAATTATGGGCACCAGTAATTTATTTTTGAACCTACTTTGGTTCTGTTGTGTTATGATCATCTGGGAAATGAAAAAGAAAATATTAAAGATGGTTCTTTTACCCCATCTAGAAAAGTGAAGTTACATCTATTTATTAAATTATAAGTTATTTCACACTTGCTTAATGTGTCTTAAAAATACACCAGATTTAGCATTATCCAAAGGTTTGCATGTTTCTTAATCAATTATTATGGGATGATTAAGCAACTGAAAACCCTTTAACTTGTTAACAGCCAAAAGAATATTATGATTCTACTTATAACATTATCTACCATTTTTATTGTTCACAGTTCAGCTATTTTATTGATTAGCTGTTTAGATATTTTATTAATTAACTGCAGCACACTGAAGATGCTAAAAGTCTAGATAAAATTTGTTTCTGCGAGAGGAGCTGTTTCTCAACTGAACTGGCTGTTGGACATTACTCTCCCCTGACTAAAAGGAAATAAGGAAGTAAGGGGGTAACTACTGGAAAATTTCTATAAGCAGCTATAAACTATTGCCCTTATCTGCGCATCTGCTCTCCTTCAGCTGAGAGTGAAAAGCATTGTTATTGGGAATGAAGTTGAAGAAACCTGAATTGTAACATCAACGTAAGTGCCAAAGGATGTATAAAGCTATATCATTTTCATGATTTAGAGATATTTTATTGGATGTAGAGCAGTATATAAATCTTGTAAATAAATAAATACAATCATATCTGAATAATCACCCCAATCTCACCACTTGTCTGTGTGCACACAGAGGCGTCACAATGATAACTTTCCCCAATAATCTGGGGGAACACTATTTTATTGGGAAAGTGCTTCTCTGCTATTGGATCTTTTAAAGTTTTAAACCAATTAAGCTTTATACTGATAAGAAAGAAAAGAAGAAGGATTTTTTCAGGCAGAGAATAGACAAAACTACCTCCCAAACACACACGCAGACACACACACAGTGTCAGACACCCCCATCCTCCAACTCTATGTGAACATGGCAACACAGGGGGAGGGTCTGGATTCCCCTCCAAGCAGCTCCCCTGCTCACTGCAGCAGATGGTTGGTAATAATCTGGTTTTGATCGTTTGTTATAGGGGGGAAATGGGTTTCTCCTTTTTGCACAGTCCAGATTGTCTACTGAAAGCTGATGTGCAGCTTTCGCAATCGGCCTCTTCTTCTGTCAGGCCAACATTCCTTCTAGGAGATGCCCCCCACGCCCACGCCGGCCCCCCAGGTCAGAACTGCCTCCGCTGCAGAGAGGCTTGGTCGAGGTGCTGCTGCAGATTCAGAGAGGAAGGAGAGAGAAACCTTCTCTGGGACACCAAAGAGACCGGCGGCCTGGGAGGGACGTGACGGCAGCCATGAGCTCCGGACCTGCAAGTGTCACGGGCTGGAGCAGGTGGCCTCTTGGACAGGTTCAGGAGCCCACCTGTCAGTATCAGGGGCTGAGTATGGGCAGGCCTAGGCCTTGCTACTGAGGAGCGGCCCACGAGCACCAGGCTGCTTGGCCTCAGAAGGCAACCTGAAACCTCACTAGCTAGACCCCTGCCAGGCCCTTCTGGTTGTGATGCAGCATCAAGGGAGAAAGGAGGAAGGGTCATGATTCCTTTTTGGGAATAATGCCACGTTTGTTCCCTTTGCAGTTTGTAAGGCAAGGGGCATGATGTCCAGAAGCACATGGCTGAAGCTGCCCTGAGCCCTCCAGGAGGGCCTCCTTGACCGAGGAGCAGCAGCAGCAGGAGGAGTAGGGGCGAGGTGCCGATTGCAAGGGCCCAGCCAAAAGGAAATCCATTGCTCGGCTGCTTTCTCTTCTCCTTTGCTCATCCTCTCTGATCTCCCGTGACGCGCGAGCAGATGTCAACCACATTCCCCATGCCCCCAGAACTGCCCAAGAAGAAACATCCACTTGGCTCAGGAGTGAGTCACAGGATGCAGCAAAGCTGCCTGGTGGAACAGCTGGCCAGATGTCACAGCCTCACCACAAGAAACCGCATGGCTTCTGAAGGAAGGGGGAGCAGGCAGCGGTGGCCAGTGGCAGCTCCCATCACCTGCAGAACCACCATTGCCAGCAGGGTCCAAACAGGGGCCCGTGCACGGCGTCGCATGCACCCGGGCCGGTCAATCTTTTTAAGGCTTCCCTCTCGAGAAAGAGCCCAGCAGGTATTAACCTCACACACATCACAGAGAGAGCTGTGCTAAGCTGTGCCTCGTCTATCATATGCATGGCATGGTCTTGTTGTTTTTGTTTCAAAAGAATCATCCTGGCCATGCGTTTATATTGTATCCGGTTATTGGGTGGTATAAAAATGCAATGAATGAATGAATGAATGAATGAATGAATGAATGAAAGAAAGAAAGAAAGAAAGAAAGAAAGAAAGAAAGAAAGAAAGAAAATCTGTCCTGAATAAATGGCAAGTGAGTCATTTTTAAAAGCTAAATCTTTTCTATCAGTCTTTTGGTCTTTTCCACCCAAAGCAACCTCCTGTTTTTAGGGATGCTTAAGGCTAGCTCCACGCATTCCCTTGAGTGCCTTGGTCCTCTGCTTGGTGAACTTTGAGAGTGAGAAGAAGAGGACTCCCATCCAGGCTGTGCGACAGAGGTGTCAGGGGCCTGGTGAGCTGACCCTCCCCCGCCCGCCCACTCCCAGAGGAGAGCAAAGCGAAAGCAGCAGCAGCAGCAGCAGCAGCAGGGCCACCCCCAGCCTTCTCCACCCAGACACCTCTCTTCCTGCATGGTGGGGGGGGGGAGGGGGGTCTCCTTCATTTCAAACACCTGGAGAACTTGGCAACAGATGGCCCACAGCCTCCCGGCAACAACTGCAGGGGGGAGGGGTGCGATCTGGGTGTTCTCCTCAGGCACTGAAATGTCCTGGGCCACCAGGTATAGTGGAAGCATGAGTCCTTTTTGAGTGTGTGTGTGTGTTTATACAAACACACACACACACACACACACACACACACACACACACACACACACACACACACACAAACACATTTCATAAGAGTGCTTTTAGGGAGAGAGAGCAGACAAATGCAAAATATTCTTGACACCCTTCTTTTTGAGCCTAGCCCAACCTGAAATTCTGGATTTCCTGGCCAGGGGCAGGCTGGGGGAGGGGGGCATGCAGATTTCTCAGCACCACGGGTGCAGCCTCCAGTTAACTCCTTCAGTGCTGCCACCTCCTGAGAGCATGGGGAGCCAGCCCAGTTGGTCCGCCTTGGGAGTCTGATGGAGCCAGCCCATTTCTTCCAAGGCTCACCCAACAGGGTATGGAGTGGGGGGAGCTGGAGGCATGCATGAGCCCCTTCCTAGCCACACAGCCCAGCCCCTCTCCCTGGTAAGCTAGGTGACCCCATACTCTCTGTTTCCTGAGAGCATCCCAGTAGGCCTGAATGCCCCCTCCCATCACCCCTCCCTCCTTCCCACCCAATGACTGCTTCACACACCCTGGCAGCAGTGGCGGCAGTGGCGGCAGCAGCACCCATCCCACTTCCGCACCCTGAGAAGCCTCCCCCACCTCCATAGTCCAGGGGGCCCGAGGGAGCAGAGAGACCTCCACCCAGGTTGATTCAGAGCCAGGAACGAGCCCGTATTTGCTATGGTTGTTCAACCAGCTATGGATCCATCCAGCAGTAGTTTGTCCAGCCCACATTTCACCCCCTTGTCAAGAAGGGCATCATAGCCGATTTTGTCCAGCGCCTCCCTTGCCTCCTCAAAGGGGTCTGTGGGGAGATCCCACCCTCAGAATTCCCGCCTGATAGCTTAAGGGCCTGCCTTGAGGTCACTGTTACCAGAGAGGATACCCTCAGAAGGGGTGGGGGCCATGCCGTAGAGCGGCTCTCCTTCGCAGAGGGGGGGGCCTTCCTTCCCAGTGCCTAAAAGTCTTCTTTAGGAGAGAAGCACATGATGAAACATGACAGGGAAGGGATATCATGTGTGCACCCATGTCTCCCTTCCTCCGCCAATGGTGCTTTCGCTCCTTCTAGCCAGCCTTGAGCCCAGAACATGGCTTGAACCAGTGACTGCAAGGACTCCCCCTGGGTGTCGCCCCCCCCAGATGTGCCCAAAGGAGGGAATCGCACATAGAGAGATCAGCAAGGAAGCTTCGTCCACAAGCAGGCTAGTGGAGGGTGGGGGTGGGGGTGGGTCACAGAGTTCCATGTCATGGTTCCTGCAGGTCTGAGAAAACCCAAAACGTTTGCTTGGGCTCCAGGCTATAGACTCACTCTGCCTTCTTCCCCCTTGGCTTTGCTCCACCTTCAACTGCACTGGGGCAGGGTCTGACACCCCCACCACCCCCACCACCATACTGCACAAACAGATCTGTCATTGCATTCCCAGAGGGGCCATTTTGCTCTTAAACCTCCCAAGAAGCAGCTAGTTCACATGGCTCAAAGATTCTCTTTAGATCCCCTTGATGCATGTCTGGTTCTCCTTAAACAATGAGGAAAGGTGCATTTGGTTTTAACTAGTTGATTTTTTCCAGAGAACGGCTATACCATGAAAGAAATGAAATACGCCTGATGCAATTCAAAGATGTCCAGGGGCGAGGGGAAGCCCCTCCCACGGCCTGCTTCAAAAAACAGACATCTGTAAATGCCGCCATCCAGCTCCAAGGGCCCAGAGAGCCTCGTCTTTGTGTCCTGCAGGGCCTTGGAGACAGGATGCGGCCGAGCACCATTCCCTGGCAGGGCCACAGCTCTGGTCATGGGGATGAATTATAGGCCCTTTGCCTTTACAAGGGAAGTGTCTGTCTACTCCCGCAGTTCTTCAGGGGTGAAAGCTGCCAGAATGAATCTCTCCTTCCTTTGTTCAACAATGGCAAGTAACCCCCAACAGTTATCTGCAAGGAGAGGAAGGCCTGCAAAGCCGGAAGGAGGTGGGGGCGGGGGCTCTCCAGTGAGATGCCCAGTGTGAGAAACGCATAGGATTGGGGAATTGGGGCGGGGTGTGAGGCAGAATTCCTTCCCCGCCAGCTCTCTTGATAGATAACGATGATTTTGTATTCCAAAACCAACTTAGCAAGTCCCAAGCATGTGGGACATATAAAAAAAACCAAAACAAATAATACCTGCTAGGTACCACCTTTTAAATGTTCTTTTTATGTATTTCTTTGTTTAAGAATATGATATCCTGGCCTACTTTAAATTGTTGAAAACAATAAAATGCACCTCAAAACAAATGCAGTTCAAAGGCCAGCGAAAGCAAAAAGGTCTTTGGCTGGTGCTGAAAAGGAAGCTGAGCTTTCCAGGGAAGGGATTTCAGAGGTGGGCAGCTCCATCCAGAGAGCCAGCCACTCTCCCATCACCACTTTCAGAAAGCAGGCGCAGCCAGAGACCCCAAAACTCCAGGCAGGTGCATGCAGGAGGAGAAGGTGTGCCTTCATGTGTCTCCAGCTGAGTGGGCCTTTAAGGAGGAGCACCTGGATTTGGACTCAGCATCTGGCCGGTGCAGTTGTTTTAAGGACTGGGGAGATGAGTTCTCTTCTGCCTGTCCCAGATAGCAGCCCCTGCAGCCATATTTTGGATGAATTGGCGTTTCCAAGAATGACTACTGAACATATTGCCAAAGATTCGCTTTTGTTTATACTCTGTACCATCGTCTGTGGCTATCTTAATTCTTAATCACTGGCAAACCAATATTGAATTTTATTTGGCTCCATTAAGCCCCCAAGAGTTTCAGCTGAAGTGCTCCGTCCAAAACTGAGCAGGAGCCGCTCCTGGCGTTCCGACTGTGACTCAGCCTCCTTCCACGACTGAGATCTGCCAGATAAAAATGTGGAAGTGGAGCAAGTTATATTGACAAAAGGTTTAACTGATTTGTTATAGTTCCAAAAATGAACCATAAAACAAGATTCAAGAATCCTGATGACAGTTAAAACTTCTTTATTATCTGCTATGGATTTAATAAATAAAAACTTCTGCCCAGGTTTGTCTCCACTGACATCAACAATATGCAACAGACAGATGAAAGGTGTAGCAGGATTGGTCGGAACGGTTCATGCCACAGAGGCAAAAAACCCAACTCACTACAATTTATGATTCGATGGTGGATAATCAAGCTATTTCCCTTTATATATATGAACTGGCTTGATTATCTACCTACCTGTATTTCAGTTTTATCCACTTAAGACATATTGTATCACATCTGCTATTAAAATGTATTTGTATCTGGGAAAAGTCTGAATTTTATGTGTGGATTACAGGAATCTCTTCAAGCCATCTTATTAGTAAAATCACCAATTCATTGCAAGGATGTAAGAAGAGCCGTGCAGCATCAGACCCAAAGGCCTCCCTAGTCCAGCCTCCTGTTCCCTTGTTGCCAACTGGATGCCTCAATGGGAGGCCGACAAGCAGGACATGAATGCAAAGGCATCATCCATTACTAAATAGAATAATAGAATCATAGAATAGCAGAGTTGGAAGGGGCCTACAAGGCCATCGAGTCCAACCCCCTGCTTAATGCAGGAATCCACCCTAAAGCATACCTGACAGATGGTTGTTCAGCTGCCTCTTGAATGACTCTAGTGTGGGAGAGCCCACCACCTCCCTAGGTAACTGATTCCATTGTCATACTGCTCTAACAGTCAGGAAGTTTTTCCTGATGTCCAGCTGGAATCTGGCTTCCTTTAACTTGAGCCCGTTATTCTGTGTCCTGCACTCCAGGAGGATCGAGAAGAGATCCTGGCCCTCCTCTGTGTGACAACCTTTTAAGTATTTGAAGAGTGCTATCATGTCTCCCCTCAATCTTCTCTTCTCCAGGCTAAACATGCCCAGTTCTTTCAATTTCTCTTCATAGGGCTTTGCTTCCAGATCCCTGATTTTATTTATTTATTATTTATTTAAGCATTTTTAACCATCCTGGTTGCCCTCCTCTGAACACGCTCCAGCTTCTCTGCGTCCTTATTGAATTGTGGAGCCCAGAACTTGACGCAATACTCTAGATGAGGCCTAACCAGGGCCGAATAGAGAGGAACCAGTACCTCACGTGATTTGGAAGCTATACTTCTATTAATGCAGCCCAAAATAGCATTTGCCTTTCTTGCAGCCATATCGCACTGTTGACTCATATTCAGCTTGTGATCTACAACAATTCCAAGATTCTTCTCGTTTGTAGTATTGCTGAGCCACGTATCCCCCATCTTGTAACTGTGCATTTGGTTTCTATTCCCTAAATGTAGAACTTGGCATTTATCCCTATTAAATTTCATTCTGTTGTTTTCAGCCCAGCACTCCAGCCTATCAAGATCACTTTGAAGTTTGCACTCCAGCCTATCAAGATCACTTTGAAATACTGAATAACCTTTTTTAAATTTTAAAATGAAGTAAGGAGTTAAATCACCCCATACCAGAGAAAGAACAGTATGGATATTGAACCATATACCAGCAAGTCTGATTGGTGCTAATCTAAAGGAAAGCTTAAAAACAAACAAAAACGCCACCCAGTCTACCAGTGGCATGGCAGTAGTCTAGCTTCCCAGAGCAAGGCTGGTAGCCAAGGCCCTGGACCACCTCAGTCCAGCTTGGGCAGCACATCACCCTCTGCTGGTGGAAGGTCACTGGGCCACCACCAATGACGCTTGGGTCTCCAGTGACAAAGTTGGGTTTAGGCGCACCCCGTGCAGACTGCAGCCCAAACCATGCTGAACCCCTCCTCCCTGGGCAGAGGGAGGAGGAGGGAGGCCACCTGCCCTGACACTTACGGATGAAACTGACCTGACACAGTAGAGAAAGGGACTGGCAGGAAACGAAGGCACAGAAGACCTGATCTGGCCAGAAGGAAGCCTGAGTTTTGCACTTAGGTTCATGTGTCTGAGCTGGCCATGGTAGCCCGCTGGCCACGGAGCCCTCTGGCATGCTGGGCTTTGGAAACCCTGCGAAATAGTGAGCGTCTCTCTGGCTGTTCCTGTTTCTAAAACCCAACGAGAAGTGACAGGCCAGAGGATTTGGGAAAGGGGTGAGAGCTGCCCCTCCTCTCTCCCAGGAGGAAGGCCGCTTCTGAGCTTGCTGCAGTATGCAGAGAAGCAGAGTGGGGCTTTCACCACTTGCTGGGCAACCAGTGGTCACCGCAAAGAATTCACCGGTCCCCACTGGCAGCCTGTCAAGTGGATTGTGGGCTGCTGCTGGTGTTGCAATGAATAGGGTGCAAGGAGGTGTGCAAGTGTCCCCTTCCTTGCTGCCATGGCTGATGTTCTTCCAAGGCTAGCAGTCTCAACTCCTAGCGGGCCTGCTTCTCCCCACCCCCCGCCCCCTGAGCATTCCTCAATGTGTAGATTCAAACATAAAGCAGTACAACATACAATGCGTATATTACAAAAAACATAGGGACTCCCTCATTCTTTCTCCTCACCAGGAAACAGGCTGGTGCCGAAACATCCCATTATAAACATCCCAGTTTATAAGGTTGGCATTTGCTACCAAAGAAGCAAGTTTTTATAGAGAAATCAATCAATCAATCAATGTACTTAAATCATATTCCCAGGGTAGAAGGGATAAAGCAATTAAAATGTAAATACAAAAAAAGGGCAACATAAAGTGACATGAAACATGAAACAGAAGCAGGTTTGTTCATGTATTTCTTAAAATCCTCATTGCTCATATATGTGTTTGGACATGGGTTTCCCTGTGCAATTCCCCCACCCCTCACAAAAACATTTGGAGACAAGTGGGAGGGCTTTGGAGAGGGGACTGTTAAAATGGTTAAGTGAGGCTCAGCTTCTTGCGATAATGATGGATTTTCTCCCTAGGAAGCAATTAGACTCGTAGAACATTTATAATGTGTGGAAGAAGAAGTGGAGACACAGTGTCCAGCTGACTGCCTCCTGGAGGCTTCCGGCCTTCTTCCTCCGGGGTCAGCCATGTGGTTTTTCTGTTGTCCTTCTTATGCAGCCGTCATCACTCTCTCACTCACACGCACCTGGGTGGCTCTTTATTACTCGTGGGAAGCCTCAGTGTAAAGAACTGGGGACCATGCAGGCAAATGTGGCAAGGCACAGGCTGTGGGAGCCGGCAGCGCGGCCATTCTCTACGACAGGCCGTGTGACCTCCATCACACCTACTGTTTTTTCCTGGTTTGCCTCCACAATTTCCACTTCTGTTTCATTAGCTTGTCATGCTCATGGTCCCTTTCACGTGTGTTTGTGGTATTGCCACTGTACCGGTGAACTCTCCTTTCGCTTGTTTGCTCTTCCACTCCACCCCGCCTCACCCAGACCCTTCCCCTTCCCCCTCCAGTTCCTTGTTTCTTCTTGTCGTTGATGGACATTGTGATGGATGGCCGCCTTCCCCCACCCTCGCTCTGGCTTTGTTGTCTAACATTTTACTGATTTAACTGTTTCTGCGGGCAATGACAGTGGGGCTTGGAGCAGCAAAAGTCTGTTCAACTGAGTCAGGACAAGCCTGTTCGTTTGACACAGTGTGCTGGAGGAGGAGAACCACCCCGCCCTGCTCTTTCGCCCCCGACAAAGGACTTAGCACGAGAATGGCAATACACGGGGTGGAAAGGTGCTTTATTCCCACATAGAGGAAATACACCAGACTTCCCCCACTCTAGGAAAACACAGAAAATGGAGGGGAAGAGGTGGGGTGACTTCAGGACAGGCACAACATCATGTGAATAACGCGCTGCAAAATGGCAAACCAGGCATGTTGAGAGTGCGATAAAATGCTGGTGTGATGGAGCCCAAAGACAGAACAACACAGCTAGGTGCTGAGGCCTGGTACTCTGTATCCTTGCTGAGAAACTGTCACAATGGCGTGATCAGAGAATCTGTGGGTGTTGGAAGCCAAAGTGATCTCTTGATTTGTTTTGTGTTGTGGGATTTCTGCCCCCCCCCCCCAGATACAACCTCCACGTTTTAAGGATGCCATTGGCTCTGTTGTGTCAGGAATCTCTCTGCTATTGTTGGTATGGTTGTGTGGGTTTCCTTTGGGACTGGAAGTCACCCCCAAGACTTTCCCTGCCCCCATGATTCAATTGGGAGCTGCAGGAAGCCCTGTCCTCTCAGCTGCTTCTTGCCACACATGAGTCAGTGGGACTGGAGAGGCTGTAGCCTTCAATTCTACAGCCTCAGGAAGGAACTGGGTATGTTTAGCCTCATCAGATGCCCACCCCCCCAAGTGCTGTCAAATAGAAGAAGAGGCCAAAGACATGCTCATGCCAGAGGGCAGGCCGAGGCATAACTGGGCTTCCGTTACAGGAGGGGTCACCACAAATTACACGCAGTCAAAATGAAGGCAATGTCCTCCAGGACAGAGCTTAGCACTGTACCCCACCCAGCACTTCATAGAACCATAGAATCATAGAATAGCAGAGTTGGAAGGGGCCTACAAGGCCATCGAGTCCAACCCCCTGCTCAATGCAGGAATCCACCCTAAAGCATCCCTGACAGATGGTTGTCCAGCTGCCTCTTGAGGGCCTCTAGTGTGGGAGAGACCACAACCTCCCTAGGTCACTGGTTCCATTGTCGTACTGCTCTAACAGTCAGGAAGTTTTTCATGATGTCCAGCCAGAATCTGGCTTCCTGTCACTTGAGCCCATCACTCCGTGTCCTGCACTCTTGAGCACAAGATGCAGCCAAGCATGTGACCCCTCCCCCATGTCAGTAATGGCCAAGGCACTATTGGTATGGCAGCAGGACCCTTCTCAGTGTCTTGCACCATAGCAAAGCATTGGGTTGGGCTGGGCACAATGTGTACATAATACTCTCCTGGAGGTGCTGGTATATCATTTGTAGTAGCTCCAAAGCTTAGATTGGCATACAAACACCAGTTTGTCATTAGCAGGTGTTGCCTGGGGTCATCGTGCATTAAAGTGCACAAAACAATGCTTTCAATGGGAGAGAATTCTTGTAGATCTCGAACAGAACAGTCCCCTGGTCATTGCAATTTATGATATGGGGTAGCCAAGGGCTATTTTTGGGGTGCAAAAGGCTGCTTATTCAGCTGTCTTCAAACTTTTATGGAATGATAAGGAAGAAACTGGGAACTCAGAACCAACTGCAGCGTCATATAGGTATCTGAGTTGAAATGGGATGAATCCAAGAAAATACATAAAAACACTTGGAAAATGAAGGACTGGGCATCTGGTCCAGCAAGCGTGTGTACGTCTTGCAGTCCAGCAAATTGGGGATGGGGGGTGGGTGGAGAAGGAAGTGTTTCCTGAAGAAGTGGGGCACATGCGTGCCCTCGTCCCATCCTTGCATTGCCAGCAGGAAGCCCAGTGCCAAGCTCAGCTTCTGGAAGGACCCTTTCTTTGGAAGGACCTCAAAAACAAGATGTGAAGGGAACGGCATCTAAGTTTCGTCAGCCATTCAGTTGGAGGACACGAGCTCAACCTCCGGCACCCTCCCCCTAAAAGCCCTCCGGCAAAACATGTGGATGTTAATGCCTAGTTTCTCCACTGTCTCCTCCCAAGGCTTCCTCCTAGCATTGAACAACATCCATAGATCCATAGTGCAGAGAACCCGGAGCTAAATAAGGCAGGCTGAGCTGCTGCAGAGGGGGATCACAGGAGAAGGGCAGCAAGACAGAGTAAAGTGGGGAAAGAGCTAAATCTCTCAGCAAATGAATTTGTGGATATAGTCCAGGGGAGAAAATCCAGATGCTCTTTGACATACCTTGATTTGCCAAACATGACTCAGCTCCATATATTTGTAGGTTTCCAAAGAACATCTATTTTCAGCTTGTCCGAACATATACCTCTCTCTCTCTCTCTCTCTCTCTCTCTCTCTCTCTCTCTCTCTGTGTGTGTGTGTGTGTGCGTGTGTGTAAGAAGCTGATAACACATTGCCTGAATTGGGCAATATTCCTTTATTAGTCACTGCTGCATAATAAGCTGAGAGGAGCTTCAGATGTGGGCAGTTACATGGTTGTACAACAAACCACAAGTCAGTTGTGCTGGAAGAGGCAGCAGAGGAGGAGGAGGAGGAATAACAATAGTAATGGGAGGGGGGCAGCATTTCTGGCATTCCCCCTCCACTTTGCTCAGGGGAATGGGGGTGCCTTTGAGATTCCTCCGTGCTGCCTCAGCAAATCCGTGGCACTTTAATGCCCCCGTCTTTCCAGGGATAATGTCAGTGCCCATATACTGGCAGAGAGAGGGAGGCAGGGAGGGAGGGAGGCTGAGTCAGTGGTGTCAGCTGGAGCCTTCCAAAGGGGCATCAAGCAGTAGATGGTGGCAGTTTCATTTGTCCAGGCTAAAGCCAGACCTCTGGGACACAAGGCTAATTCTGTAGTCTTGTTATGCCTTCATTTATAAGACCCCGCTTAAATCAAGGCAAAAATGAATGGCTGGTTGTGGAGCTGTCCTGCCCAGGATGGCACAGGAGGACGTTTCCTTCTTTCCTTCTTTCTTGGTCAATCGCTCGCCTTCCGTGTGGGACATGGTTTGTTTATTTTTATTTATTTATTTATTACATTTCTCTACCGCCCAATAGCAGGAGCTCTCTGGGCGGTTCACAAAAATTAAAAACATTCAAAGTATAAAACAACAGTATAAAAGACAATATAAAAGCTCAACCAGATAAAAACAGCAGCAATGCAAAATTACAAATTTAAAACACCAAGTTAAAATTTATTTATAGACTGTTAAAATACAGGGAGAAAAAGGTCTTCACCTGGCGTCTAAAAGCATAGAATGTAGGCGCCAAGCGAACCTCCTTAGGGAGCTCATTCCACAGCCGGGGTGCCACAGCAGAGAAGGCCCTCCTCCTGGCCACCTGCCTCACTTCCTTTGGCAGGGGCTCACGGAGAAGGACCCCTGAGGATGACCTTAGGGTCTGGGCAGGTACATATGGGAGGAGGCGTTCCTTCAGATAACCTGGCCCCAAACTGTTTAGCGCTTTAAATGTTAATACCAGCACTTTGAATCGGGCCCGGACCTGGACTGGCAGCCAATGAAGCTGGAAAAGGACTGGCGTGATGTGGTCTCGTCGGCCAGTCCCTGTTAGTAAATGTGCTGCCCTGTTTTGTGCCAGTTGAAGTTTCCAGACCATTTTCAAAGGCAGCCCCACGTATAACGCATTGCAGTAATCCAAACGAGAGGTTATCTGAGCATGAATAACTGTAGCTAGGCAATCTCTGTCCAGATAAGGGCGCAGCTGGTATATCAGCCTAAGCTGATAAAAAGTGCTCTTTGCCACTGAGTTCACCTGTGCCTCAAGTGACAGTTCTGGATCCAAGAGCACCCCCAAACTACAGACCTGATCTTTCAAGGGGAGTGCAACCCCGTCCAGGACATGGCAAACATCACCTTGCCGGACAGATGAACTACCTGCTAACAGTACCTCCGCCTTGTCTGGATTGAGTTTCAGTTTATTAGCCCTCATCCAGTCCATTACCGTGCCCAGGCACTGGTTCAGAACAGCCACTGCCTCACCTGGGTTTGATGAAAAGGAAAGGTAGAGCTGGGTATCATCCGCATATTGATGACACCTCAGTCCACATCTCCGGATAACCTCCCCCAGCGGCTTCATGTATATGTTAAACAGCATAGGGGATAGGATAGAGCCCTGTGGAACCCCATGGCTTAGGAGCCACGGCACAGAGCAATAATCCTCCAGCACCACCTTCTGGAATCGGCCATCCAAGTAGGAGCGGAACCACTGCAACACAGTACCTCCAACTCCCAGCTCAGACAACCTATCCAAAAGGATACCATGGTCGATGGTATCAAAGGCCGCTGAGAGGTCTAGGAGAACCAACAGGGTCGCACTCCCTGTCTCTCCTGGATCCACTTTTCTATCTGTCCCATATGTATCAGACAGCTGGAGACCTTGGAGCAAGTCCACGGTTTCCTTCTGCAGCCTTGAGCATCTGCCCCCATGCTTGTTCCCCCAGTGGTGAAATGGGATTAAGCGCAACCCATCTCAAGGGAACCCAGAATTTTTTTATTTTTCCCCCCCAGGATAGTGGAGTGCAAGGCAGATTTCTGTGAAATTGAAATTTATATTCAAAGGGGACCCCAATGGATTGAGCAGACACAGTTCATGAGCATTAGGGAATGGCGGAAGAACTAGAAATGCACATTCATGACTGGGGGGAGGGAGCTTATAATGACGCTCTTGCCCTGCTTGGGGCCCCCCCATGGAAGAATCCGATTTGCCACCTGGGGAACGAAATGATACCAGATTGCAGGTGCCTTTCATCTGATCCAGAGTGGCTCCTCCCCCTCTTCCAGAATCACAAGTGATTTATTTGCAAGCCCCGTTGCCTTCATCGGCCAACATAAAGGAAGCACAACCCATAGATCTTCCAGACAAAGACCAGAAACACAACAGCACCAGGAGAGCCATGCAGAAATGGCGTTTGATCTTTCCCCATATTAGATACTTCATACACTCACAGAGCTAGGAGGGTATTGCGACGTCTGATCCATTTCAAGGCCGGCTGTTCCAGGCTCAGTTCCAGTGGCCAAACCATGGACAGAAGAGGCCGGCTCAGGCCAGGCTCCATTGCAGAGACCAGGAAGCCGGCATGAGTATCCCTTTGCTCACGGGGGAAAGAGTGGGAGTGTTGTTCATCACTGCATTTGTGCCATGAGCAAGACACAAGATCATGATCCTGCCTCAAGGAAGGGTGCTGAGGTCGGGGGGGGGGGAGGGGAGGGAACCTTTCCTTTCCTTTCCCCCTCTAGTCACCAGCTAGCAGGAAATTGAGTGTTTGACTCATGCTCCACCCAGAAAGTTGGCTTTGAGTTGCAACCCTTCTTGGAAACGGGTTCAAAATTCAGAGAAAGAGCAGGTCGAGTTATTGGCCCATCCAGATGGAGGCTGTTTTGCATTGCAGAGGAGTGGAGAAGAGTCATTTGCTGAGCATCATCCAGAAGACTTTCGTCCGGCAAGAGCATCCATTACCTTGGACTGTGACATAGGGTAGACCTTGCTATGCATGGGGCAGGATCCCTCCCCATTCCACACCCGCAAGCTGCCCCACATGGAGTAGATCTTCCATGCACTGGTGATGAGTACAGAAGTATCTAACAGGAGCTGCCCCTGAACAGTGTAGAGCAGGGGTCCCCACCCTTGATGGGTCCGTGGGCCTGCCTGGAATGTGGAGAGAGCATTGTGGGCACTGTCAGAAAATGGCAGTCATGGGGGCGGGCGGGCAGGCGGGGGGCCCCTACCCAATTCATAAAATGGCCCACAGTTGTGGGTGTCACAAAACACCATTTCACTGAAGGCAAACTGGTGAGACTAAAAGAAAAGTCACCTGCTCAAGAACCTACCCACGGCCATGGTGGGGTCTGAGCCCCAAAACAGAGGCACACATGGGGCTGAGAGGCATTCTGGGAGAGAAAGGTAGGGCTGGAGTGCCACCCCCCCCCTCTGGAGGACTCCTCTCCAGAGGACGACCGACCGTGAGGCAGATCACAGGCATCTTGGACCCCGGGAGGAGGTGGTCATCAGCCCTTCCCTCTCAGGCTCACTGAGCCCCCAAGCCACCGCCTAGCCCTGAGCAGCTCAGGCATCTAAAGGAGCAGACTTGCCTCAGTCATAAGGACTCCTTGTGAGGAAAGGTGTGTGCATGGCTCTGCTCTTGAGTAGACCATTCCTCTGAGGGCCTGCCGCTGTGCTCCTGGGGGGGGGCTTTCTGGCACTGACCCTGGCGCTCCATCCTTCCCTGGGCCATTGCAAGGAGGATGTGGAAGCTGGCACTTTGCTTGGAACGTGCCAGCCTCCCAGGTATTTCTTTTTAATTAACAAATACTTTTAATGTTTTTTAAAAAAATAATCAGACATGTCTGGGAGCCTGTGGGAAAATGAGAGAAAACGCAGTTCTAACCTATTGCTCAGTAAGAATTCCTTCTGCTCCAAAGCACAGTGCCCTGCAAGGCCCGTTCCAACTGTTATGACTCTACGGCCAAATGAAGAGAAGAAGAGGTCTTGAGCACAGAGGGGGCAGCTGCAACCCAGCCTGTGCACACACCTGTGCTGCCAGAGAGTGGGGGGGGGGGAGGGCTCACTTTGAGCTCTGGAAAGGACCTTTGGGGGCTGCCTCTTTGAGGGTCGGTGGGTCTGCTGCTGGAAGGAGCCCTATGCTGCCTGTCTCCACCTATGTGCAATGTGTGCGTTTGTAAGGAAACCCAGTGATTGCATCAGCGCTGCAAGTGATCTCGCCTGCCGTTAAGCTCCTGGAATGGCTCCCCGCTGGAGGAAGTGGGACACCCTTGGAGGTGGCAACAATCCTCCCAGGGATTCGAGGTCACACCAAGCCCCACAGCTATCAAGGGAGCTCCGTGTTGCAGTTCACCATGGCCACCTTTCCCCCAGTTATTCCCCCCACCCTTCTCTGTGAGTGGAGTGTTACTGCGATCTTATATTCCTGTATGCAACACTGATCTGATGCTATTATTAGTACCTGTGTCATTCCTTAGACCTGTCAGTGAATGTTAGGCTTAGAACAAAGGAAGGTTTCCTTATTTACCCTCCCATGTGTAAGAGAGGAAGTCACAGGGGAAAGGGAAGGAAGAGTTTATTCCTTCCTTCCTCCAACCACAATCTACTCACTCTCTGGGCTGAATGATGACTTATTATTATTATTATTATTATTATTATTATTTATTTATTTATTTATATAGCACCATCAATGTACATGGTGCTGTATAGAGTAAAACAGTAAATAGCAAGACCCTGCCGCATAGGCTTACATTACTTTCCCCGAACTTTAAACACACACACACTTTTATTGACCTATCATGAATAATACAATATCATTAACAATAGCAAACATGATAAAGTTCAACAATCCAAACCAATAAAAAAGTGTTCCTATATTTGTCTTTATTTCATATTTGTTATGATGGAGTGTCCTCCTGCACCCCTTGCACAAGTCGCTCTGGATTGGGGCCTGAGAATGCCACACCGGAGAATGCCACACCTTTAGCAACCCAGTTGAACCTCCCCATTCCCCAGCAACCTCCCAGCCATGAGACAAGCATCCTGCTTGCATACAGACAGGAGTTCAACTTAGTATTACTTATTACAACCATTTCAAACCACCCTTCATTCTTGCGGATACCAGGGTGGTGTACAAATATAATTGAAATACCCAAAACCCGATGTAATAAAATCAGAAGGCAGCCAATACAATATGACAGACAAAATCAGCCCGTTTACCCTACTGATTAGCCTGGGTAAATGAAAAGGTTTTGAGTGGGTACTGAAACAGCAGCTAATTGCACCTTCTTGGGGAATTTTCCATAGCTGGGGTGACAGCACCCTAAAAAAACCCAAACCTATTGACCCACCGTGTGCCTGAGGCACTTGGAGAGGAGCCCTCCCTGCAGGATGATTTTAAGTCATAGGCAGACAGCTATAGGGAGAAACACCCCTGGAGATATTTGGGCCCAGGCCCTCCAGTTCCAGCTCCTGTTTCTTGTCTACCAGCATAGCTGGGAAATCTCTGCCCATCTTCACCTTGGACTTACACCTTCCTGTGTTGCTGAAAGGTACCAGCACCCTGTGTCCCCCCCCCCCAGGCGTTCATCAATGCGTGTGCTGTGGTCTCTGCTGCAAAGGTCTCCCTACCTGTTGGCTAGCAGTCCCTTTGCCCCACTGAGGCTGGTGGGGCAGCTGTGCCCATCCTGGGGAGCCCTGGCCCCACATGTCTTGGCTTCATCCAGGCTGGATTCTTGCCATGCCATCTCCATGGCTCAAGAAGGTGGCATCCAGGATGTGGTGAGAACTGACTGGGCCCTGGGACCACAGGGCCCCTATCCTGCCAACGCACCAGTGGCTGCTCCAGTGGACAACTTGCTTCTGAGTGCTGCTGGTGACCCTCTTTAGGACTTTCTGGGTGAGCAGCCCCCTGCCGTACCAGCCTGCCCAGCCCCTCAGAGCCAGGGGAACGCCCCTTCTCTCTCAGGAGGTATACTTGGCTGGGCAGAAAGCCTGGTGGTCTTTCCTTGGGGGTGGGGTGGGCACACATAGATTATGGAGCCCTTTGCCCCACGAGGTTCATGTGGACTCCTCTCCCTTGGCTGTCTTCCCTCGGTTGATGAAACTGTTTCTCTTCCAGCAAACGTCCATCTTACCAGGCAGATGGGATTTTATATGGTGGCTATTTGCTGAACTTACACCCAACCACCCACCCACACCGTGTTACTGTAGATTGTAGTATTTTGATTGCTGTAAGCTGCTCTGAGTAATGTGAATGCATTAGAAAGCAGGATACAAATCTTTGAAATAATGGAGATACCAGACCAGCCTGTGGCTGATTTTTGGTGGAGTTTGGTTGCCTTGCAAGTTACCAGAAATGCAGGGGTGAGTGTGTGTGTTGGGGGGCGGGGGGAGGAGGCAGAAATGCCTAAGCAAAATACCAGAAAGTTTGGTATGTGCTGAGCTAATCCAGCCCTCCGTCGCACTTCCTGCAATCATGTGGGTCTGACGCAGGGGCTCCAAAGCAGGTAGGGAGGTCGGCAGAGTTTGGGCAAGGAGCCTTGCTTACAATGGGACCTATTTCCACACCAGTGTGCTTCAGATCAGCTCCTAAGCCTTGAGGCCACTGAGCGCGGGCTTTTGGACAACCTCACGGCCTTGAAGGACCTAACAGAGTAGGAGAAAAACACGTACGGCTCTTCTCACATGGAAGATTACTAGACTGGATCACCCTGGAATATTTATTGGATTGGAGCTGCCGGCAGGCCGAAAACCTGGGATTGCCTCAAGAAGTCGACGACGACTGGGCTGCTTCCCTGGAAGTGGGGGGGAGAGCGCTCTCTAGTGGCTAAAAGTCACTGGGTGAAGCGAGATGCCCGAATTGATCCAGGGAGTGAAAATGCAACCTGATAAACAACATAAATCCCTTCCAGGAATTCCGGAAACTTCAGTGAAACTGACACAAACATCTCCAGAATTTGTAGCAACCCACGGGGTAGTTCTTTTGCACACAAAAATGGCAAAAATCCTAGTACAAATAAATGGCAGATGTGCAAGGGAACAATAGAGGCTTTGCAGGAGATATTCTCAGTACAACATCATATTTATTTATTTATTTATTTAAAACATTTATATCCCGCCCTATATCATTAAGGTCTCAGAGCAGCATACAGATAAAAACATACAGTATAAAATAATAAATATACACAGTTAAAAAAAAAATTAAACCATGATCCAAGTTAAAACAATATATAATTCAAAAGCAATAAAAGCAGTTAAAACAGTTAAAACAATGTGCCATCTTAGTGAGTTTAACCATCAAAGGCTTTGTTAAAAAGCCATGTTTTCACTTGGCATCGAAATGCAATCGATGTTGGCGCCAATCGGGCCTCCAAGGGGAGGGCATTCCACAGACGGGGTGCCACCACAGAGAAAGCCCTCTTGCTTGTCCCATCATAGCATATATGTTGCATTGGTGGGATGCGGAGAAGAGCTCCTGCAACAGATCTGAGGTCTTGGGCAGGCATATTTAAGGAGAGGCGCTCCCTCAAGTATCGAGGTCCCAAGCTGTTTGGGGCTTTAAAAGTCATTACCAACATCTTGAATTCTGACCGGAAGCGTATAGGCAGCCAGTGCAGTTCCTTTAAGACCGGTGTTATGTGGTGTCTATAAGATGTACCCGCCAGCAGTCTAGCTGCTGCATTTTGCACTAGCTGCAACTTCTGTGTCGTCTTCAAGGGCAGCCCCACGTAGAATGCATTGCAGTAGTCTAATCGGGAAGTTATCAGTGCATGCACTACTGTGACTAGGTTGTCCCTGTCCAGGAAAGGTCATAGCTGGCGGATCAGCCGAAGCTGACCCCCAAGTACTCCATGCCGCAGAGTCCACCTGGGCATCCAGTGACAATGATGGGTCAAAAGGTTAGGAATACAGATGGGGGGGGGGAGAGAAGCTGAAGGCTTTGCTGAAAGATGAGCTTCCAGAAGAAATGTGAAGAAAGGGGACCACCCCACACACGTGTCCTATTTACTATGTATATCAGTTGCAAGACATACTCCTAGATCAACTGCGAGATTCAACTTTCCAAGAAAGAGAAAAGTTATTTATTTGTTTATTTATTTTAAACTCTATCATTGTGGTTCACTTGCTGCTACAACCTCTTTCAGAAGAGTCTTCTGGTCTGGCAGGCTTTTTGATCATCGATTTCTTTGGCTCTTGTAAAGAAAACATATCATTCCTGTGAGGGCAATCCTCATCACCTCCTTGGTGTTTCTGGATCTGCTTTATAACACATGGGAATTAGAAATGCCGAACTAATGGCAATCACGATTTCATTTGAAGGTGTCCCCTTAAAAGAAAAAAGGGAGCGGGAATGCTTACAGCTCAAGCAAACCATAAATGCAGCTAATTAGAACAAAGCAATAAGTGTAGTGCAATGTTTTATTAGGAATAACTCAAAGTCACAAAACAGGGGGCAACCTTTTGAGTTACCCAGAAGGCTTCTCTTGTACTGAACTATAGCAAGCCGGCTTGCCGGAACTCCCTTCCTGCAGTTTATAATGAAAGGCGTGGGTTGCAAATGGAGGCTGCAATTGTGTTCCGACTTAGTCGACAGTCATTCCCATTAGACAAAATGCAGCCCTGCAGTATTTCCCGCTAATGGGACGGAGCTGGGGAGTGGGGCAGGAGTCATTAGCTGCGTAGCTGCCTTAAGAGGGCCCCACCCTTAAAGGCAGCCTAGAAATCATGTTCACAGCGAGTGTGCAAATGAACAGGCGTGCTCTTCTCCATTCAGAAAAGCTGGGCCCTGAATGACCCTGCGCAGGATTGCAGCTTGCCCATTTCTCTCTCCCCAGCCCACCCCGCCTCGATCCTCTCTTCCTCGGCGATCTACCTATTAGGCAGAGTAACAGTTTCAACCTTCAAAACTACCCCCCCCCTTGGCTCAGAGGGCCTCTGGGGGCCTCTGGTGGGCACGCTCAGCTTCCTAATTGTGAACGAGTAACTGTAAGCAGGGGCAATATCAATGCTGCTCATGTATCCACATGTTAAGCTCCTTCTAATTCTTTTAGTATTGCATTTTAGCCTACCTTTCTTCCTGAAGGAAAGTCTTTGAGGTGGCTTACATGATTTTCATCCTCCCCATCGTTATCTTCACAGCACCCCTGTGAGGTAGGAGAGGCCACCTTAAGGCTCTCCCATCCTTTGAGCTAGGTGGGCCCAGCAGGGTGTCTACAGGCTCAGGTCGTGCCAGGCGCTCCTTGGATGGTCACCTGCTCCCAGGGGAGCTCTCCAAGGTCCTGAAGGAGCTTGGCCACCCGGGAGCTCTACCTGTGGGCGGAAGGCACACCCTCCTCCTGTGCCATCCTGGCTTGCTCTAAATTGCCCTGCAGGCTCAGCCTCACCAGGGCTGGGCCCTGGCAGGGCACCTGGTTCTGTTTCCTGGGACAGCAGGCCATGTTTTCAAGGATGGGGAGTTTTTCAAGGCAAGGAGGGAGCCTGAGGCAATCGCAGCAGGATGACAGAGGAGAAAAGAGGCCAACCGCTCCCTGTGACGGCAGGGGGAAGCTCAGGGCTCCAGCAGCATCCCAGGGGTGCCCGCCACTGGCCCATTTCCTTCCATTGCCCACAAACAGGAACGAGGTGAGACTGGGCCCTGCGTGCAGTCGGCCGTGATGCCGATGCGGCCCTGCTTGGCCCCATCCTTCTAGTACCTGTGACAATGCTGACACCACCTGCCATGTCTGCTCTGCAGGGCCCACACCCTCACCTTGGGCAGGAGGCGGAGGCCAGCAGCACTGGCGGCCTCACATGGCCAGGCTCATTGCCCCATTTGGTGTGGAGAGGGCCCTTCAAGGCTGGGAGGGGGTGCCATCCCCTAATGGGACTGACCCTCCCCTGGCACTGGGGCCTCTGGAGAGCCTGCCTGATGCCATCGGCACCACCGCTGCCGCTTTCCCCTGGCTCCGAGGGAAGTTGTTCAGGCTGGGGCAGGATGGGCACTTCGCATGCCTGTGAGCCTGTAGGGAGAACTCAACCTGGATGCTTGCAAAGCCTGAGCTCCCAGAGGGGGGAATGTCTGGGTGTCATAACCCATGGCCTGCGAGCCACCTGCAGCCCCCAAATATGAGTTGCGCACCACCACCACCGGATGTTTCCCCCTCAGCTGACATCCCTGCTTCTGAGCTGCCGTGAGTGGTCCGAAAGCAGTGAGGCCCATAGGTTCACCAGGGAGGAGCGGAAGCTAAAGCCCCCTGCTCCTCCAACCCCTCAGAAGGGGCCAGCATCCATGCTGCAAATGGTGGGGTGAAACAGAGATGCGCTCTCTGCAACCTCTGAAGCAGCCTGACCCCATCAGCTGTGTGTGTGCTTGTGTGCACAGTTCCAACCCCCAGGCCTATGGCCAATACCCAATATGGTCCTCCTGGCCCTCCAGCATTCGGAGTTGCCATCAGGCAGGGGAGGTGCTTATGAGCAGCACCAGTGGGAAGGCCTTCTCTTGAAGCAATATGACCCAGAGTCCCCCAGAACCTGAGGGCCGAGAGTGGGCAAAATGACAGAGCCGTGTACGTGCAGCATTTCAAAGGAGGGACTGAGCAGAGATTGATTGGCTACAGGCATGACGTTCCCCAGCCAGGAGGATGCTCCCAAAGGAATAGACTTAATCCAGCACAAAATAGCCAGGTGAGACCATCAGATCTTGCAGATCTTTGGCTCTTGTGCCAAAAAGATGGGGGCCTGGCAAAGGCCCTTCAGGCCCCGCTGCAGCCACTGCGGAAGGAAGAGGCAAGCCAAAGAAACACACGACAACTTCAGACAAGCATCCATGATGACCCGTGTAGCAATTCTTCTCTTGTATTTGAACTTCAGAAGGAAATTTTGACTCCTTGAATCACCAAGAAGCCAACTGCCGGCAGAGACGTGCTTCCATAGACGTGGCAGGAGCTGAAAAGAAAAGGATCACCCAGCAAAGCCAAAGGGGAGCGGTAGGCAGAGGTCAGTGGGGAAAACACCCACCAGGTGCTGGGCAAGTCTGGATAGATTTAACGGTCACAGTTTTTGCACGGCTGTCCTGAGCTCCTCTCTTTGAGCCTAGGCATAGGCACGATGGAGCGCAGCGCCTGGAACTTGGAGAGCTGCAGGGAAGAGGGAATTCCACGGGAAATGCCCACGGCAAGCCTTGTCTAGGTTGTTCTCACTTTTGCATGACAAGCTGCACCTGCTGGAAGCTTCCGGCGTAAACACGGAGCGCCCTCCGTGAAGGGAAAGGAACTCCCTGGACGGGGTGGAGAGTTGGTGGCACAGGATGGGGGATGGCGATACATCGTGGTGCAACGGACAGCAAGCAGGCAGACCGACAGAGCTGAGATGGCAGCCTGGCAGCCCCATGAAAGAGATTTGTCTCCGTCTGAGACATGGTGATACCCACATACCAAGCCAGGAAAGCTTTGGCACAGTGGAGCCACTCCAGCTGCACAGCCTTGGTGTTTCAGAAGAGGTGGGCTTTCTCTGGGGTGCCGGTGGGGCAGCTTCTGGCACTGGCTTGGCTGCCCTCCTCTTCCCCGCCACCCCATGCCCGGAGACCACAGAATGTACATCACACACGTCACGCTTGCCAGGCTGGGGCCTGAGTTTAGGGTGGTCTGGAGAAGGCGCACGCGGGCAGGTGGGCACATGCTAAGTGGGCACATTCTGGGTTGGGAATGGACAAGAAGGGTGTCTTGCAGCAGAGTAGCAAGACGGAGCCCTGAATGTCCCGCCATTGTTACACAGGGGAAAGGGATGTCACTGAAAGCCTTGCCTGCTCTCGCTGGCTGCTGACTGACTTGCTCACTCCTGCATATATTGCCAGAGCCTCCAGTTCCGTGGGCTGCCAGAGCGATAAGCCAAGCCCTGTGCTTTTGCTGCATCAGGGTGGCGGCAGCTAATCCGTAGGAAAGCCCGCAGTGGCTGCGAGGGGGGAGGCTGCTGCGCCATACAATTGATGCCACGCCACCGCGCAGCCACCTTTCGGTGCGCATAGACAGCCCCTACGTCTCACAGGCTCTCTCCTCACACAGCAGCGGAGCCTGTCCAATGCTGCTGCTGGCACTTTTTCTTGCCTGGGGAAGTGCAGAGCCCAACACATTCCTCCCAAGGCCTCGGCGTTCCTGAATCCTTGCACTTCCAAAGCATCGTGTGGGGCTGCTTCACACACGCACACATGTCTGCTGTACATTGGATGATGGGAAAGTGAATGTGTGAATAGAGCCTGTTCACACACTCCCCTCCACCCCTTCATCACGTGTGCAGTCAGGGCCTTGCACTGGTGGCAAGAGAGAGGTTCTAGTTGGTGGGGATAGGAAGGTCGCCCTCGTCTCTGGGGTGGTGGCAGCGACCCACAGCCATGTGACCCTGGGCTGGAGTGATGAACCTGGCTGGAGAAAGGTGCCGTAACCGGGGGTGGGGGTGGGCTTCCAGGTGAGGCTTTTGCGGCACAACAGCCCTGCCTCATGGGCCCCTGGGTGAGATGCCCTCCATAGCCATTCAGCGAGTCTCCCCTCCATCGTCACCAGCTGCCCTTGCTCCTCCGCCTCTTCCTTAGCGTTGCTGCCTTGACAGGCAGGCAGGAAGAGCCAGGAGGCTGTGGGGTCTGCTGCTGCTGCTGCTGCTCCTTCTCGCCACCCGCCACCCTCCATCCCCTCGTGGCCTGGGACGGAGTGAGAGGCACAGCAAATGAGCCCACGGCAAGGGTGGAGAGCAGGAGCAACTCCAGGGCACCTTCCACGGTGCGTCCGCTCAGCGGGTGATGCCCGTGCCAGCCCGGGGTGTGTGTGCAGGGGACGGACGCCATTGTCTTCCACTCATGACCTTCCTGGGTTTCCTTGCAGCTTCTTCCTAAAGCAGGAAATGCGTTAAGGAGAAAAAGGCCAGGCGAGCTGTGTGAGGCCTCTCCATTGCTGCCCGGAGAGGCCCTCCGTCTGCCTGGAAAGCACCCCAGGAATCCAGCGCCCTCCCCCAAGGAGAGCCTTCCTGGATTGGGGCTGCCCTGATCCTAGTCACCTTTGTAAGGCCTCCCCCGGGGAAGAGGGCAGCTGCCCAGCAGGAGCCAAAAGTCACGCCTGGGTGGGCAGAGAGCTCTTTTCTCACAAAATCCCAGAACTGGACAGGGGAATGGAGGGGAGGCTTTCTTCACCGGTTACAGCCATTTCTAGGGGGGGGGCAGGTGGGGGGGAGGGGAGGCGCCCTTCCCCCGGGGTGTTGCACCAAATACAGCTAAAGCGCTGCACCACATCAGAAATTCACTGACTGCTCTGCCAGATACATGGGTTCCCAGCTTAGATGGCTTTTGGAAGACGAGTCCATGGAGAAGAACAATGCCATGGGTGGGTCCTTCTGGCCTAGGGCCCCCTGCAGTGGAGCAGCCATGAGGTTGGACTGGTGGGAGGGGGCTTCCAGCTGCCAGGCCACAGCTGGAAACAGGCTGCTGAGCTAGGCTAGAAGATGGTCCTACATCGGCCTGACGCAGCCTGGCTCTTCTGGGTTTCCCATCTCAGGACCTTGGTGTCTTTTGTCTTTTGAAACGCTTAAAGGTTCCCCGTCCACATGCCTGCCATGGTGTGGTGGAACATATGCGTCCGGCGCTTTGGGATTAGCCGGGACCCTGACGTCACCTGCTGCTCCCCTCGGGCTTCCACCTCCCCGCTGAGCTGAGCTGCAGTCGTCACAGGAGCTAGTATGCAGAGGACGGTGGGCGGGGCAGAGAATGACTCCTCCCAGCAGCGAGAGAGACTCCCCTGTTGCAATGCAAAGTATTTCGGTTCACAAAAGACCTGCTGCTCCCAGCAAATGTGGCTCCCTGCTTGGGCCCTCCTCCCTGGCGGTGCAGCTGAGCTTCCAAGTCGGCCTGCAAAGATCCTCTGCGCGCCTCCCTGGAAGTCGGTGGAGGAAGAGGAGCCCGCTGCGCATCCGAGCCCGTGAGGAAGGGACGAAGAAGTGGGACTGGTCCGGGGCTGTCACGCCGGTCACAGCAGCCCCTCGTGCCTGAGCGACGAGGGCTGAAGCCAGCAGCCCCTTCCTCGCCCACCCGTGAAGCTAAAGCTGCAGAGGCCACCAGTGAGGGAGGAAGCAGCAGCCAGGCACCTCTCCACCCTGCCTGGGTCCAGCTCCAGCTGAGAGCCCCCTCCCTCCTGCTACCAACTGTCTCTGGAGAGGCCACCAGTGAGGGAGGAAGCAGCAGCCAGGCACCTCTCCACCGTGCCTGGGTCCAGCTCCAGCTGAGAGCCCCCTCCCTCCTGCTACCAACTGTCTCTGCAGAGGCCACCAGTGAGGGAGGAAGCAGCAGCCAGGCACCTCTCCACCGTGCCTGGGTCCAGCTCCAGCTGAGAGCCCCCTCCCTCCTGCTACCAACTGTCTCTGGAGAGGCCACCAGTGAGGGAGGAAGCAGCAGCCAGGCACCTCTCCACCGTGCCTGGGTCCAGCTCCAGCTCAGAGCCCCCTCCCTCCTGCTACCAACTGTCTCTGCAGAGGCCACCAGTGAGGGAGGAAGCAGCAGCCAGGCACCTCTCCACCGTGCCTGGGTCCAGATCCAGCTGAGAGCCCCCTCCCTCCTGCTGTCAACTGTAACTGCTGAACTTTGCAACTAAGATTGTAGTGCCTGAGTTTGCTTTCCTTTCCCCCCTCCTCCTCCTCCCTCCCAATCCCCTTTCCTTTTGTGTCATGTCTTTTAGATTGTAAGCCTGTGGGCAGGGACTGTCAAGAAATACTTTTGTAAGCCGCTGTGAGAGCCTTTTTTGGCTGAATGGCGGCATAAAAATCCTTAAATAAAAAAATAAAAAATAAAAAGCACGTGCGCATTCCACAGGCGAAGGGACCGACCCTTCGCCTGCAGATAGCAGTTCCACAGGGTCAGCTTCTCCCAGGCTGGCATGGCGGGATTCTGCCCGGGCTGAAGGCAGGCAGGCAGACGACGAGGCCTGGCAGCAAACCCCACGATCCTGGGCAAAGAAGGCGGCGGTGGTCCCTGATCCTGAGCGCGGAGGCGGCGTTGCCCCTTTAAGACCTGCGGCGCTCAGTGAGGAGGCGGAGTCTAAACGAGGGGGCGGGCCCCGCCTCCCCGCCCCTATAAAGCGGGGCTGCGGCGGGCGCTTGCCGCGACTGAGTTGCGGAGCGGCTGCTGTAGCAGGAGCCGGTCTGGCGCATGCGCAGTGACGGCGGGGAGGGACATGCCGAGCCCCGGCGCTGCCCACTGGGTAAGCGAGGACGGGGAGTGGGGGGAGGCGAAGGGGGCGGTTGCCATGTGTGGACGGTGTACACGCGTCCCAGGTAGCTCCGTGTGCACTTTCCCGAAGGAGTCGCGGCAAGTGGCTCGGAGCCTCCTTCTCGCGGCTCCTTTGCCCGGCCGACGAGGTACGGATGCGCGTCGAGGGGGGATGCTGTGGGGTTCAAGGCTTGGCTAGAGAGGGGGCGAGCGAGCGAGCGAGGAGGGGGGTCCGATCCCTTGCCCAGACCCGCTCCATCGGTCTTTGCTGTACTAGAGAATAAGGGCCGCGGGGGAGGGGATCCTCCGCCCCCTCCCCTCCCCTCCTGGGTGCCTCCTTCGCTTGCGCCTCTGCCGCCGCTGCACGAACAGGTCTCCGCGGCTGCCTGATACAAATCGCCCTCGTGAATCAAGGCTTAGTCATAATCCTGAAAGGACGGGGAGGCGGAGGCGGGCTGGCCAGGAGGAGGAGGAGGAGGAGGAGGAGGAGGAAGGGGGTGAGGATGAGGAGGATGCGCAGGAGCCGGTGTGCACCTGCCGCACAGGTAGGGCGAGACCCGTTGCCAGGCGACGGCCAGGTGAAGGAAGGTGAGCTCATGCCGAGCCCGGAAGGGCCTCCCCGGCAGCGGTGGCGCCGGCGCCCCCTCCCGCGCTTGGCGCAGCCCCGCCGCGCGCCTGGGGCCGGGAGGGCTCCGCTGCTGCCACGGGGCTGCGCCTCCACCCCCACCCGCCCACCCCCGCCGGCACGTCCTGCGCTTCCGTGTCGCTGCACACGGGCGCCGAAGGCAGATCCAGGTAGCCGCGCTGAGGTGGGGCTCTGCGATCCCTTCGGGTCTTCCTGGCTGGCCGAGTCCTGGCGCGTTGGAGCAAGCCCCCCCCCGCATGGAGTCACGGGGGGGGGCTCACGCGGAGTCCCAGCGGGCGGGGGGGGTGGCAGTGTGGACTGCAGCCTACAGAAGCTTCTGCCGTGGAAAAACTTGTGAGGCTTCCGGGTGCCGCAAGGCGCTCCGTGGTTTGGGCTTCAACGCCCCCCTCTCTCTCCCCCCCGCCCCCCCGTTCCTCCATGCCAGGCTGTTGGCGTGTTGTGGTGGGGGCAGGATCGCCGTTGGGGGCAGAGACGCTTCCAGCCGGCCTTCCGGAAGACGACGACGCGGGGGGTGGGGGGATGCCGTCGGGCACCCTGTTGGAGCCTTGGTCAGTGGGGACCACCCGCCCCGATCACGGCTGAGCCAAGGGGCTTTTGGTGTGCCTCCGACAGGGCTGCAAGAACTGCTCTGTGGCGGGGAGGGGTTCTAATGCCGTTCTGGGACTACTGCTGGTGACCTCTTCTGTTCACTGGGTGGTCTGCGTGTCTACGCTGGTGTAAGCCCCATTGCCCTCAGTGGGGCTTACTCCCAGGGAAGTCTAGGTGTCCACGGATCTTAAAATGAGACTTCCGTGGTGGCTGAGGGAGGGATCTGGTAGGGGAGTCTCTCCGTGGCAGCCTTTTTTTAAAAGGATGCATTAGAGCCCTTCTATCTAGGCCTGTCAGTTGCCATTTTTAATAACTGGATTTATTGTTTTAATTTCTTTACCGCGGGTTCCTGCCTGGGAGGTGGGGCGAGGATGGGGACCCAGTGTTTGAGGGTACTGTGAGTTCTTTCTGCGGCTGCCATGAGACGGACTTTCTGGTGGGCAGGAAGCGGCGGTTCTCATTCATCAAATTCTCATCTTTCCTTCACCATCTCAAAAAAATAATAATCTCAAAATATTCTTCACCATCTCAGAAAAAGCACCTTCATTAAGGTTGACTGGAAGCAGCCAAAGTGCTGGAGGTGGATCAGCTTTGGTCATTGGTTGACAGGCAGAGTGCTGAGTGACCACAAAATGGTTTCTGCAGGAATGGATTGACCTGGCGCACACCTGTGCCAGGATGTCCCCAGGTGTGGTGTGTGTCTGCCAGGCCACTGAGGTGTATAAAAAGGCTTCCCTTTAATTTGGTCGATCTGTGGCCTTCCTGATGTTGTTGGACTCCAGTTGCCATCATCCCTGACCATGAGCCATGCTGGCTGGGGCTGATGGTAGTTGGAGTCCCAACAGCATCTGGCACCAAAGGTTTCCCCCTCCACTTCAAAAGCCAGGGCTCCTGAACGGTGCTGTAGGGCTGACCTGTATTTCCCATTAACACTTTAGATCCTGGAACCCTCGAAGTTTGTGGAGTGGGTGGGGGTGGGGTGGGGAGCTGAGATGTCTCTGCTGACTCTGAAGGTGGGTGTGGGGGGTGGAGTGTCTGTTCAGAAAGCCAAGCTTCATCCCTGCTGCCTGTTGTTGTGGGGGCTCAAATAACTTGGAATACTCTGACTAGTAAAAGGACATCTTTGCAAAAGGGCTGCATCTTTAAGGCGACGCTGGCCAGAGGTCGTCTCTTCTCCTGTCACTGTGGGCGCCTCCTTGCATTTTTCATGTGCAGCAGGGAGCGCGGCAGTTTAGCCTGCTTCCTTCCTCCCCCCCCCCCCCCCCGCAAGCACCGCCAAAAGAGCACGCCTGCCCGTCTCCCTCCGCAGACTTCAGCAGCTGAACAAGCTCTCCTTCTCTGCCCCCTGAGCTTGGGCTGGGGGAGGTCCTGGGATCCTTGCCTAAATACCTTGCTCAGATTGCTTTGTGAGGAGATAAACTTGACTCAAGCTCCCATAGGTTTGTCCTGCCGCTCTGCAGTTTCTGCCTCAGTTCTGAGCGTGGGCCCAAAGTGGACTGGCGAAAAGCGGTGCTGCCCCCCCCCCTTGAGCTCCCACACCTGAGCGCCCGGATTGTGTTCCTGGCTGTGAGCGCTGGGTGGGGGCAGCCCTTTGCTGATGCGCTGCGGGCCCTCGGATCCTTTGGAAGGGTTGCGTAGGCCACGGATGGGGCTGCCTCGGGGAGTGTTGGCTACTGGGGGAATTAGGTTTGGGGACTCCTTCTTGAGCGCCCGAAGTGTGGCCTCCTTGTCATCCCAAGCGGGCTGTCTAAGGGAAGCCAGCTTTCTTAGCTCCACATTGCAGGTGGCAAGGCGGAGGCAGCTGGTCATGGAAGTGGCGAGATGTGCACGGGGGCTTGTGCCCCAGAGCGCCGTCCTGAGCCCCTGCCAACTTCTGAGCATGCACACCGTTGCCTTTGCCCAGGGCTAGGACTCACTGGGCAAGCGCTGCCGGCTTCCCACTCCTTTCTCAGTGTCGGAAGCGCAGGAGGGGGCGGATTCTTCCGTTCTCAGCCGCCTGGGGTTTGACCTTGTTTTCCATGCCCAGGGTGAGCAGTGTTTCTGCTGGCGGGGGCAGGGTGGCTCCACCAGCACCCTCTCCCCAGGGAGGAAAACTGCACTTGGGGCTCCCTTCTGAGGCAGGCGGGGGGGCTCCCCCCACCCAATCTGTCTTTTCTTTCCTCTGCTTCATATTTAAGCTTGCAGGGTGGTTTCTCTTCCCCCTCCCCTACCGTCTCTAAGCAACTCCTCATACGCTCAGAAAACACTCAACACTTTGGAAATATGCACAAAATTCAAAGTTTATCTGGATTTGGGGAGGGGGGATGATCGCCAAGAGTTTAGCCCTCAGGGCCTTACCTGGAGAAATCCTGAAAGCCACGTGAAAGGAGAAGCACCCACCCACCCCGACCACTGAAGGGTAAACAACAGCATTTAAAAGTCGAGCACAATTTGGCTGAACTTCTATGTTTTTCGCAGGTTGTAAAATTCAGCCATCCTTGGCATAGAATTTTGCCTTTATTTCAGAATCCGGACGGCCGCCTCTCTGCTCTCATTTCTGCCTCTCCTCAGCCGCCATCCCAAGCCGCCTGCCAAGCAGTGGCCCAATTTGCCTGACTTCTCTGCCCCCCCCCCTCGTCGGCCTTGATGCAAAGCCCAAGGCAAGTTCCCCTTGAACACTCAAACCCTGCGCAGATGTTCAACACATGTGTCTGTGGGAGGGGGAAGCGCACGGTTGTGGTTGTGGAGGCTCAGCCTGCCCGTTTGCTACATCCTGCGTCCACATGTGCAATTGAACGTTTACCCAGGGACCTACCAGCTGATGTGGTTTTTGCCCTGTGCAGATTTGTTTTCCCTACCTGTGCACATCTGGGGCTCTGTGCAAATGCTCTGGCAGGTGTGTGGCATCTGGTATGTGGAGAGAGTTGGTTGCTGCCATGATCTCCCTCCCTCCCTACACCCACCCACCCACCCGGAAAAGAACATCTGTGTGTGGCTACGGTCCGTTAGAATACAGCGCAGCGTTGAGAAGAGGCAAAAAAAAAACCCTCCGATTTCCCCACGTAGGGCTGGTTCAGAGAGGCTCAGGTTGCTCTGGCTGCAACGGCATCCGTGTCCAGGGGAGCACACGTGGGATCTGCCCGCAGCCGCGTTGAGAGACTCCGGTGTTGGGTTCCCCACACACACACAGCTTGTGTGCCAGGAAGAGCGCAGGGTCTCTTCTTCCACAGGTCCTGGGCAAGAGTCCATTAGTCTGCGGCCTCTTTCTAGTGCCGGCCCTTAAAGTCCAAACAGCGTCCAGCACGATAACATACGCAGCCATGTGCCAATGCTTAGAATCACAAGCGCACAGCAAAGCGTATAGCAACTAAGGCTGTGCAGTGTCAGAACCCCACCCACCCACCCAGATGCCACGTAGGGCCACCCTTGACTTGAAAATGCAGTCAGAACTGTGCTGGACTCTTTAGCACCAGGGTCCTGGACAGGTAGTGAAGGGCCCTGATCCCAGCCGGCGGATGTCCTCTATATTGGACGGGTCAGGAATAGGAGGGCCGTCCAGTGCATAAGACCGGTGGAGCTTCTGCCCACATGTGCCGCCTTTGAGCCCAGGGCTAGCAGAGCAGTGGAGGGGGGCAAGCATGGCCTGACTCAAGGGACATGGTGGCGGGCAGAAGGTGGGGGGCAGGAGATCTGGCTATTTGTGAGATCGGAGTCACCTTGTGTGGCTTGTTTTGGATGGCAGCTGTGGGCTCCTCAGCGCCTTCCCCTTGCCCAGGCAGGGTGGCCGTTCCATCCAGCTTGCCAGAGCCCCTGCTCAGATTGCCCTCGAAGGCAGCGGAGGACTGGGTGGCAGGGAGGCGGCTGGGTCCTGCACGGGAAAAGAGCGGGTGGGCAGGGGGTGCTCATCGGCTCCAGTGAAGGATTGTGGGGTGGAGGAAGCCGCAGGCTGTTGTCGAAGGCCAGATCTCTCCCTGTTGCCGCGTCCGAGTTTGGCAGAGAGCTGGATTTCCTGGCTTCCATCTACCTGGGAGCAGAAGTCGGTGCTGCCACCTCGCTTCCCATTATGCAACTGCCTGTCCGGAGCTTCCCTTGTAGGGCTTCCAGGAAGCAGGAGTCTGCCTTGAGGGCCTGTGAGGGGGGGGGGGTGGGCGGGCGGGTTTCCCCTTCAGCGTTTGACAGAGACCTGTGATACTTTAAGAGCGTGTTAAAAGTGGCTGCAAACTGGCAGAAGTGTTTGGAGGAGGAGGAGGAGGAGGAGGAGGAAATGACGTCATGGAGGTTGTGGAACAGGGCAGAGCTGCCGGCTGAGCCCGTGACTTGGCTGGTAGCAATGCGCCCCTCCCTCCTCCTCCTGAGGTTCACTCATGATCCTTGGTGGCTAAGCAGACGAAAGTAGGTTACAGAAAAAGAGAGCGAGAGGCAGGCAGGCAGGCAGGCTCCTGCCACCTCCTCTTCCTTCTGGTTGGAAATGTAGGGCACATAGATGCAGCAGGAGGGGATCCACACACTGGCTCTTCCGTGCACCTGGTTGAACCACAGAAAGCCTGCTCTCTTGTGGTTCGCTGGCCGTGGTCGCAGGAAAATTGCCGGGCTGGCCTCCGTTCTGCGTTAGCAGCGTCCCAGGGCCTGCGACAAGCAATAGCCACTGTGTGTCTCCCTTAAGGGCCGCAAGCGAAGGCCTAAATCGTGCCTAAAAACTGGGACCCACATGGGTTTGTGAATTGGGGCTGGCTGGTGAAGGCCCTTCGTGTTTCTCCTTGCTCCTGAGGTGACTGGCAAGTGTTGCTTGTGTATCCCCATAGCCACACCGCCAAGGGCAGATCTCTGCTGCCAAGCACCGTGACAATAAGCTGGTCGGGGCTCAGAGTTCAGTCTAAGCTGCTGCACTTTGGGAAATATTCACATGGGGCAGGAAAAGCTCCGTAGGTGGCCCGGAAGTCTCCGTGCCCCTGGCAAGCACACCCACGTGACTTATTACATGTCTACAGTGGTGCCCCCAGGGCTGTTTCAGTCACAGGCAGCCAGGAAGATGTACAAATTACGGCAGGAAGACACTGTGCCACAGTTCCAAAATGCCAATGGGACGCACGGCGCATCCGTGGAGACAAGTGTTGGTTCAAGCCCAGCTCATAATCCTTGGACAACTGTCTGGTGGCCCTCTGGCTTCCAGGAATGTTCCATCCCCATGGATGGGAGCCATTGGTCCGTGCTGTGGGCCAAGAGCTGATCTGTGACTACCCCAGAAGAGTCAAAGTGGGCTGAACGTGGCCACACAAGGAGGCCTCAGTGGCTGAGCGCCACGTCCAAAGAACCTGGTTTTGCTGAGAGGCAAAGAGGCAGGATTCTAGTCCCTGGTGGCCATGAAGACCCCCTGTGGAGCAACGTGGGTGGGCTGCCTGCTGGCGCCCATCTGTTAGGAGGAGCTGGCTAAGATTCGGGGGAGGGGTTTTTCCCCCTTCCCCAGGGTGTGCAGACACGGACGGGCCACTGCCAAAGAGTGAAAGTGGCCCTCGACCGCATATGAGAGCGTGGCAGTTGTATCGTTCGTACTGGCTGCAGAGTTTGGCATGGCCAGGGGAACTGCTAAGATGGCCATGGTTCCCTGAGCGCGCCGTTTGGGCCACGTGGGCAGGAGAGCCAGCCATGCCAGGGTGGGAAGGCATGGATGGGGGGGGGAGCTGCTCCCCCAGGTGTGCCTGCAGTGGTGACTGATCAAAGGGCTGGGGGGGGGGGGAGGATGGCAGCATATGGCATCGTCTGGCATCAAGGATGGGGCGGGGAGAGTTGGGGAGAACCCGTGCCCCGGGTTGCAGCCCTAATGTGCTTTGTGGTTTTGCCTTCGCACCCTGTGGGCCCCATGCTTGCGCCCTGCATTTACAAACACACACGCTCCCCCCACCCCGAGACACCTCCGCTCGCCCCTCCCCCCTCAAGCCCACTGCAGCTTTGCGGCTTCACAGAGCGTTTCTGGCTTATTTTGCTGGGGCAGGAGGAGGGAGGCGGCCAGCTGGCCGTCTTTTCCACTCCTCACCGACTGGCGTAAGTTGAGTCTCCAGAAAGTGCGTGAAGGTTGTTTATTTCATTGCCTTTAATCCATGTGGAATTAGGTCAGGCTAATTGGAAGCATCCGTTGGAAATAATTGGATGGGGCAAGAGAGTGAGTGGGGGGGAGGGGGGCCTCCATCCGCCAGTCGTGGAAGGCCTCCTTCGTGTTGGCGGCTGCTGCTGCTGCTGCTGCTGCAAGAGTGGCCGTCCCTGGGGACAGTGAACAGATATTCACAGGCGTGCTAATTTGCACACTCGGCCGTCTGTTTCTGGTTTACCCCACGGAGCATTTGGCATCTAGAACGGATGAATAATAACAAGGTTGTTCCTCCGCAGGACTCGGTCGTTGCCCAGGCAGCCTGGGCCTGCCATGTCCCCCCTCCCTGGAGAGACCGCTCCCCCTGCGTGGCCAGAGTCCCCGTGGCTCTCTTGGCCCACGGAGTGGAGCGTGTGCCTAAACCGGGGCCCAGGGAGTGAGGGGCTGCCGGGGCCCCTGGTTTTCACGGTCCAGACCCCCTTCACCAGAAGGCCTCCACCCCCACCCTGTGTGCACCGGGAGCAGCAGCCCTTTCGGGTGGAGAAGAGCCGCTTCCGTGGTGCCTCCTTTGCCCCTTCTTGTGGAGTGGGGAGGCCACCGCTTCCGTGGCGCCCTCCTCTCCTCTCCCCTGGGCCATTTGCGCTGCACGGAGGCCGCTGGTGCCTCCACCTCTCTCTCCCGCTCCCTGGTTATCAGCCCAGAGAATGGTGAAGTGTCTTCCAGGAAATATCTATTTATATAGGCCGATGTTTCTGAAGCACCAGATCAAACCCCAACCATGTGTGCGCGCGCACGCGCACACGCACAGGCCTTGCTCTGAAAACACCGTCAGATTGTTTCAGTGCGCTTGAACTTCTCCATGTGGTGGCAATTAATCTATTCACGAGGGCGGAATGCAAACTCTTTATTCTGAGCTGGAGCTCTCAATTAATTGTGCAAGGGGGGGACCTTGTTTGACCCCAGCTGTCTCCTGCGCTGCAGCATCAGAGCCAACGTGACGCCCTCGTCAGAGGGCTGCAGTTCGGCCAGGATGAGCCGAGCAGATCCCCGCATGGCTGGGTGATCACAGGCTGCGATCACACTCCCGGTCTAACCTGATTTGCAGCTGAAAACGGGATGGGGACCCCCACAGACTCTTTCCTGCGCTCCTTGGAGGCAGGCTAGTTGGGATGGGGAGGATGTAGTGGCACTTGGAGGACTGGGAAGCCTGTTCTCCCAAGGAGCTGCAGAGTTTGGGAGGTGATCTTTGGAGAGGGCTCCGTGTGAAGCGTGTGTAGACGGTGCCCCCTTCCACCACCCCCACCACCCTGGGCCAGGCTTTTGAGGGGGGGTGCGCATAAACTCAGGACCATCTGTTTCCCCCAGTCAGAGAAGCTGTGCTAGGAAGCACCCAGGGCCTCCACCTCAGCCCAAGGATATTTTGGGGGGATTCAGAGCATGTTTGAGCATTAAAATCCCCAGAAGGCAAAATGGGCTTGGTGCGGTTTGACTCTGACTCCCACGAGCCCCAGTGGTCATGGGGGTGGTAATCCAACAGCAGAGGCTGGTGACTCCAATGGCAGTGGGGTGTCAGCTCCAGGTCTCAGCAAGAACTCTAAGAGGAGCCCTGGGCCACCCCCCACGCCGCTCTCTGCCCCTTGGACAGCTCCGTCTGAGTTTTGACTGCGACACGGAGCAGCTGCCCCACTGACGTCGGAGCCCCCCGCCTCCACTGCCTCCTCAGGGTTAGTGGTGCCCCGCCCCAGGTGTCGTGGCTTGCCGTGCTGAGTGGCCCCGTGGGCTGGGCCCTCCCTGGGGAGAGTGGAGAAGCGGCGTTCTGCTGCCAGGGCTCCCCCCTCCCGCAGGGCCAAGCTCTTCCCTCCCACCCCTGGGACTGGCTGGGTCGGCCTTCTGACCAGGGCAGGTGGCCCCCCAAGCAGGTTTGCCCTTGGCCAGAGGAGCATCGCAAAGGGCTGTGTGTGTGTGTGTGTGTGTGTGTGTTCGCCATGGGTTGCTGTGTGGGACTTACCCTGCCCCCTTTTTTTCCTTTCAAGGGAGCCTGTGGACTCGTGGCGAACGCCAGCAGCGTCTGCACGACTAGCGAGAGCCTTGCCTAGGTGAGGCACCATGTCTACTGCTGGCATCGCGGCTCCAGAGATGAGGCTGCCTTTGAAGACTGGCTTTCTCCACAGCGGCCAAGGCCTTGGCGGCCTGAAGACCTGTTGGAGCAGCCACGGCGGCGGGTTCGAAAAGTGAGTGCTGCTCTAGGCGGGTGCTGGGTGCCTCAGAGGCTTCCCTGAGGGCCTTGCTTCCTTTACTGATGCCCCCCCGCTCTGGCCCCCTCTTCTCTCCCGCAGCTCTTTCTTCAACATGGACCCTGTCACCATGGCCTACAGCCTGGACCCATCTGCGCAGCACCGCTTGATGTCTGTCGGTAGGTTCACCGTCCGTCCGTCTGTGTGGGTGTTACGTGGTGGCTTTTATAGGGGTGGGGAGAATTTCCTGCCAGTGGCTGTATTCCCTTGCGGGTAGCGTTTTCAGACCGCCACGTAGGCGGTGGGTGGGTCCGGTCACCAGCCCCACGCATTTGCTCAAGGGGCCGCCGACAGAGGGAGGCGTGAAGATCCAGGGGGGCCCTGCGGCCTCCCTCTGTCTGTCTGTCTGTCTCTCTCCCCCCCACATCCCCTCTCTGATGCTCATCTTCGCTCTCTCACTCGCCAATTCTTGCACGTGGGCACCACAGCCTTTGCCACCTTCGACCTGTTGGCCTTGAAGGTGCCACGGGATAATGGCTGAGCTCCGCAAGGGAGGGGGTGGTCCCCGCCTGGGTGGCCCTTTGGAGTCTCTGCAGCCAAGGGCGACGGGCCTTTTGCTCCCCGGACCTTGGCCTGTGCTGTAGTGACGCAATGTCTTGTGGGAGAGCTGCCAAGGATTCCTTCACAGCCACTAGTGGCAATTGAGAGCCGTCATCGGCGTAAATGCCTGGCCCCACGGATGGATACAGGCGTGTCTCCATGGGGAAACACAAGGCTATGACACACGGACTCCACGATTGGCCCCACCCAAGCGTGGCCTCCTGTCTGTGGAGCCTCGCTGTGGGGCCTTTCTGAGTCGAGGCTCTCGTGTGGTCGGGCGCCTCGGAGGCCTGCCTTCAAGGGCAGAGTGCTGCCCCCAGAGTTGTCCCCCGTGCCCCGTTGCACATGGGTTCCCACGTGGCTGTGGCTGCTGTAGGGCCGCTGGAGCTTCTTGTTGAGAGGAGGGTCCCGTGGGGATTGGGTCAGGGCTGGTGGCACTGCAAGGATCTCGTGAGCCTTGCAGAGGCTGCCCGTTGCCTCCCAGGGATGGCCGGACACACAGTTTTGTGTCGGCTGAGCAGATTTCCAGTTGGGATGCCTGGGTGGGTGGGTGTGGGGGGGGTGTTGCCGTGGCCTTTCCAGCATCTGACTGGCCACCGCTGGGCCTCGTTTCCTCTGATTCTGCCATCCCCTCGTGTGCTTATTCGCTCAACGTGGCTTCTGAGGTGAGGCGCCGTCTCCCTCGAAAGGAGCAGCCACGATCCATGAACCGACATTTCAGGGCACCGCTGTTGTCGTCGCCTTCCCTCCCTGCTTGTGCACTTCTCAGAAGCGTCTTTTGGGACGAGGGGGACCTTTGGCCCCGATCCAGCTGCCTCCCCTTCCTCCTGATGAAAAGAAGTGGGTGGGGGGTGGAATGCTTCCTTGCTTGAGACGTGTGCCCTTACCTGTCGCCCTCTCTCCTCCTAGGCCACGCTTCCTATCCTGACGCCTCCCAAGGCCACGGCCGTGCAGAGAGTGGCTGCCACGCCTCGCCCAGCCCTCCTCTGCTGAGCCCCCCGACCGAGAGGCCCACTTCCGACCCAGGGGACGGCATCCTTCCCGGCTTCGGCAGGCTGTCCCTCGACCCGAGCGGGGCTCCCGACGCGACGCCTCCCCTCACCCCTGTGAAGAGTGGGCCACTGCCATTGCTGCTCTTCCCGCCCGGGCCTTCGAGCGAGCGGAGCGCCCGGCCGCTGCCCCCGCTGCCCCTGGCCCAGGACCTGCTGCTGGACGAGGTGGACAGGGAGGTGGAGTTCCTGACTGGTTCCGACACGGACTTTCTGTTGGAAGGCGGTGGCGGCGGCAGCAGCAGCAGCAGCAGCAGCCCGGCCTTTACAGCCGCCTCTCATGGGAGGCTCAGCTTCAGGGGCTGCGGGCAAATCAACTACGCCTATGCTGCTGATGCCCCCACGGGGCTGGCGCCCGAGGAGCCCCCACCCACCTCCGTGAAGCAGAGCGGCTGTGCAGCTAGCGCTGGCCCTCCACCGCCCCCGCCCCCCCCTGCGCAGCAGCTGCACCGGCGCTTGCGGCGTTCGCATTCCGGGCCCGCCGGCTCCTTCCACAAGCCCGTGGCACGGGCCTCGAGCCACGTCCACGGGGCCTCCCCCAGCTCCGGCGAGGAGAAGCCAGAGGTGCCACCCCGGGCGCCTATCCCGCCCCGAGTGCTGAAGCCGGACTACCGCCGGTGGTCGGCCGAAGTGGCTTCCTGCGGTGAGGAGGAGAAGCCGCCCCGCGTGCCGCCGCGGGAGCCTCTCTCGCAGAGCCTCTCCCGCACCCCGAGCCCCAAGAGCCTGCCCTCGTACCTCCACGGCGTGATGCCGGCCACGCAGAGCTTCGCCCCTGACCCCAAGTACGTCAGCAGCAAGGCCCTGCAGAGGCAGCACAGTGAGGGCTGCTCCTCCAGCAAGGCCCCCTGCATCCTGCCCATCATCGAGAAGGGCAAGAAAGTCAGCTCCACCCACTACTACCTGCTGCCCGAAAGGCCGCCTTACCTGGACAGGTACGAGAAGTTCTTCCAGGAAGCGGAAGAGGCTAGTGGCGACTCTGCGGAAGGAGGGCGGCAGCAGCAGCCGTGAGGTGAGGAAGATGCCTCAGCCGGCCCGTGAAGCGCAGGCACTCGCCTTGTGTGGTGTCTCCGGAGGAGGAGGCCTGGCGGCGAGACCTTCTCCAATGGCGGCCTGCTCCTGGACTTGGCTACGCTCCTCGGCGCCCTCTTCTCACAGGTCTGCTCAGGAGGAGGCTTGGAGAAAGACTGGCACGTCCGTAGCCCCGGTTGGCCCATTGGTCACTCTTCTGGAGCAGTGTATTTAGGAACTCCCCTGTGTGGGCAAGGGACAGCCGTCCTGCGAACGGGGCAGCGGCTGAAGCTGAAGGCGCAGGCAAAAGTGCACTTTTGGAACACTGGCTGGGCCCATGGGGGGGGGATGGCTTTCTGCATGGGGGCTGGGGCCATCAACATTCTTCCCCAGCCCGTTTCCCCGTCTCTGCCCCGGGGAGGCCTGTCCTTCTGTGCCAGGAATTGCCCTCCTGGGGGACCAAGAAATTGGGGGTTGTCTGCCAGCCATGCCCAGACTTTGCAGACTTTGGGCGGTTGTCTTTCTGCGGTCACGTCTTTGGGGGACCTCACCTGTGGTGCCTGTAGGCGCCTTTCCTCCCACCAAGGGAGTCAAAGGGGCTTGGGCACAATCCCATTGGCTGTCTTCCGGCTGGGACCAGCACACGCCCATCTCTCCCGGCCTGCAGTTGTCCTCCCCATCACAGACCTGAAGAAGGGTTTGTGTGAATCCTTCTGAATCCATGGCACGTCTTTGCAGTTGCGTAGCAGCCGTGGGGTTTGTGTTGCTGCGCGTAAGCTAAGAGAAGGGGCAGCCTTGTAAATGGGGGTGGGCGGGCGGGCGGGCAATAGACCTTTTAAAAATAGGACCAACTTCTGTCCTCCGGGCAGAAAAGGTGTTTAGACATAGCAAAGTGGCACAAGCTGGTCTTGGGCCTGAGTTCCGGTTCAGTGTTTTCTGCAGGGAGGGGGGAGCGGCGGAGTTGTGTGTGCGCGCAAATGCTGCCTTCCCTCTGGAAGGTGGCCAAGGCCGCCCCTTCCTCCCCTTTTTGAACCTCAGTTGTAGGCAGCCTCTCTTTGACCCCTTTGGGGTTCAGCAAAAGGTGCTGCGTTTATCCCTGCATGCTCTCTCCTCCTCCCCTCCCCTCTCTGCCCCATCAACTGCTCAGCAATCCCACGCCCAAAGGGAAAGGTGCTCTCTGGCGGAGGTCTGGCTGTGGCTGTGGTCTTCCAATGGACATAAGCACAACTGTTTACAGTTTAAAAATACCTGCTGAATGGGAGTTTTTTCTGAAACTTCTGGAAAAGCTGACTTGGTTCTAATACAAACTAAATGAAGGCAACACAAACATTCTAGAAATAATGCACTAAGAGGTATGTATCAGATGTACAGTATTGAGGAAGAATTATGATGCTCACTTTGTATTTTGGATCTTGCCATGTCTTGAATTTAATAAAGTTATTATGTCCTTATTTATGACAACGTGGCGTCTCTCGCCTTTCTTGGCCGGCCCGTGTGGGATCCCGTCTCCTTTCGATGGAGTTGCTGAGCGCTCCGTCTTCCCCCGGAGACGTGCGCGGTGCAGGAGGCCTGATTCTGCAGTTGCAAAACAGCGCTGGCACTTGGTTCATCTTGGGGAGTGTCTCTCGGCTCCCCAGGGGAGCCAATGAGGAGCTCCATAAAATCATGCTATGTGCCTTATCAAGATTGGGCAGGGCGCCAAGACGGCATCCTTCCGATGCCTCCCATCATGGGTGTGGGCAGGAGGTGAAACTCCCAGAGAGAGAGGGGGGGCAAGGGCAGCTCTCTGCCCGACTGGGGAGTGCGTGATGGGGCCAGGTGAGCCAGCCAGGAGGGACCACTTTTGGGCAGGGACAAGGACGCCCTCTCCAGCAGAGACTCAGCTGCCCTATTGTCCCGCAAAGTGTGTGTGTGTGTCCCTGCGCATGTGTTTGGGGGGTGGGGGGGGAGCCTGGTGCCCTGGCTCAGCCCATGTGTATCACTCATGGGCTTGTCTTGTCCTGGAGTGGTCTGACTGGGCAGGTAGGAAGGCCCTGGGAGAAGGAGCAGCGGAGGGCTCTGGGAAGGAAGCAGCAGAGGGGAGAAGGGCTGGAAAAGAGGCCTGTGTTCACCGATTGCTGGGGAGCGTGGGCGGGAGGCTGCTGTTGCGCTCATCTCCTGCTCGTGGGTTTCCTGCAGGCAGCTGGTGGGCCACTGCGTGAGCAGCGTGCTGGGCTAGATGGGACTCTTGACCTGATCCTGCACCAGGGCCCTCCGTATGTTCTTAGGTGGGCCCGTTCCGTCCTGTGGCCGTAGTTCAGTTCGCGCCTCTCTTTTCTCCATGGCAGCTCCAGCTGGGTTCCCTCCATTCAAGTTGAATACTATGCCTCAAATGGTCTACATCATATGTGAAATCCCCTTACTTATACCTGGCAAAACTTTTCAAAAACATTGTTTGGCAAATGTCTCCACCAAGGATATCCCTGAAAAGGATGCACCTTCCAATTAAAGAAGGTGGGCTTTGCCTTCCCAGATCTTGCTCTATACCATCGGGCTTACCTGCTGATCTGTACCAAACTTTGGTCTTGTCCACTTAGATTTGATTTTCCGCCTTGGTTAGTTTTGGAATCTTCTTGTCTGGATCGTCTTTCCAAGTGGGTGGCGTTAGATTCTCAACACACTAAGGAGGACAAAGCTCCTCCCACAATTTTGGTGGTTAGAGAACTAGGGTGTATAATGCCAATTGCACTTTGACCCATTTTCCCATGCTAAATTGACTTCATGGGGAAATCCAAATTGGAAAGAAAATGTTTTTGTGGCGGACCTGGACAAGCAATGATTTTTACCCTGGATCAATTATTGGCTGTTGATGAATTTTTGTTATTTTCAACTTTGTGAGATAAATTTGAATTGCCTGCTACAGCTGAGTGGCCGTGCTCGCAAATGCAATGTTTGCCCCACGCTTCACGTTTATAAATGGAACAGGGAATGGGAAGGTCCTAGTTTATCTAATCAATGGACTGCTGTTTTGCCATCGGTAGCGGATATGTCTCTGGACCTCCAGTTATGTCTTATTCAGCAAAAACATTTGTTTTGGGTCTGCAAAGCATCTCTTTAGCAATGGTCACCAGCAACATTTGAAAGAGTGGCATACAGGCACCGTCGAAGAACGGACTTCTATTTGGCCTGTTTTTATTGAGGCTTATGTGTAATTTACCCCCTCGCCCCTTTTTTCATTTAGAGCTTTGAAATATTTGCAACGGAGGCCTTTCAAGTATGTCGTTACACTTGCATTCCTTTTGTTTTTGTTTTACTGTTTTGTTAAAACTTACAATAAAAACTGATTTTAAAAAGAAGAGAACTTCTGAATCAATGCTTTAATTTTGCACAAAGCTACAACAGGTGGCCTCAAGCCTGCTTGTGATGCTGCTTTTAAAAAACCGAACGGCCGTGGCTGCGCACGGAGAGGCTGACGTCTCTCACGGGACCTTTTCACCATCCAGCCCACAGCATAAAATAGCACTTGACCCTTCAGAATGCATTGCACAGCGATTGATTGATTTTGAAACTGCTGGAGATTTATAGTCTGAAACCCCCACAGGGCGATCCTGCATGGGCCGTGGGGCTGATCGGAGGCTGGCGCGCCCAATGCCCACAGCGCCCAGCTCCAGAGCGGGTCTAAATTTCTGACAGGCTGGGGGCAGGGGCATCAAGGGAGAGAGAACTTTGGGACCGGCAGTTCTGGAGCCTCCGCCATCCTGTAACTCCGTCCTCCCCCTTTCCCCTTCGGAGCAGGGAAGGGAATTTTCTGCAGGGTGTGGATGAGTGATCCAAGATCAGAACTCTGGTCTCTGACCTTAAAGGAGGATTCCTGTTTTATCCTATGTCTTGGAGGTCATCCAGTCCAGTCCCCTGGTCAGGGCAAGAATCTTTCAGCAACGGTGTCCCTGCTACCTCCAGCGAAGGAGAGCCCCCGCACCCACCCCACCCACCCTGGGCAGAGTCTGCTCCCCTGTCGAGCTGCTACAATGCTTCTCCTTCGTGCTGAGTCCAGATCCACTCCCCTGCAGTTTCCACCCCTTGGTTCTGGTCCTGCCCTCTGGAGCAGCGGAGAAGCGCGCTTCTGCCTCTTCTGCCTGACAGCCCCGCAGGCTTTCCAAGGCCGCTCTCGCATCTCCCTTCACGTGTTCTGTTCTCCAGGCTAAATGCCCCTGGCTCTTCCAACCGCTCCTCCCCGGTCCTGGTCGCCCTCCCCGGGAGGGACACGCTGCTCCCGGCATTGCTCCCAGTGAAGAGCCTGGGCAGATGGGTGTGGAGGTGCCCGAGGGCCCTGGCCACTGGTGCTCTGGCAGTGGGCAGATGCCTTCTCTCCCTCCCTCCCTCCCTCTCTCCCTCCGGGGGCTTGTCAAAAGCCATTGTCCGGTTCCAGCTCTGCCCCCCCCCCCCCCGCCCTGCTGTCTGGATGGCCTGGCCCAGCCTGGGCTGGAGCCTCTTGCGCTTTGGGGGCAGCGCACAGGCGCTCCTTTGCTCATCCTGCTGCCGACCGGGGCGTGATGGGGCTTGTCAAGGCCTCCTATCTTGCTTGTGCAAGGAGCTGCTCAATCGCTGAGTGAGGTATTTGGCAACCGCAGAGAGGGCTGGGCTGGGCTGGGTGATGATGCCTCAAACGGCAGGCAGGAAGGCGGAGATGCTCTCCAGGAAGCCAGAGTGGCGGCGACGTGGGCCGCCTCCTCCTCCATGGAGGTGCTGGAAGAGGCCGTCTCCTCCTTGCCCGGCCAAGGGAGCCCCGGTGGTGGGTGAGTGGGTGCGCGGGTGGGTGGCTTGGCTGCCCCGCCCCGCCCCGCCCCGCCCCTGTGCTCACCTTGGCCCGCTTTAGAAACGCAGGCTTATCAAGCAGACTCGCAGCTTCTGCCAGGTGTAATGACCGTGATTGCTAGGAATCCAGGGGCTGACCTAGTCATTAGCCCTTTTGTCTGGGCAAAAGCAGGAGTTCTCCTCTTCCACCCATCCTGTGGAGTAATTGGGGCCTTGTCTAATCCCTGCCCACGCACCAATTTCCACCGGCACGTCATTTCCTTCTTACCCTCCCCCCACCCGAAATGACATGTGGAAACCACGTCTGCAGCCAGCCGCTTGTGCAACCCGGCTCTGCTATCTCTGCACGCTGCTGAGCTGCACTGAGTTGTGCAAAGGCCGCCCCTCCGCCTCGGCGGGAGCAGCCACAGGCACCCAGGGCCACAGCGCAGCAGCCTCTACGTTCAGCCAGAAAAACCCCTTTCTCCGTGGAAGGGAAGACGCTGCCGGAGTGCTGTGCAAAATGGCCCTCGTCCTGGCTTGGAGAACCCAGAACCAATGACAACCAGTCCAATGTTGGTCAGCAAAGACAATTGGGTGGACGCAGCAAAGCATCCGCCCGGATCTGGAGACAAATGGGGATGGGGCCTGCTCTGGAGGGCCACCTGCCCGGTCCGTTACCCACCCACCCCAGTGACCCTTCTGCCACCTTAACTGCCTCCTGTGTGAGACTAGACCCTCTCTCTTCCCCCCCCCCGCTCTTTTGGCCACCAGGCCTGTTTAGTGAGCAGCTCATGAGAAAGGAAAATAAGCCTATGAGTTGAATGCCATTTCGCATGAGAGACGGTCCCTGGCAACCCTGGACCTTCTGTTCCCAAAGCTTTGGTCTCTGACTATTTAGTCTCTGTATTGGATTTCATTCTGTTTGGTTCCCTGACACGCAAGGGCGGCTTCGTGGTGATTGTGAGAGGGAAGGAAACGGTTTCCCACTTCCCCCATTGGCGTTGGGCAGCTTCTCGGCCAGGCCAGGGCAAAGGGGGTTTAGTTTTCACGAGGGACATCTAGGCACCTTATTGAAAAGCTCTCCGGTTTGCTCCTCCCATCCCAGAGAGGAAATGAGGCTGCCAGGAGGAGATTACATCAACCTCCAGCGAGCTGTGCATGCTGCCACTCGGAGCGTTCCAGATCCTGCGATAATTGCCAGCTAATGAAGGGCTTGGGGTGCTCAACAGCAGCAAGGAATGCAGGAGTGGGCGGTGCGTGAGACTCCCGGAGCGCTCGGCTCCTTCGCTGTGTTGGCTGCACTCCCCGGCACTACGGCCTTTGGGCTCAGCAGCCTGGTCCGCTCCGTCGGGGCCCAGAGCCTGATGGAGCCGGTGACCCTTATTATGCACCTCCCCACCTCGAGGGAGACTGTGCTGTCCTCACTGGGCCAGGCTGCCACGGAGGAAGCGTGGCATCGTTGCAGGAGGCGGAGCTGCTAATGGGCTCTTGGTCGCTGATATTTGAACCAGCCAGGCTGGGGCTGGGGGAGAGTGCATGGCTACCTGTCCCTCTCAGGTGGGCCCAGAGGACACTGGTGGTGGTGGGGGGTGTGGCACTTGTGGGAAGGCAGGGGTGCCGGGGGCGGGGGGTCCCACAGGGAATTAGGGTGGCCCGTGAGCCACATGGAGGCTGTCCAGCTACAGGGTAGCAGACGGAGGGGTGAGGGCGGGTGTTTGAGCATGCGCAGCCCACAGATGCCACCTCCTTGTGAGGGGTGCCCTTGGGTGGGGCAACGTGGCCCCTCCCTGCAGTCTCCTTCAGAGCTGCTGTAAGAATGGGGCACTGGGGTGGGGGTTGATTTCCATGGCAGCATTAAGAGCAGCTGGGTGCTGCCAGAGAGGCAGCCGGAACTGGGCACAGGCCGGAAGGCTCAGCCCCTAGGCGCCCTCTGGCGCTCCCTGTGCCTGCTGCGCAAGAAGCTGGCCACGCCAGGGGCAGCCACCCACGAGGTGCCCAGGCGCTGGGAGTTGGGTGCGCAGAGCCCACTGTGGAGGTGCCCGTGGGATGCCCACGTCCCACTAAGAAAGAGTTCCTGGGCCAGTTTTGGAGGCCGCTGAGCTCCCGCGTGGCAGCACTGCCCACCTCAGCCAGGTGATGCCTGTGGGTGAGCATTGTGAGAGGCAGAGGAGGGCGACGTCCTCTCTGCTGGCAATCCCAAGCCAGCCGCTCCGTTCTCAGCAGCCGTGCCGGGAGTGGGGAAGCAGCTTCTGCAGCCCCAGAACCCTTATGGAGCAGCAGCAGCAGGCAGACCTGCTCATCTCGAACTGGGTGAGCCTCATCCAGAAGGGTCAATCATGCCTGCCGGTTCTGCCAAGCAATAAGCAGCTGTCAGCGGCTCCCTTTTTAAATAAACCCGATGAGTTAAAAGTAGGTAACCAAACAAAAAACCCACCACCTATTTGTCTGGAAGTTGGCAACCTACATTCCTTCAGGAGGAGCTACTATGCCTGCAAATTTCATCCAGTCCTGACAAAAGGTTAAAAAGGTATAGAGCCATTTCCCAGGGATCGCCCCGTGGGGAGCCACAGAGCTTTGCATTTGCCAAAGGCAGGTTTTGATGTGGACCTGAATCGAACCGGGCGGCCTCCAAGGTGATCTCAGCCACATCGGGGCCATTAGCTGAGCCCTGGAGGCCAAACCAAACCAAGTTCACGCCCCACCCCCACCCCCCATGCCAACATTGTCTTGTTCCATTTTCACATCTTTATCTCACTGACGCCAGTTAAACAACGAGGCATAACTTTATTAACTTCAATATATTCATTATTCTAAGCAATTCAGAGAGACTGAGATTTGACCAAACTTTTAACCTTTTCTCTATTACTTCATATACTTTTGTACAATTGAATTTGAAAGGAAGTCTAGATCTGAATATTCTGCCATGAAATTCCTCTCATGTGGGGCAAGTGATTCTTAGGATTATTTCTCGTCTGAAGAAATATTCCCTTTCTGATTTACTATAGTTCACTTTATACTCTGTTTTTATACTAAAATAATCCAAGATAATTAATAACTCAGGAGGGATTGTTCTGGATGAGTTAGAGTGAATGAAAGGTCACCTGTGACTAAGGTGACATTAAAGGATGGTAGAACTAAATCCTGAAGCCTAAAACGTTGCCAGTGTCGAAGAGCCTCAGGGCTCCTCAGGGATTCCCTTCCGCCTCGCTCACTGCCAGGAGAATTGAGTTGATTCTTTACTAAGTATCTTTACTAAGATACTTGCTGATTGGGAACAAATGTACAATAAAAGCAAAACAAGAAGACAGTAAGAACTGTTGACTGTAAGAAGCAATCCGAAATCCGTATTAGTAGAATACCTTTATTAGCCCAACCAAAAGATCACAAGAATAATGTGTGAGCTTTTCAGATCTGTTCCTTAGGAAAGACATCACAAAAAACAGGTTGTGGGTGGGGGTGGGGGTGGGGGGAGTGTAATGTTCAGAGTCCCAAGATGACGTGGGAGGGAGCACCATGTACACTGATGGTGCTATATAAATAAATAAATAAATAAATAAATAAATAAATAATAATAATAATAATAATAATAATAATAATAATAATAATAATTTAGGCTCTGCAGGTCATGTGATGGTTCTAGGTTGGGCTTTGGAGCAAGGAAGGGAGAAATATTGGCTATAAAATCTAGACGTTCTTGAGACACATTTCTGTCCTGGGAGAAGCACACATTTGTGTTCCCTGTTCTCGAAATCTCCTGGCTAGGTTAATTTTTTCAAGTACCTGATATAGGTAACGCTCTTTAAGGAGCATCATGAAGGTCAGGTATTGACGGAGGTGGCAGCTGAGCCTCTGTCGGGGTGGTGGTGGTGGTAAAGCAACACCTCTGGAAATCTTGATAATGTGGGACAGTGACCAGGGGAAGACGAGCAGCCAGGAGCCGCCCGCCGGAAGCTGCACAGCTCTTCTAAGGACCTTTATCTCAGGCTTGTCCTTAAATCGTACTTTTGAAAGCCTCAGTGAAAGCCTTGAGTTCCAAGACCTTTTTCCTTTTGCCCTCCCCCTCTTCTCTCTCTCTCTCTCTCTCTCTCTCTCTCTCTCTCTCTCTCTCTCTCTGTGTGTGTGTGTGTGTGTGTCTTTTCTCGTTTCTTTGCACACTTTTTCTCTGTTGACCTTTCATGGATGGTTGCAGGGCTGGAAATTGTGGAAGTGCACTGAGCAACAAGTTTTTCTTTTTTTGTATGTTGACACAACAATGTGACACAATAAGATGTTCGGTGGGGGAGAAAACGCAGGAGAACAGAAGGCCGGAGGCAGAGAGGCCTTTCCAGTCTGCAAAGTCTCCCTGTAACGATTACGCCTGCTTCCGGATGGGGCTCCGACCCTGCTTCAGGCCCAGAATTGAAGGGCAGGTCCAGTTGTGAGACACCCCCGTTCTCCCACCACCTTGTCTGGAAGCATCCTAAATCTAAATTAAGCAAGAGCGTGCAGCCGATGGAGCCAAGCCTGGGCCACCAGAGACCTCTCTTTCCCCCAGTGAAGTTGGAATGCCTGGAGCGTTTGCTGGAGCCATATTCCAGAGGACGTAAAGCCTGCATGTAGGCAGAGACAAGCAGCTTTGCTCATGGAAACAGGTTTTGTTCTCGTTACAGAGGAGAGGAGAGAGACCCAATTAGTATTAGCAGATAAGGAGAAGGAATGTGAAAAATCTGCAGTTGAAAGGTGACCACAAAAGCCTGTCATACGCAGCCAGCACTGAGGCAGCCAGCACTGAGGGCCGCAGGAAATCCGGACATTAACCAAGGCAGAGTAGGAGCCCTGTAATGAGCAGCTCCAAAGCCAATGGGAAGATGGGGAAGGAGGGGGGGGGGAGTTTTGACTGAGAAACAGGCTACTAATAAGGAACTCCTTGGAGAAAAACGTAGGCAGTGGGTGGGCTCAGTTGAAAAGCTGTTGGGGGCACCACGAGCCCAGGAAGCGATTTGTTTTGGATAATGGTCTTTGGGGACAGGAGGCAGGTTTGTAATCCTAGCGAGTGAAGCCAGGCCTTCCGCTCCACCTGCTGGAAAGAGCGAGGTTAAACGGAGACCCTGAGCAGAGCAGGCTGGTTCTTCAAAGTGGAAGTTATAGCAGAGCCTTCCTTCCCAGGGGGTGGGGGTGGGGAGAGAATGGGTACAAGCCGGCCATCATTAGAGCAGATGTACCACGAAAAGAGGGTTTAGTGCTTGACTCAGTGGGCCGATGGCGGGCAGGTAAATGTACCGGGGGGGGGGCACAAGAGTCCTCTATGTATTGTGAGGCTGATAGTCTGGATGTGGGGAAGTGAACCCTTTGGGGATTTTGTTCCTCCCTCGACATGGCATCGTCTCCTGAAGCCAAACCTCATGGTGCCTCTCCTGGGCCACCTACGACGTCCACGTCCCCCGCCCTGCCCCCTGCCCCGACATTGACGCTGCACCATTGGGAAGATGAAGTTCCCACAAGGGCTAGACAGGGGTCCTAGGCCGCATCCCCCTGCCGCCTATCCCACAGCCCCTTGGACAGCCTGACAGGCACAGCCAGGCTGCAGCTTCAGCCAACCAGAACTAGAGAGGCTGATTTCATAAATGATCAGGAAGGCAAAATTCATCCGAAAGCCATCACACTTCATTCATGGCCCTTCAACTCGCTGCTGCATTGCTTATTAAATTGTCATTTAGTAAATGCGATAAATAAACAGACAGGGAAACGTTTATCTTTCTCAGCACTGTGAGTTCCGCTGCTGATGTATTCATTGAAACCAGAACAGCACGTCCTGGCAGTTCCACAGCCTCTCTTCAGTCAGCGTTAACGAAGAACCCTCGATTGCACAAGGCAGCGGGAGCATTCAGCGGACTCTGCCCTTGCCCAGTGCCTCGCCAAGGAGCGGGAAACAGCAGCAGGAGCGTCCTTTAAGCGGGTTTAGGTGAGAGCCTGCTCCATGATTTGCACAAAGGACTTCCTCAGCCATGTGGCCTCTGCTGGGGAGGAGAAATGGGCGCCACCTGCCCACAGGTGTGGCTCCTGGATCTCTCGCTTTCTCCTGGAAGTAGAAGCTGCCTGTGTTCCATTCCTTCACCAGGTCGGACAGGGGTGGGGAGAGGGATTTCACCTGCCTGCCTGCTCCATCTCCCTAAGTACCCATCACTGCTACATTCCGTATTCCCCTGGAAGGGAGTAGCCCTTCCTTCGATCCACCAAAGCCTTCAAGCAAATTTAGGCAGCTCTCAGAGCTGGACGCCATGTGCCTGCCCCATCTGCATGTAGACATGTCCAGTGGCACCCATGGGCACGGCTCCTGGCATGGTGCACCTCTGCACCCTCACCCACCCCCGAGGAAGGGACTGTCCACGCCATCTCCCTGAGGGGGAACTGCCCCACAGCAGGGGAGAGGGGCGGCAGCCCTACAGCGGTGCCCCTTGCCCTGCAAATCTGGCTGGGCTTCAAACTGTATGGGCTGCAAAGTGATGCGGCAGCAGTTAGGCAGCGCTGCCACCTCGTGACTGAAGGTGGTAGTGCGGCTTTAACCACACGGACACATTCAATTTAATGCATTTTATCAACCAAATAGTCCCAAGGTGCACCCCACCCTCATGCTTCCCTTGGTACATATGCCAAATGCTTTGGTGCTGATGGGTGGGCTGACACATGACTTCTTGTACTATTAGACATGTAGTAATAATTATGATGGTGAACCACCCCTAGACCACTTTCTCCGCCACCCTGGCAAGAAAAGGAAGGTTGGAGACTGGTCGGTCATTTGCCAGCAGCGATGGATCGAGAGCTGGTTTCTTAAGGAGTGGCTGCACACTAGCCAGTTGGACACCCTACCCCCACTTCAACCAAGCAGGGCACGGGTCCAATCCACAAGGGGTAAACCGGAGCTGACCGAAATTCCTCTCCAGCTCAGTCAAAAGTCCTAGCATTCCTCTCCCCCGCTACTTCGCTGCTCGAAATTGCGCCCTTGCAAAGCTGCTTCAGAAAACACCGGGCCGTGGCGTTTACATGTCCACTAAGCACAGAACATGGCGGAGATTGCGTTTGTCCGAAAGCAGCAAATCCCCCTGGGCCAGTCCGGTCACCCTTTTGCCAAGCGAGTGACGCAACACGGACTTTGTTAGGGGCTGCCTTTGGCCCACAGGGCGCCTGGGCTTGGAACCTAGAGGAGTGGGAGGTCTGGGAAAACCGATGCTCTGGCAAGGAAAACGAGTCCTCTGAAGCCATGAGGAAAGGATGGACTCCCACCTCCCTCATAGTGTGGCATTTCCTCAGGTGCGGCCTTCTAAGCTGCTCGGGAGAAGTTTGAATGGCTCAGAAATTTACCCATAAGATTGGAGGTTTCACAATGCTTCTCTTAGATGTTCATGGGACAGACTGGGAACCGGCCGGCTGCGTTTTGTGGCTTTGTCATCTTTACTTGCTCACGGAGGCAGATGAATGGTGGTGAGGTGGTGACAGTGATGACAGCAAGCACAAGGCCTTCGAGGAAGCGTGGCCTTGCCTTTGGGGAATGGCACGGGATGGCAGCACTGAGCGCCGCGGGGCAGGACAGAAAGCCCTTGGGGGTTTCAGGGCACAGGAACCCCTCCGGGAAGCACAGGCCCCTGGCTTGGAACCTCTTTCTGCCCAAGGGCCAAATTCTGAGAGCCGAACATCTCCCCAACGCCAGCTCTCACCGCCAGGGTCTCCGCACCTCAAGCTTTTCAGAATGGGGAAACGCTGCACAGAAACCATAAAACCACCGAATGGAGAAAGGGGGTGGGGGCCGGGGTGGGAGCCAGGGGAAGGGGTTTGGCCCCTGGGCCTCAGTTTCTGCACCCCTGGTTCGAGTCGCTGCCAAGGCTTTCCTGGCTTTGGAAAACGCACGCGACTTTCTGCCCTTCCGCCTGCCCTCTCCTTGGAAACAGGGTAACAGCTCCCTGCTGGCTCAGGTTTGCCTTCTACCAGTCAGAAGGCAACCCCTTCTACTGGGGTTGCTCAGGAACTTCCCAGTCAGATATTTCTAGCCTTCCCTACCAAAGGAAGACGCGGCCATCTTAATTCTGCTGTGGCCCATATGGAGAGTTTTGCTTTTGAACACAGCAATTGTCCTTACAGACACATACTTCCCTATACTGCTTCCTCCTGGTTCTACATAGGAGAAGCCACATAAAAATCCTCACATTTCCTTTTGACAAGAATGGACAGAGATCAATGCATGGGATAAGCATGTCATTCCACCTGCATACCACAAGGGGGAGCCCTGTCACAAGGACACCATGAGGACCGGTGAATTGCGCGGTGGCTGCAACATCATTGCCTTTGGCGGGGGTGTCGAAAGCTGGAGCGGCTTCTTGCGCTTGAGGTGCCCACAGAAAGAGAAGGATGTTTTCTATCTGTCTGCTTTCTCAGAATTTCACAAATTCCCCCTCCCTGCTAAACCCACCAGGCCTTTCCGGCCCCTTAACCGAACGCTCTATCCTCGGTCTATCACGTTTGCCCTTTCCGTCACCACAACCCCCAAAGTCTCAGGGTATTTTCACATCTCTGAACGATTACAGAAACGTGTAAGAACAGTTACTTCGCGTTCATCATCTTTATCCTGCTGGTAATGAAAACAAAGCCGTAGGAGGAGAGACTGAAAGAACTGGGCATGTTTAGCCTTGAGAAGAGAAGTCTGAGGGGAGACAGGATAGCACCCTTCAAGGACTTGAAAGGCTGTCACACAGAGGAGGGCCGGGATCTCTTCTCAATCATCCCAGAGTGCAGGACACGGAATAAGGGGCTCAAGTGACAGGAAGCCAGATTCCGGCTGGCCAACAGGAAAAACGTCCTGACTGTTAGAGCAGCACGGCAATGGAACCAGTGACCTAGGGAGGTGGTGGGCTCTCCCACTAGAGGCCTTCAAGAGGCAGCCGAACAACCATCCATCAGGGAGGCTTTAGGGTGGATTCCTGCACTGACCAGGGGGTTCAACTTGACGGCCTTAGAGGCCCCTCCCAACTCTACTCTTCTATGATTCTAACACCACAGCACACAAAGCATGCACAAAAGCAAGACTGGAATGATGCTACCTTGGAAAAGCCCCCCTTCCCCATGGGGCTCGGGGGGGGGGAGGAAGCAGATCAGGTCCAGTGGAGGCAGCTTGGAGCTCGGTTGCTTTGGGGATGGGACTGGTGCGGGTAAATGTTACAGCAGAAATGTTCCTCTTCCTTGGTTTCCTTAATCCCTGCCTGGGTTGTTTATTTCCCTCTTCATTCACCTGCTCCCTCCCTGTATCCCAAATGCCTTTGCAGCGCTGTAGTGCCGGCAGGTAGAGCAACTAGGTCTTCTTTTGACCACTCTTACTTGCCATCTCCATAGCCTGGAGAAACAACCCATAGTTCTGGGTTCACACGACAACCCATTACTTGAACAACCCAGACTTCACAACCCAACAACAAACCATGGGCTCTCTTCCTGGGTTATTCATGGTTAATAAACCATAGTTTGTTAGCGGAGCCAGATTTGCACTTGACAGCAACACATTATGTGTGAACCAGGCCACAAAACCATCTTGGAGGTTGGGATCAGGAAGTGACACATTATTCTATAAGCCACGTGCTATTCCAACCTTGACTGGCCTGTCAGCCGAGATTTCATTTCCTGTGTGTCCCTCCTCGTGCCCTCTGGTCACCACCATGACCACCTCCTGGGGCCTGCATCAAAAGAGGTAGGGTGAATACCCACTAGGAACCACCCCTGCGGAATGCCCTCGCCAGGGCGGGCGGCCCAGCTGAGCTACGGATTCAGGCAAGCTAAAACCTGGCTTTTCTGGAAGGCGATTTTTGGATGGCGAGTGCAGCTTCATACCAGCATCTTGTTGGTTTCATTCTACAGCTTGCTTTGGGATTTTTCAGTGCATATCCATGTTTTATGTTTGTGTGGTTTGGGGATGGGGTGTTGGTGTTTCTTGCCTTTATATTCTTTTAATGAGTGACACAGGCCATAAGACCCCTCTGTTCAGCAGAGTTCCTCTTTTATTGAAGACCTCAGGAGGCACAGAAAGGACAGGACAGCAGGGTGTGGCGTTACGAGCCACCCGGCCTGCTTGGAGGTGGGGGAGCTACACTTGCTACGTGGCTGTCAGGGCAAAGCTCCTGGTCTCAAAGCGACCCGCCGGTTTTCCTGGGCTTCCGCGTGACGGCTCCCCTCCCTCCCGCTCTTTCTTTCGAGGGAAGACGCGACGGCGATGGCTGCAAGGCTTCCTCGGCAGAGCCCTTGCTGTCCTAGTCTTTCAGGACCAGAGGTGCCTTCACCTGCTCAGCCAGCTCCTTCCCCAGCAGGTTCTCCACAATGGCAAGGCCAAACTCAAAGCTGGTGCCCGGTCCCCGGCTGGTGAGGATGTGGCCGTCCTTTTCCACGCAATTCTCGGAGTACTTGTAGTGATCTGAAGAAGGAAACGCCAGGCAGGGCAGAGGCGGGCGTCAGTCACTCAGGCCAGCACCAGAGCCAGGAAACTGGCACCACGCCCACCTAGAACCTCCGCTGCCCTCTCCTCAAAGTACACCGCGAGAGAAGCTGCAGCCCTCGACTCTTAAACCGGACACTGCAAGACACACAACAGACTGGATTATTTAACCCACGACAAGCTGCGTGTGGCTTATGTGAGGTTTGTTTAACCCTTGCACAACCCACATTCACTGGGTTCGCATGACACAACAACCCCCAAGCAAAGGTAGCATATTCATGAATACACACCTCACACGTGCCGCATCTTCACTGTAGGTTAAATAACCCATGGGGAGTGGGGGGGGGGGCGCCACAGCATGCAAGCAGCCCCACTGATTGAGGTAGGTGGCTTTACATTTAGCTGGACAGAAAGTTTATAATGATGGAGGCAAAAATATTGGGGAAGGCTGCTGTGGGAACGGTAACTGTGTTTAGCGAGACCCCCTCCCCTCTCGAGGCCTAGAACTGGAACACTCCAGCACTGCTGGGGTCACTCATCGCCACACCTGCCCTCCAAGAGGCCCATCCATCGCTGCCGGCCCTTGTAGAGATCCCACGGAATCCCTCCACCAACCAACAGTTTAATTTGGTGCAATTTGGGGTCTCACTGAAGTATTCAACAGATAAAGTGAACGTTCAGTGTTCCAGACCACACGTGGCCGCGCATGCACTCCAGCGGGTCCCTTTTAGGATTCAGCATCAACTTCCTCTAGGCCAGAGCTGGGTTTTTAGTAGGGATGTGAATCAGGCAGTTTCTGGTTCTTCCTGAGGTAAAGTGAGCTTGTCTCTGGATGACAATGAGTGAAGCCGGACTCTGCATGAGTCTTCCTTTGCTTCAGCAAAGCAGACAGCGTGGCTCCAAAAATGGTGCCTTCTGCTTTTTAAGAACATAGGGAGAGCCCTGATGCTGGATCAGACCAAAGGCTCCACTTTTTCCAAGCTAAACAACCCCAGCTATTGCAACCTTACTTGACATTCTTTTACATTCCATCTTGGAACTGAACGGCCCCTTCTCAAAAGGTGGTTTTCCCCCAAGAGGCCGCTCTCCCGCCTACCCCCCCACCCACCACCCACCCCCACCCCCAGCGACCACGCTTCTCTGTACCTACCTCCACTCATCATCTTGTCCTTGGCCAAAGGATGCGTGGTGACTTTGCTTCCAAATCCTATGCCGTGTGCCAGCAGAGCGGTGGGGCCTGGAGATCAACAGAGAAGAAGGAAGGGCCGTTGCTGGAGCATGCTGGACAAAAACCACTCCAGAGTGCGCGGAAAGGGAGCGGCAGCGCTAACTACGCCTCGGGTGGGGTGGGGTGGGGTTCTACCCTTAACGGCGGCCTAAAAATCATTTCTGAAAAACGTGCAATTAAAAGGTTTACACTGCTGGATCGAGTTTGAAAACTGATTATTTCTTACAATAAAAAGTATCCCCTCTTGAACACACACACACACACTTCTCAACTTATGCAATTTAAGCTACAGTCCTATTCATATTTTCTTGGGCATAAGCCTTAACGAACAAAGCAGGACTCATGTCCACATGAACGTGCATAGAGTTGCGCTGTAGAATAAACGGCTGGAAAAAGCATCCGAGACAGAGGGCCGTCTCCCGGGAGGTGCACAAACATAACGCCACTTCCAGTGGTGGGGTGGCTGGAAGTGGCGCCCGCCACGCCTCATCCAAAACATCGGTCCTCTCCCCGAGGGCTGAGCTCAGGGAATAGAATAGCAGAGTTGGAAGGGGCCTACAAGGCCATCGAGTCCAACCCCCTGCTCAATGCAGGAATCCACCCTAAAGCATCCCTGACAGATGGTTGTCCAGCTGCCTCTTGAATGCCTCTAGTGTGGGAGAGCCCACAACCTCTCTAGGTAACTGATTCCACCGTCGCACTGCTCTAACAGTCAGGAAGTTTTTCCTGATGTCCAGCCGGAATCTGGCTTCCTTTAACTTGAGCCCGTTATTCCGTGTCCTGCACTCTGGGAGGATCGAGAAGAGATCCTGGCCCTCCTCTGTGTGACAACCTTTTTAAGTATTTGAAGAGTGCTATCATGTCTCCCCTAAATCTTCTCTTCTCCAGGCTAAACATGCCCAGTTCTTTCAGTCTCTCTTCATAGGGCTTTGTTTCTAGACCCCTGATCATCCTGGTTGCCCTCTTCTGAACACGCTCCAGCTCTGGCAGTCTGCCCCAGAATCCAGCAACACATTACTCCGACTGTCTCATGCAAACGAGCACTTGACAGGGTTCAAATATTGCCAAGGACGGCCAGGCCGCCGGGGGGGGGCTTTCTCACCGCCACGGGCAAGAGGAAGCCCATTTCCGTTCGGAAGGCGCTGCGTGGAGAATGGCCACCTGGGAGCAGGGGAGCAGCGCAGGGGGCACGGTCCCTCTTTCCCACAGCCCTGGCAGAGGCCCCCTGAACGTCTAGGCCCAGCAGCTCACGACATCGTCTGCATTTTGAAAAGTAGCCAGAGGTGATCCGATTCCCACCCGCGTGATGTGCCCCTCCACAGCATGGCTGTTCGCCAGAGTCCTTCCAGACCGCACTGCTGTCAAGACGTGCCCCAGAGGATGCGTAACCCGACCCCTTGCAACCTCCAAAGGCCATGGGGCAACAGCAGGTCAGGTCTCCACAAATGGCTAGCTAGAGAGTACAGCGGCCCCATCAGCAACGCGAGATGGAACAAGCGGCAGAACCGTAGCTAGCAAGGGACGGGGGGAGGGAGCTGGAACGCCAGGCCAAAAAACTGGCAAGTTTCTGCTTCAGAGCAAGCTAAGTTAAAAAAAAACAACCTACTTCTGGCGTTTTGCTACTCCTCGGGCTTTATCATTCTCTCCCTCCAGCAGCGTGGCAGGCCGTGGGCAGGAGCGAAGCGGGGCTTCCCCAGAAGGGCCTGGTCTTGCATGACCCACTTCCTTGGCCCCATGGCCCACCAGTGAGCCTAACCCTTCCGGGAACTGGGTAGGCTCAGACGTGCGTCACTTTAGAAACAGAACTTCACCAGGCCCAATGGGGCATCACAAATGGGCGCGTGGGCATGCTCAAAACAAGGCCCCACATCATCAGATAAAGGCGCCGTATCTCTGCCTTTCTCTCCAGAATGGGGAGAGATTTGAGATAGTTTCTCAGTTCTGAGAATTATCATTGAAACGCTCCGGGTTGCAGGGTGCCAGGATTAGTCATGCTTGCCATCAAACCACCACTGTGGCGCAAGCAAGCCAGACCACAGCAAGGAGGGCCATGTGGCACAGGGAAGGAGGGTGGGGGGTGCTGGTGCTGGTGCTGCTGCCACCGCCAATCTGGCTCCCCGAGCACGCACCTGCGCAGATGGCGGCAATCAGCCCTTTCCTGCCGTCCTGCTCCTTCAAGACATCCTTCACAAGCGGAGACTGCAAGAAAAGGGATTGGGTCGAAAAAGGACTCTGCTCCAGCTATGCATACGCACCTGGGAAGGTGGCACAAGAAACCTGTGATAGGACTCAAGGATCCCACCCCCCACATCTCATTGGGCCCTTTTCAGGTCCAACCCACAAATGTTTCTGAAGCACTCAATACAGCTGGCTCAACCTAGCACAGCTGGTTCTGTATTATCCCACAGAACGGGGTGGGGGGAGCGGTGTGTGTGTGTGTGTGTGTGTGTGTGTGTGTGTGTGTGTGTGTGTGTCAGGGAAGATACAGGTTTTGCTGTGGGTTTTTGTCTATCTTCTTTGATGGTGGTTTTAATGCGTGCCTTGCCTTGAGAGGTCTGCATAGCCTGTATAGCCGGTCTACAACTACTTAAAGTGACTCAGGGAAGACGGGAGAGGCAGCACGTGGCCCCGGAGAGGGGAAGCAGGCACCACCTCCAGAACAGGGCCGGGCTGGGTGCAAGGAGGCCGCTCCAAGCAAGATGCCTGCAGGATGCCCAGTGGTGGCCAAGGGAGGCAGCGGGACTGGTGAGCATCACAAGCATGAGGCGGTAACCAGGACACTGGTCCTGGGCTCCTCTGCCACAGGGAAGATGCCCTGGAAAGCCACCGACGGGCCGCCAGGCTCAGCAGGGGAGAAGAAGGCAAGAAGTGCCTTGCAGGGTCAGGCCAGGCCCGTCTCGCCTGCCTGGCACCTCCAGCAGCGAGCCGGACGCTTCTGGGAAGTTCTGGGCTGCTCCTCCCTTCCCCTCTTATCTGTCACCAGCCGCAGAGCTTTGGGCCACCATGGGGCACAGGGCCTCCATGGGCCTCTCGTGGCTAAGAGGCCTCCCCCTCTTGGGGTGACACATCCCCCTAAGCCAGCGATGTCGTGTACGAGTTCACAAGTCTTGGGAAAGACGGGGCTCCGGTTTGTTCACATTCAGAAGGAGAAAAGAGCGCCGGCTGGCGGCGGAGGGAGACGGCCGTGTTTTCACTTCCGTTCAGGTCTTTACCTCTGACAAGTTCTGAGCTCCCAGGTTCCCTCCTGGCAAGACCACCACATCGTAGGGCCCCTAAAAATAGGGAGAGAGGGTGGCTGGACTGCGGGCACGTCCAAAGAGACACGTTATTTCGCTAAGCAGAGCTGGGAGCACAAGGAAAAGGTCTGCCGAGCCAACGCCCCGACCTCAGCTCACAGCGGTCTTCCAACTTCCACTAACGGACAGCCCCACCTTCACCACTTGGCCATTCCGCCACAGACCTCCCTGCCCAAAGACAAGGCCAACCTCATGAGGGGTGGCACAAGTCGGGCGTGGCACGGAAGGGGTCCAGCAAGGCAGGTCCCACTTGCTCAGCAACGTGGCCCGTGGCACCATGGACAGAGAAGCGCAGGGGACTCAGGGGACCAACCTCCTTCCGGGCATCTTCCAAACTCTTGTCGGGACAAATGACGACGTCGCGGCTACACTGCACGGGATCCTTGCCAGCTAGGCCTGCGACCGTCACGGAGATCTGAGGAGAGGAGAGAGTGCTGCTTTGGCAGAGGCAGGCTGCCGCCGTCGGAGGGCGTGCATGGAATTCAGCAGCCGTCAAATCTCCAACCGGCACGGCTAGTCTGCACAAACGGCAGGTCACGTGGCCAAATGGATCACCGCCCCCAGCCCTGCAACAAGCTGTGCTCACCAGCCAGCCCCGCTCAAGCCGGGCGCCCACTCACACACCTTTGACAAGCCGGGGCCTGCCTGCCCAAAACACCGACCCCTGGGGGGCTTTTTGGTTATTCAGGGTGTGGTAGGGTTTGGAGATTGTGTACATACACATACACACTTAAAAGACTTTGTTTCAATTTCATTTGGCTTATTTTACCCCCAAACATAGCCTGAGATTGTGAGGCCTCTGGGAACAGAAGGACTAACATTCAGAAAACCTGCTGCAGGCCGCTCTGTGCCCATGGGGCAACTGACCACCGCCCCGGACCCCTTTCCTAGACTGCACCACTTTAGTCTGGGGTCATGACATGACTGGCTGCTCCCCCATTATTTTCATATACAAATGCTCCTTCTTTTTTCTCCCATGTGAGCCTCTCCCTGAATTTGACAATCTCCTGGGGTGGGGTGGGCCGTGTGCCCCCCCCCCTCAGTCCAACTACCCCCGAATGTATGGTGGGTGGGGAGAAAAGCAAGGCCTCCTCGGTGACTGCTCTCAGCCTCTGTCACTCCCTGCTGAAGGAGCCTCGATCAGCCTCCCTCTCTGTTGTCCATCTGCCGGCGGGCAAAGAGGTTTTGGTCCAAGCAGCCCTCCGGCATTTCCGTTGGTCTGTTGCTGGAGGGCTGGTGGTGAATTGATTGGGGTCTGTCTCTTCGATTGTTGTGCTTTTAATGTACTGGATTGAATGCATTAATTCAGGTTGTGTTTTTAATCTGTATTTGATGGCTGCTAGCTGCCTTGAGAACCATTTTTGGCAGAAAGGCGGGACAAAAAAAAGCCAGGGTTCTTTTGTAACCCCCCTCCCTCCCTCCCGGGTTGGCACACGGCAGTGCAGTGGGAGGAGTGAGTGCCCATGCAAAGCGACCCGGCCCCCACAACCCAGAACAGCCTGACTACGCGGCTCACGCGTAGACTGAGCCACACCAAAACATTCCACTTTGGAGGTTTTGACGTGAAAAGGCAAAGGGCGCCCGTTCAGCAGGCACGTCGGCAGGTGCAGCTTTTCCAACCACTTCAAAGGGATCACATCACCAGCCCCACCGCTGTGCAGCCCTTTGGCTCCAGCCCCGCCCCGCCCCAGGAGCCACGCATCCCCTCCGTGAGCCTCCCGCCCAGGAAACAGCCAGGCCAAGCTAGTCTCGGACTGGAAGCTCCTTGTGGGCAGAGACACGTCCTCTAGCACCCTGCACAGAGAATAACAGCCTGAATAACCAAAGAGCCCGTCCCAGACTTCGGGCCAGGCAGAGAAGAGGGAGAGGGAGGGAGGGAGGGACGCCCGGGCAGCAGCCAGGGCCTGCATCCTGCAATCCAGTCTACTCACTCCCGCCCTCCTCATGAGATCGGTGGGGATGACCATTTCCATCTCCTCCGCTCCTTTGGCCAAAATCACCAGGGCTCTTTTGGAAGCCATCCTGAGAGCCGGGGACTTGCTCACTTGGATATGAAACGCTGGCGAAGTCTCTCGAACTATAGCACAAAGCAGAGAGAAAATATTAGACTGGTTGCAGGTTTTATGCACATGCACAAAGTTTATTCAAACAACCATGCTAGAGAGGGAGGCAGGAGGGTTGGTGGGATCTTTCCTCTGAAGAGCCGCTAACAGAGCAGCGGTCCTCTCTTTCGCGCTGTTCATACTTGGAGGTCGCTTGTTCTGGCGGAGGAACGCTCACCGGACCACAGGAGAGGAACTGAGGAGCCAGGCAAGCCCCGCAGCCGAGGGCAGCGGCTGGTGGGAGGCTGATGGAGGCACCCTGTCGAAGCAGCTGCCATCGCGCGCACGCACGCACGCACGCACACACACACACACACACCCCTGCATGGCCCAGGGCAACCACCCAGGCCCGGGAAGGTCAAGGCCAGAGCCCCTTTCCACAGAAGCCTTGATTAAGCTGTTCTTTCCTGGCAGTGATGAGCCTGGGGCTTCCTGCCGTGTGCATATCTGATTCTGGTGCTTTCATCTACTCCAGATCAGAGATATCTTTTGCAGTGAGCCGTGGTTATCGTGGGGATGCAGGCCAAGGAGAGGTGGGCGCAGAAGCGGGACCCCAGGAGCAGCACATCACAGCGCCAGGTGAGAGAGGTGCAGGCCCTTTGCACACGGCAAGGAGACCTTTATTTTTGAGGGCTGGGAAAATACCGTTGCCCTGCAATGCAAGGTGGCCCTTGCAGGGAGCCCCCTCATCCATTTCTCTCAGGTAAGGGAGCCATAACAAGCTGGCCTGGCCCCAAAGTGAAGCCCCAACCGTTTAACTTTATGGTAATCAAACAAGCCTCTGTGGCGGAGGACAACCCCAGGATTAAAAACCCTTGGAAACTCATGTGCCAAAAGGCATGCAAATGGTTGGTATGTTAAAGCACCCACCGCACTGTGCTTGTTAACAACGTCCACTCGATCCCCATTGCCTGCACTGACTGGCTGCAGCAAAGCCTCTGCAGGGTTGCAGGCAGAACTCCTTCCTCGCCCCTGTCTGGAGCGGCTGCCGGGATTGGAACCAGGGGCCCTTCTGCATGCCAAGCGGGGGCTCTACCACTGCGCTACGGCCCCTCCCGGGTATCAAAATGCATAGAGTAGGTCACAGAAAGAAATAACGGACTGCAATTTGTTACAGTATGGATTATTATAATACCATTGGGAAGGGTAAAGCTTTTATGTGTTTTGCAGACAGGGGACAAAGTCAGAGATGACTTGATGGGCACAAATTCTCTCTCATGGCACACAGAACCCACCCTCCCCACCCGGCACCCTACAGCATATGCTTAAAACCCTCCCTCCCCCAAAGACAGACACACACACACACACAAGGCCGCTTTGTCCCGCAATGCCCCCAGCCCCCTTTCTCCTTCAGGGCTGGAGACCCCCACTAAGGTGGCCCCATCGCTTGCCCTGAGATGACTTCCAACTTAGAACTCTGCACGTTCACCGTGGATTTTCACCACGCCTGTGAAAGAGGAGGCCCTGCAATAGACTCGCACTTATTTTCCCATCATCTAAAAACCAGCAAAACGAGAAATTGAAGATATCTTTTCAGTGGGCAAATAAATAAATAAATAAATAAATAAATAAATAAATAAATGGGTTGACAAGAGCCACAGGCATTGGCGGGAGGAAGGGAGGGACGGAGGGAGCCAGCCCACCGGGCCCCACCGCACATTAGCCCGCTCTCTGGCAAGTGCCAGGTGAGGCCAGTGGCCGCGCTGCTTTCTCCTGGCCGCCAGGCCAGGCCAGGGGCTCCTGCTTTTCCTATCCCCCCTCCGCGGGGGCCCCCGGGGTGAGTCACACGCCCACCCCCACCCATGAAAAGCACGGGGCTCCAGCTGGCCTGGTCCTGGGCGGGGCGCGGCGCCCTGGGAGCCACGGGCTCGGGGGCGGGGCGGGGCGGGCTGGATAACGTGTGGGGCTGGAGGGGCACCTTCAGGCGGGCAGCCGGCGCCCCAAGGGCCTTGGACTACAGCCCCCATTGTCCACGGCTGGAGCGGATGGGGCCTGCAGCGCCAGCCCCCGCCTCCTGCTGGAGCGAGGCCAGGCTGGCCGCCGCCATGGCTGGATGATGGGACCTGGAGTCGCTCTCCCCCGCCCCTCTGCGGCTCCTTGCGGCTCAGGGCGCCCCCCCCCGGCCACCGCACCCCCGCGCGCCTGGGCAGGCCCGCCCGGGCCCCTCTTCTTACGTGCAAGAGGCCCTCGGGAGCGGGCGGGGAGGCCGAGCAGCAGCAGCAGCAGCAGCAGCAGCAGCAGCGAGGGAGGGAGGGAGGAGGGCAGAGGAGCGCCGCGCCCCCTTGTTAACCCGTCGCGCGCTGAGCGGCGGCGGCAGCTGCAGCTGCAGCCAGGGGCCTCCTCCGCCTCCTTCTTCCCGCCTCGAGCGCTGCCAGGCGGACGCGCACTCGCGTGGCACAAGCCGCCGCCGCCGCCGCCGCCGCCGTGAGGCCCGGCTTCCCCCCCCCCCCCGCGGTCCAGGGCCGAGGAAGTCGCTCGCCCTGTTGGATGCCTGCCCGCCTCTCTGGTCCCAGGATAGGCAAAATGCACCCTCTTGTACAGGGGCCCCCTGGTGTGCCGCCGGAGGCGGGAACGAGGCCCAGGGGCTCCTCTCGGATGTCTCTCAAGTTCCAAACCTCTGAAGGCTTCAGCCTTTTAAGAATTTCCATGAGGGGAAGAAGCGCCGGGGGCGGGGTGTGTGTGTGTGTGTGTGTGTGTGTGTGTTTTTAAAGGGCTCCATTTCACGGTGGTGGTTCATTGTGTGCGCGTAGAGGCCCTAAGCCTGTGCAGGCAGATTGGAAGGCCTACAACTCCCAGCATGCCTCAGCCGGCTAGCTGGGGCATGCTGGGAGTTGTAGGCCTTTTCTCCTCCCCGCACCCCGCCTGAACCCGCTTCACGGGCGGCTGCGGCCTTCGTTTGTTTTGGTTTCTGTCTCCAGCTGCTTTGCGGATCGGGCCGGAAGGTGTCGCGCAGGAGAAGCCCGTATTTACTCGCACGTGTATTTTTATTTTTATTGTTGTAAGCCGCCTCGCGAGGGGTCGGGGCGGGGCTCTTGCCCTGAAAGGCGTCTTAGAAATATCTTGAATAGGAAGAAAAGGAATGGGAACGTAAGGGAATAGAAATGAGAGTTAAGGAACAGATTAGATATTTGGGAATTAAAATTACAAAAAACTTAGACAATTTAGAAAAGGAGAATTTAACGAGGTTTAAAAAAGAGGTATTAGAAAAATTGGAAAAATATAAAAGATTAAATCTATCTTGGTTTGGAAGAATAGCATTAATAAAAATGAAGATTTTAGCTAAGATTAATTTTGTGTTTAGGATGTTACCAATAAAAATTTCAGAAGTTGAGATAAAAAGTTGGCAAAATATTATAAACAAATATTGTAACGGAGATAAGAAAGCGAGGGTAAATAAGAATAAATGGTATTTAAGCCAAAAAAAGGGAGGATTGGGTCTCCCAAATATAAAATTATACTATGTAGCAAACAGGTTAAGACATATTGTAGAAGCAATTATAGGAGTAGGAGATTTAGATTGGATGGAGGATAAAACTATATGTAATGTAGAGATGAGTTTGGAAAATGTTTTTTTTAAGGAAGGAGGGAGAAAGTGGGTTGAAAGTATAGATAATCCACTCCTGAGGTCTCAATGGGAAATTTGGAGTAAATTTAAAGGGAAGCTGCTTCCGAGCAACTCTCCCTTGTCACCGGTAATAATGTTAAAGAATTTCCCAGAGGAACTGAAGGGTAGATTAAGTAAAATATTAAAAGAGAAAAACAAAATGAAATTAAAGGATTGGTTAAGAGATATAAATACAAGAGAAGATATGGAAGAGCTGTTAAAGGAGAAAAAGTTATCTTGGTTAGAGTATAGGCAATTAGAACAGTGGAATAAAAAGTGGATTAAAGAAAATAGAGTTTGTAGAGAAATGACGAAGTTTGAGGAGTTAATAGTAAATAAGGAAAAAGGTAAAGGAGGAAGTATAGTCTTAAAAGGGTTAATGAGCGAAATATATAAAATATTGTTAGGAAAAGGGCTAATGGATAGCTCAGGAAAAATGGTACGGGAGACAGATTTGAAGGTACAAATAGGGCGACAGAGCTGGGAGGGACTGTGGAAACAAAGAGTGTTGAGAAGTATGTCAGTGAGAATAAAAGAGAATTACTTTAAAATTTTGTGGAGGTGGTACCTAACCCCGATTAGATTGAATAAGATAAATAATCAGCATTCAGCAAATTGTTGGAGAGGTTGTGGGGAAAAAGGAACGTATTTACATATGTGGTGGGAATGCAAATATGTACAAAGATTATGGAAGATGGTGTTTCTTGAAATTGAAGAAATAGTGGGAATGAAAATAGAACAAACACCAAAAATTGCATTACTGTCACTATTTGAAGATTTAAAATGTGGAAAAGGAATTAAAGAATTGATATCGAGTTTGCTGACTGCAGCACGATTGATAGTAGCTAGGAACTGGAAGATTCAGGGGGGATATTCTATTGAAGAATGGTATAGAGAAGTATGGGATATAGCTATTAATGATAAATAGACTTGTAATATTAAGTGGAGGAAAGGTATAACTAAAATAAATGAGTTTGAAGGAATTTGGAAACAGTTCCTAATATTTGTGTTTTCTAAGGGAAGTGGGAAACCGCCAGCGGAAGAAAGCATGAGATTTTGGAAGCAGGAATAGATCCCGAGGTGCCGGGTGCACGTATATGTTAAGAATGCTTATATTGTATGATAGGATTGGTTATAGATAATATTTACTCATATATATGTATTCAACATTTACTCAAAATGTATGTAGTATGTTGTGTTGTTGTTTCTTTTTTGTAAATAAAAAAAGTTTTAAAAAAATATCTTGAATAAAGCGATGAAAACGAAGCATTACGATTAGAACCGCAGCGGCCCAGTCGGGCCTTCGGCGCCACCTCAGAGAAAGTCCCTCAGCGGAGCCTCGTCTGAGGGAACGAACCGTCGGGGGGAGGGGCGAGGGCGGTGACGTGTGATGACGCAGCAGGGCAGGGGCAGCCTCCATTGGGCGCTCGCGCGGCTGAGGGAAAAGGGCGCCGCAGAGGGAGCCGGGCTGACGTCACGCCGGCACGCGCGGCGCGTAGTTCCCGCCCCCGCCTGGTTCGCATCTGGTCGCCATGGCGACGCCCCGATGTGCGCTGTGGGCCCATGGGGCTTTCCCCAGGCGAGCCTCGGCAACTCCCATCATCCCCAGCCCACTGTGGCGGGCCGTCAGAACACAAGAGGAGCCCTGAGGCTGGATCAGGCCGAGGACCCATCTCGGTCCAGCGCTCTGCTCCCCCAGGGGCCCACAAAGCAGGACACGGGTGCAATGGCACCCTCCCACCCATGTTCCCCAGCAACTGGGTGCGTGCTGGCAGGGAAGCGATGGGACTCGTAGTCCATGTCGGGAGGGCCCCAGGTTGGGGAGGCTGCCATGAGGCCTCTACCCATTCAGGCAGCCTGAAAATAATCCACATGAAACACAGTGAAATGATTCCGCTGTGGGTCCCGAAGCCAGTAGGCAGGATTCACCCTCGCCACCACAGCAGCAGGAGGAGGAAGCACTTGCTCGTGCGAAAGACAATTGGTTCAGGGGTGGTTTGCAGTTGCATCAAGGAAAAGTGGCTTCTCCCAGCTTGGGCCCCGTTAGCCCCCCCTGGACTACAGCTCCCATCATCCACAGCTGGCATGGCCCCGATGGCTCAGGCACAACTTCAGCCCAGATTAAAATCAAGCCAGATATCTCAGCCACCCCTGACCAACCAAAGAGAGTCTCCTGAGAAGCAGCAAGCAGAAGAGGAAGGGTCCCGTCCGGCCGGGCCCCTCTGGCAGACACCTGGTCCTGGTCCTCCTCCATTGAGGTTTTGCCCGTTGGCCCAGTGACACTGAATGGGTGCAACCCCACCTGTCCTTGAAAGCCTGCTCAAGGAGGAACGGACCCAGGGCTTCCAAAAGGCAGCGGTCGAAGCTGCCGGCCTCCACCCAGGAAGCCCATATTCACGCCTGGGGACCGTCATGGAAAGCCCCCCAACGGCAAGGTGAGAGGTACCACGCGATGCAGGCCGTAGAAGCCCACAGCTCATCTTTCACACAAACAAGTGTTATCATCATGATTGTTGTTCTTGCTGACACCATCCATCAAAGCACTGCTGCTCGTGAGGTGTTGCATGAGCTAGAACAGGATCCTAGAATAGTGGGAGTTGGAAGGGGCCTCTAAGGCCATCGAGACCATCCCCTGGCTCAATGCAGGGATCTCCCTTAAAGCATCCCTGACGGATGGCTGTCCAGCTGCCTCTTGAAGGCCTCCAGTGTGGGAGAGCCCACCACCTCCCTAGGTCATGGGGTCCATTGTCGTACTGCTCTAACCATCAGAAGGTTTGGGCTGAGCCAGCACCAGGGGAGGCTTCCCTTGAAATGCAAAGGAAGAGACAGAAGTAGCTTTCCTCCACCCTCGCTTCACCCGCACGCACTGTCCTGAGCTGGGAGAAGAGTCTGGTCTGTGTTTTAAGCATTTCCTCTGCAGTCTTCAGCCAAAAAGCTTCTCAGAGCAGTTTACATTCGATCGGTGAGAAGACCGCTCCTTCCCACAGGCTTACAGTCTCACAGGCATCTCTCTCTCTCTCTCTCTCTCTCTCTCTCTCACACACACACACACACACACACACACACACACACACGGAAAGGGGCAGGAGGCGGAGGCGGAGGGAACAGCCACAGTGCTTGGTGCGGTGAATGTGTGAACTCGGGGCTGATTCAGGCATGAGTGATCCTCACTCCATGGCTGCAGTGTGTCGTGGGGACGGGCCACCAGAGCCAGCCCACCTGCAGCACCCTGAACCTTACGCCCATTATTCATAGAGCCCACTGTCCGAGGCACGGGAGCACTGCTTGGGGGTGACCGCCTGGCAACCCCAGACACCCCTCGTTCTCCTTCTGGATCCACCCCATCCCAAAGGGCCTAGCTCTGCCGTGACTACAGTTTCTTGTGTGTGGTCAGTGCTGGGCTCCTTTCCCCTAATCGATTTCTATATCCATGTTTAATGTTTTAATCTTTGTAACCTGCCCAGAGAGCTTCAACTATGGGGCGGTATAGAAATGTAAATCTTCACTACCATCGTCCCAGTTTGGCCTGGCCTCAGGCTGGGACTCATGGGGGGGGGGGCAGGGGTCTTGACTGGCTCAAGGCCAGCGGGGCCACCGCCTCTTGCAGGCCGCAGCAGGGGCAGGTGAGGCCAGCCCAGCCCTCCCATGAGGCTGGGTGGGGCCCCAGCTTCAGGGGCTGGAGTAGCACATTACGTGACCCCCACCCCCCACCCCAGCCAATGGGGTCTTGCTCCTGGTATCGTGGCACTGCGCTGGGTGCTGCAGAGCGCCCCACCAACGGCCCATGCTGCAGTGGGAGAGGGGCTGGTGGGGCGCTCCGGAGCAGCCACAGCTGGCCTTGTTCAGCTTGGGGGAAAAGGAGGCTCAGGGGAGACCTGATAGAGGTGCACAAAATCATGCATGGTGGAACGGGAGACTTCTTTTCTCCCTCTCTCATAATACTAGAGAATCCAGTGGGGTCTTCATTATCCCATGAAGCTGATGGGTGGGAGATTCAGGACAGGTCAGAGGAAGGACTTCTTCAAGCAGTGCATAGTTAAACTGTGGAACTCACTACCACAGGATGTGGTGATGGACACCAATTTGAATGGCATTAAAAGGGGGTTGGATGAGTTCCTGGAGGAGGAGGCTATCCATGGCTACTAGTCCTGACGGCTGCTCTGTGCCCCCTCCAGTCCCCAAGGCCGGGGAACACAGGTGCGACTGGGCTTTGCTCATGCCCTGTTTGGAGGCGGCTGGTTGGCCCCTGTGCGAACAGGCTGCCTGCCTAGATGGGCCCGTGGTCCCTCGCGCGCGCGCGCACGGCTCTTCCTGCAGCCCCGGTGCGCCTGGCGGCCCCTGGGATTGGGACCTGAAGCGTCCTGCTGGGGCAGAGCGGGGCAGGCTTGGCGCATGGGCGCCCGTGGTGTGGGCGCCCGGGAGCTGCGCCCCCCCCCCCCGCCGCCATTCCGGCCACGACGGCCGTTGCCCTCCGAGCGCTAAGGGCCACTGCGGCCCTGGCGCCTCCTCCGCCCGGCCAAGGACCCTTCCTCCGGGGCCGGATGGCGCCCTGCGGAGCTGGGGTCTCCGGGTGAGCAGCGGGCCCCGCGCACGCGGGAGACTCCCGGAGGCCGAGAGGCGCCTCCCCGCGCGGAAGGGGATGTGGGAGCTCCCCGCGGGCCCCGCCCCGCGCCCCGCCTTCCGCGTTAAGGGGCCGGAGCCGCCGCCGGCGGAGGCGCAGAGGAAGGAGCGCCCAGGGCGGCGAGCTGGCAGGAGAGCGCAGCGACCCCCGACGTGCCGCCGCCAGCCCGCCTCTCGCCGGGACGCGACGCGTCGGCCGGGCGCGGAGCTGCTGCTGCTGCTGCTGCGGGGCGCCGAGGATGGGGCGCCCGGTCCCGCTGGTGCTGCTGGTGCTGCTGTGGCGTCCGTGCCTCTGCTCGGGTCCCTGCGAGCCCAGTGAGTGCCCGGGGGTGGGCTGTGGGCTGCTGCTGGGCTCTGGCCTTTGGGCCACGTGGTCTGGGGGGAGGGCGGACGGGCGGGGGATCGTGGCCCTGCCGGAGGGGAGGGGACGGGGCCGTGTCCCCCCCACCCCCGTCTAAGGCGCCTCTGGCTTTTGCAGATGCCTTCCGCAAGGACCCCTCCGACAGATACTGCGTGGCCTGCCGAGTCTGCGACGGTGAGTCCCCGCGTGGCGGCTCTGGGGCTTCCTGCCGGGCTGCCCGCCAGAGCCAGCCCTGCTTAGCTGCAGCCTCGCGCACCCCGGGGCCCGTGGGGCAGAGGGGGGCTCCTCACAGGTGGGCCCACCCCGTGGGTGGGCTTCCCAGAAGGACCCTCTGCCTGTGGAGCACAGGCAGGGAGAAGCCACGGCTGGCCGGCCAGCAGCAGGCGGGGGTGGCAGCCCTCCCCCTGCAGGTGGGCCCTGGCTGCCCCTTGCTTCTGGCCTCACCCGCTGGAGTGGGTCAGCCTGGCAGGAGGAGGTGCTGCCAGGCTGGTGCCCCTGGACTTCGGTGGTGGACTCCCTCCTGGGCATCGCCCTCAGCCCGGATCCACGACAAGCCGTTGTGATCCTGGTCTTCTGAACGCCTGGTGGGAGGAGCAGAGAGCCGCCTCTCCAGGGTCGTGTGGTCCTTTAAAACCCTTTCCACTTTGAAGGAGAAAACCGGGCGTACGCACAGCCCTGTTCCCAGAACGCCGACGCTGTTTGCAGATGCCTCTACGGACACACGTGTGTAGAGGCAGTGGAGGAGTGCCACACGTGTCATTGTGCACCTGGGAAGGAGAACACAGATCAAGGTGAGCCACCCCTCTCCCTGAGTGATGATTTCCTTGCCCAAGGCGGCCGCTGCTGCTGCTGCTGCTGCTGCTGCTGCTGGTGGTGGATGAGGAGACCTTGGCCCTCCTGCCACCATGGGGCAGGGCAGCCCCAAAGATGTCTGGCTACTGCGCTCCTGGGACCTGAGTTGGTCAGGGAGGCAAAAGGGCTTCATGAAAGAGGGGGGGGGAGGAAGAGGAGATGGCTGGCGGGGGTGGGTGGGGGAGCACTGGGAGAGGGAGGGAGGGAGGGAGGGAGGAGGAGGCTGAGAGGGGATCCCGACCATGAGGAGAGGACAGAGGAACCCTGTCCGGGAGGGGGGAACCAGGCAGCCTTTGGGGGACCCCCACCCCACCCCTGGTTCCACGGCAAGAGCTGGGCCCAAGCCATGCGGTTTTGTAGGACCAGAGATGCTCCCAACGCCTGCCCTTCACACACACACACACACATACACACACACCATACACACTTTCTGTTCACACCTGGACGTCTTAGCAGACTCTCTTGAGACGGTGTTGATGAGTAAAGTGGCAGTTGCTGTAGTCCTCAGAGGCTGCCACGATATGCCACGATATGTCAGGCGTCCGCTTGCTGCAGCTAGCAAGATAAATGGCAATGAAGTCACAGCTCACCCACAAAAGCTTGCCCTGAGGGAACATTCTCCCCAAAGAGATGCATGGGCAGACCGGGGCTGGTTTAGGCTGCCTTCAACTCTTGCGCAGTGGCTGCCCTAAAAATGCCACTGTAGCCTTCCAAATAAGCTAGGAAGTTACTAGCCCACATTGTTTCTCTTGCCTGTTTGGACCTTGGGGTGTGGGGGGGGCCCATGTCTTAACCTAAAACCAGCTGCTTGTGCCGCCCTCCCTGGCCTGGCCTCCTGGAGGTGTAGGTGTGTGTGTGTTCCTTGCCACAGTCAGCCGGAGGGGGAGTAATTTATGAGCCCGGCCAACTCAGTGGACTTGAGGGTGAGGTCAGACTATTGGCCGGTC